>NC_092873.1:464000700-464314235 GCF_028372415.1 Notamacropus eugenii | reverse complement strand
CTTTTCTTTCATCTCTCTCATTTCTCTTCCCAGTTTTTCCTCCACCTCTCTAACTTGATTTTCAAAATTCTTTTTGAGCTCTTCCATGGCCTGAACCCATTGGGTGGGCTGGGACACAGAATCCTTGATTTCTGTGTCTTTGCCTGATGGTAAGCATTGTTCTTCCTCATCAGAAAGGAAGGGAGGAAATGCCTGTTCACCAAGAAAGTAACCTTCTATGGTCTTATTTCTTTTCCCTTTTCTGGGCATTTTCCCAGCCAGTGACTTGACCTCTGCATATTCTCCTCACACCCACCTCGCCTCCTGATCCTCCCAGCCAGCGTTTGGGGTCTGAGATTCAAATGCTGCTTCCAGCCTTAGGGCTTTTGGCGGGGGCAGGGCTGCTATTCAGTGTGAGAATTAAGTTCAGATGGTCAGGTCGGGGCAGGGCCGCCTCTCAGGCTCAGTTCCCTCAGGGGGTTTATGCAAAGACCTTCCACAATGGATCCAGGCTCCCGCCTGCTTGGGGAGCCTTGGTCTGCAGCCACCTCTCAGCTTCTACCTCCCTGGGGGGCCTGAATTATGGGGGCACCCCCCTCCCCTGTCGACCCGCCAAAGAGACTCTCTCACCGACCCCCGTCACCTGTGGGTGGAGGGACTTGTGCGGCTGCTGGAGATCCCATCCCTGAAGCCCGCTTGGATCTTTTCCTCTTGGTGCCGCGGCCGCGGCAGGGCTCCACTCAGCTCCCAGTCCCGGCGCCCAGTCCGCAGCGCAGAGGACCTTTTGTGAGAGGTTTGCAGGTCTCTCTGGGTGCAGAATTTGCTATGAGTTACTCCCCTGTAGCCGTTCTATGGGTTGTGGGTTCAGAGCTATGTGTATGTGCGTCTTTCTACTCCGCCATCTTGGCTCCACCCCGAAAAAACCAGTGTTAATATTTTAAGGACAGATTGGGACATGAGCCAGACCTTTGAGCAAAGGTCCTGGGATCCTAGAGTTAGTGATCCTGACGTCCTGATTACCATATCATCATAATCATCAAAGATTCTATGTTGTTCCTTAATCTTGGTATGGCTGAATTAACTGTCTGTTTCCTGCTTCTGCTCTACTGAGAGATGAGAAGTCTATCATAAGACACTCAACTTCTGTGCCAGCTTTCTACGTGTTTTGTCCTGTGTCTGATGCCACATACCTGATATGATCAAATCTAAGCTGTTCTGGCATCAACCAACTGGCAGTTATCCCTGTCTCAGGACTAGAAGTTCCTGTGAAAATATTATTCTTGGTGGACATATTGTATCCATTTGATTTATTTTAGATGAAATGGGCATATTTGGGTCAGGTTGGGTAGACTTTACTCTTATATTTCTTTCTTCTGAACTTAATATGTACAAATTAAAATGAGCACTTCTATATACATAGTAGAATATAAAGAGAAGGTGGAATATGCAACTACAAATCTATTATGCACAACTTGCTTTAATATTTAAGTATATAGATGGATCTCACATTTGTCAAGCACTTACTATGTTCCAAGCTGTGTGCTAAGTGCTGAGAAGACAAATACAGGCAAGCAAGCAAGATGCTCTCTGTCTTCAAGTATATTAAATTCTAACGGAGGAAGACAATCCCACATGAAGGGATGCTGGAATAAGTATACAGTAAATTCCAAGTATTGCTTTCAAAGTCACAGCATAAGGAAATTAGGGAAGAATGGAAAATCTTACCTATCAGGTCTATGGATAAGGGAAGATTTTATAATCAAGCAAGAGATAGAGAGGATTGTAAGAATATAATGGATGATTTTGATTATATGAAGTTAAAAGTTTACCAATGGAGTCAAAATCTGAAGGAAAGCAGGAAACTGAGAAGGAATTTTTACAGAAATGTCTCTGATAAAGGCATTGTTTCTCAAATATTTGGGGAACAGTAACATTGTGGTAGAGGAAGAATTGGGTAAAGAAATGAGAGCAAGGGAAGAAAATTGTAAAAAAAAAATTAATAATTTGATAAAAGAGGCACAAAAATACTGAAGAAAATGTCACCTTAGAAACAGAATTGATCAAATGGTAAAAGAGGCATAAAACTTCACTGGTGAAAATAACTCCTTAACAAGCAGAATTGACCAAATAGAAAGAGGTACAAAAGCTCACTGAAGAAAATAATTCCTAAAAAATTAGAAATGGGCCAGTATAAGCTAATGACTCCTTGAGACATAAAAAAAAGATAAAACAAAGTCAAAAAAAATGAAAAAATAGAAGAAAATGTGAACTATCTCATTGGAAAAACAATTGACCTGGAAAATAGATGAAGGAGAGACTAGATTATTTTTTTTATGATGGTAACATTGTAGACAGAGTAGACAGGGTGTTCCAAAAGTCTTAGTGAACTTTTAAGTTAAAATAACTTGCTGAAATTTTAAGCTATAACAGGTTAAAAAGACACTAAGACTTTTGGGATACCCTGCAAATATGATGTGCACAAAGTGCTTTGCAGATTTAAAAGTGCTATCTAGATATCAGTTGTTATTATTAATATCATTATTTTATTCTCATCTTTTCCCATGTGGTTTAAATAGAAATGGTCCTTGTACTAGTGGATATCTTGCTACTGTTTTTAAATATTCAATATTCTATGGATTTATGCACCCCTGGATATAATAACTGCTTTTTGTAGTTGAATAAGAGCATTAGGATATAAGCTCATGAAAGTATCCTTGGTGTAAGTCTAGGAATAGACTGGATAACAGGAAAGAAATGGACCTTATCCTTTTTCCATGTGGTCATCATCATCATCATCATCTTCATCATCACCATCATCATTATACATTGATTTCAGTAAGACAGTTGAAGTCTCTCACAATAACTATGGGGGCAAGATGAAATACTGTGTGTGTTGGGGGATAGTATAGTTAGGCATTCTGGTTGACTGACCAGGCTCAAAGAGTATTGATTAATGGTTTGATATCATCTGGAAGGAGTTCTTTAATGGAGTGTCCCAGGAGCTCTGCCCTTTTTCACATTTTTATGCATGTATTCACTGAAAACATTATTGGTTTGCTTATCAAAATGGTGCACAACAGATAACTGAAAGAAAAGGCAACTAATGAACTGGATGACAAAGTTGGGATCCAAAATGATCTCAACAAGATTGTCAAGGTGAGCTAACAGTGACAAGATTTCATTTATTCCTTTTACTTTTCAGTCTTTGATCTGGGGGTTAAAACAAATCAATATATGAGTTCAGTCCAGGGGAGACTGAGCTAGGAATCTGGACAGGTAACAAAAGACTTAGTTGTATTAGTATTATCTATACTGTAGTCATTGTATTAGTATTATCTATACTGACAAGCTGATATGGTTGCTATTTCACACTGCTGACATGAGCTCAGGAACCATTAAATAGAAGTTCAGTGTTCACAGTGAGAAAGGGGTAAGCCCAACTCCTCTGTATGTTGCCTTTGTCAGAGCTCTATGTTTCAGTCTGGGAGATTTATTTTGGGTTGCTATGAGGAAAGCCTTTTATAAATCTTAAAGCTCAACTGTATGTAAATATGACCTGCTATAAATTTGAACTGTGGTCATAGGTAGCTGACCAGGATAATAAAGAGGCTAGAGATCGTGCCATTGGGGAGATACAGTCAAAGGAACTCAAGAATGTGTAGCCTGGAGAACAAAAGGCTTCCTGGTAGGGATGGAATATGATAAATGGCTTTAAACACGTGAAAGGTTGTCATGTAGAAGATGGATCAGTCAGGTCCAGAGGGTATGAGAAAATACAATGGGGATAAATTACAGAGAGATTAGACTTCCTAACCTAACCTGGCAAAGCTTCCTAACAAAACTATGCAAAAGCTGAATTTCCCACTCAGGAAATGGTGAGTTCCCCATCACTGGAGGCCTTCAAATAGAGGTGAGGCTGGAATGTGGATAACCTTCATGAACTGAGTGGGGACCTTATATCCCTTTGTTTTAAGTACTATTTTAGGTGTTGGGAGGGATCTCCAGACCTGTGATTTCATTGGTTTAGGGAAGGCCCAGTGGGGAAATTTCCTTCTCCAAAACAGATCAGCAGCTATTCTGTAACTTATAGCTTTAGAGAGTTTCCTAGAACCATTGAGACATAAACTGACTTGCCCAGGGTCACACATTTCAGTTCTAGAATTCAGTGAATTCAAGATATGCCCCCTTGATTTTTGTACTTTATTAGGGTTCCTTGGAATACCAAAAAGCATTTCAAATCCAAAGGAATAAAGCTATCATAATGGAATGATAGGTGATATGATTCATATTTCGGAGTAGATCTCCTTTTTGCCCTTAGATTGATGTTGGGGGGGAAGGGAAGGAGAGATTGTGAGAGGGTGTCAGTCCTAAGAAGAACCAATGGGAATGCTCCCCAGGTCCCTTTGCCAGAACAACTTGGCCCAGGCTCTTTGCATACCTCTGGTCCTGCATGTTAACTGCATAAACCATGCCCTATCTGCTTACTCACACAGGTGACTCTGCCCTTGGGAGTCCTAACAGTGTTCTTTGATCTGAGGGGTATAGACTCTTACAAACTGTGTAAGCACATGAAAGTAATTTAGCTTATATGAGCCTGTTTCTTCTTCTGAATAGTGGGCATACTGCTACTTTCCCTATTTACCTTGAAATTTTATGGAGAAATAATTTTCAAAATTGCTGATGTGCCATATGAATGTAAGCTATTATTATTATTTCTATTATAATTACAATTATATGAGTCACAGCCTCTTCTGGACACAATTATTTTCTCCATCTGTTAGACAGATAGGTATATTACCGGCTACACAAAGGAACAACCAGTGATGGCCTGGTTTGCCATTGTCTGAGTGGTGGCTGGTTTCCAGAGTGTTATGTTTCTCCATAATAATACTAATAAGTTAATAGAATCTCCAAGAGGCTTTTTTCCTCTGTAGGGCCAGGCTGGCCTCAATAGTACCAGTATGCTGCCAAATGAGTCACTACTCCAGGAAGATTTTTGGAGGTTGTTCCTCATCTCTTCCCCAGACTTTCTGTCTCTCTCTAAGTTTCCTGATGCTTCATGGGGGAAGAGCCAAGAAATGATATCACCACCCAAAACCTGAAAACCATGCTTATACACTGGAAAACAAATTGTTAGAGTCCAGCCTTATCCCCCTAACTCATGAAATCATTCTGCCCCAGAACATCCTTTCTACCAGCCCATTTCATGGCTCAGCTAGCCAGCTAGAAAGTTCATCTTTGCTTTTGCTGGTTGGACATATTTCCTTCCATAAAATGCTATTCGTTTTACACTGCCCCTCTCCCTTTCTTCACTGAGGTTTTGGCGGCGAAGGAGCTCAGCTGCTGCCAATAGCACTCTGCTTGGCACTACTCATTGCTTTCTATCAGTCTGTTGAGCGGACTCTCATTCTTGCCTCTTTCCCCAGTGCTGAATACAGAAGATTCTGTATTCAGTGCTTTCTTTTAAAGGTTCTTAAAAATCAAAGATGGGTCTATTCTGACTCAACAACATATGTATCTTCAAATCAGTTTAACTTGATATACTTCTATTAAAGGCCAACTTTGCTTAAAGTAGCATTTTAGGTGCTGGGAGTGGTCTACAGACCTGTGGTTTCATTAATTTAGGGAAAACTCTCTTCACCAAGGCAAATCAGCAACTGTTCTGTAACACATAGTCTTAGAGATTTTCCTAGAGGTATTGAGAGATGAAATGACTTGCCCAGGATCACACATCCACTAGAAATTGAAGAAGTGTTTCTTGAAGCCAAACTGTTACTCATTATCCTATTCTACACTACCTCTTTCAGAGAACATACATGAAGGGGCATATACATATAGGGATATATATGTATATATACATACACATATATGTGTTATATATACACATATAGTTAGGGAACTATATATAAAAAACTATATATATATATATATATATATATAGTTAGGGAACTATATATGTGTGTATGTATGTGTGTGTGTGTGTGTATATATATATATCTCCATGCATACATGTATATGTATATACACACACACATATCTATCTATATATCTATCTGTCTAGTAAAGGGACATTCATTTCTTGGGAAACATTCACAGCCAGGGTAACAGACTGCTCTTAGATGGCATATCTTTGTTGGAATCTTGTGCCTCTGATGTTACTGCCTGTTTTTCTGTAGATCTGCCAATATCCTTCAGTGATATCATAGGGTATTAAACTGCTATTTTTGTTGAACAGCTCCCTGCTGCATTTATGTTGAACTACTCTCTGCATCTTGAGTGTGTGTGTGTGTGTGTGTGTGTGTGTGTGTTCATACCTTGAGGAGGCTCTCTTGAGATTTCAGACCCCAGGTGGTTGCACCCAGACAGTAAGCTAGAGTAGACCATAGAGATTTAAGTATGTCTTTTGAATTGGAATCTTCTTCTGCCTCACAGATTACCTTAATCTAAGCACTTATTTGACTTATGGTATAAAAAATATTTTTGAAAACTCTTATCATAACCCTGTCGCTAGAAAATCATGCTGGGAGTTCTACTTAGAAAAGAAAAAGAGAAACTGTGAAATAAACAATCTCTAATAGCCTTGGTAGAGATTTACCATTGAGACTAAATTGAGTATAGCATAGGGCATAGGATTTTTATTTTTAGTGTGGAGGTTCCAGAAAAGGACAGGCTGAGGGTGCCAAGGAGTGGGGTTATCTAGAGCAGAGATAAAGAAATAGGATTTATGTTCGCCAAGAGGGCCTCCAAATCAGAGGTTCTTTTGGACCACCACAAATTCTATTCATTTTTCTGTGCCTCAGTTTTCTCCTTTGTAAAATGAAGTTGGGCCAGTGCAAGGGTTTTTAACGTGTGTATATGTGTGTGTGTGTGTGTGTGTGTGACGTGGATCCCTTGGTGGTCTTGTGAAACCTAGAATTTCAGAATCATGTTTTTAAACAACTGAAAGTAATACTAACTTTCAGTAAGAGGTTAGTGGAAAGAAAGATGTATTTTTTCCTATCCATGTTCATAGACCCCATGAAATCTATCCATAGACCCTGTTGGGGATATGTGAATCCAGGGGTATGCTGGCCCAGGACATGCTTTTAAATTTAATTTGCATCATTGACATTTTCTCCATCACTTTCTTAAGTCTATATAGTTAACAAAACAAATCAAGCCCTGATTTATAGCATTTGTCAGTTTCTGAGGTAGAAAGGCTCACAATGAAAATTTAACTGGGTTTTAGGAGCTGGTATGAGCTAACTGGCATATTCCTTCAAGGACCTTAGGTTAAGAGTTCTTGGGCTAGATCACTTAGGCAATAAACATTTATTCAATGCTTATTATGTGCCAATTATAGTGCTAGGTGTGATGTGATTACAAATATAAGTAGGAAAAAATAGTTCCTGCTCTCAAAGGAGCTTTATATGCTGAGCGAAGAAGACATATAAAAGATAGCTGAAAGAGAGAATGGGTGAGAAAGCCACCCCATAGAAGCCATCCTCCTTGGAAAAGTGATGCATCTGAGGAAGGAGTGGTAGATCAAGTTGAAATGAGTTAATTGATTCAGATAATTGAGTGTATTGAACATCGGGTTTGATAATTTGAAATTTATCATATAAGCAGTAGGGAGGATTGAGCAATGGAATTGCATGATGAAAATGACATTTCAGGAATGTTAACTTCATTGATCTTTTTTGTTCCATAGAAAGATGATTCTTTGGTATCACTGGATCATAGATTTTAGAGCATCGCTCTTTCATTTTAGAGATAAGAAAAGTGAAGTCTGGAGAAGTCATTCATGTAGTGTCAGAAGGTCTGTTCTACTTTTGAAGTCAGACTTTCCATGGTTAATTGAAATTAATTGGGACATCCATCTTTGTACAAGTACCTAGTATTGACTCTGGGTCTCATTACTTGAAGAGTTAGGGAGGAAGATTATGATGGAGATTCTCAAGAATCAGGAAGAGGGCTTGGTTGCTGTCCATGGGACTGAACCAAACCTCCCTATGAAAGCATTGCTTCCTAGCTTAATCATGTTAGATAGGGACTGCTAGGTGGTGCAGTGGATAGAGCTCCAGTGCAGGAGTCAGGAAGACCTGAGTTCAAATCTCACCTCAGACACTTGACACTCACAAGCTGTGTGACCTTGGGCAAGTCACTTAACCCCAATTCCCTCATCCTGGGTCATCTCCAGTCATGCTGATGAATATCTGGTCACTGGACTCAGATGTCTCTGGAGGAGAAGTGAGGCTGGTGACCTGCACAGCCCTCCCTCACTCAAAACAAAGTCAAATGAAAGTCATATCATCAATTCTCTGATGATATGGTCTTCTTTGGCAACAAAGGACTAACACACACCATGTTAGATAGAACAGAAAAAAAGACCCAGAGATATTTCAGCACCTTCAAAGGAGGGGAACTGGAAGCAATTTTTCAAGTATTTGAAGTGTCAGATAGAAGGGTGATAAGACTTTCCAGGGTTTAACAGTTTCCCAGCACTTAGTCCAGGGCCTAGCACATAGTAGGCACTTAAATGTTTATTGATGGAATGGTTTACCTTTAGAGGGTAAAAGAGCAATTAGAGAAACATTTCTGTTCATTTCCTCACAATCAGAACTCTTTAGTGTGATAGGATGCTAACAAAGATAGTTCATTCCTCATCACTGATGATCTTCAAGTAGAGGCCAGATGGCCAATCAAGGATGTTTTAGAAGGAATTTCTACTTGGATTTTGTTAGACTAAATTACCTCTGAGGACTCTTTCAACTCTGTAACTGTGTGAACTGGCTAATATTTTTCTACAGTCTGGTTTCTTTACAGGATAGCTAGTGAGGTTCAGATCACAGCCATAGGAAAATCCTAGGTGGTGAATTCTAGAATTTTGGGGCAGTGTGACCACTCTGTACTTTTGTGCTGATGCAGTAGGACTTCTTTAAAACTATCCAGTTCTCCCTTGAGTGGGGGCAGTATGCCTGGAACCACTTAGTGTAGGATAGCAAAGCAACATTTAGTCTAGTAACTCGTTTACTTATTAATGCTCTTATTCTGAACTAGGGGTGATTTTATGTTGCACAAGTGGGAGAGAAATAGTTAATTGGGGAGCATGGAATGGAATAGAGTATGGGTCTTAGGGTCAGGTGGCCTGGATTCTGATTCTGGTTTTCCTGCTATCTCACTGTGTTATCTTGGCTAGGTCACTTTCCATTTTTAAGTGACAGTTTCCTTGTCTATAGAATGAGGGGGCATGGATAGATCATGACAAAAATTTCTTCCAGCTTCAACAGACTATAATTCCATCACATCAAATATTCAAATATTTTTAGAGGCAATTGGAGGTGCAATGAATAAAGTGCTGGGCTTGGAGGCAGGAAGACCAGAGTTCAAATCTGGCCTGAGATATGTCACCCTGGGCCAGTCACTAAATCTCTGTCTCAGTGGAGCTATATAACTAATGAACTGGGCTTTAATTGCTCTAGATTTTCCACCTGCATGATTTTTTTTTTGCTTCTTGGTTGTTTTTGGTTTTGGAAATCTTTTCTTGGGCCATTTTTAGAGGCTATTATAATCTCCCGTAGAGATCTGCAGGCTACTGAAAAAGAGAGTTTTCAGGTACCCCAAACTCCAATAGGACTTTGAAAAGACAAAATCATCTTGTATGTTCTTTATGTATATATGCTTAATGATTAGGAAAGTATGAAAACAAATTCTCTGTTAGCCTGTAATGTGTGGTTTGGGGCTAAAATTTTCTCAAAGTAATGAGTGAATATTATAACTGACTTATACATCTTTGGTCTTCAAGGTGAATTCTGTGTGTGCAAATATTGTGTGTGTGTGTGTGTGTGTGTGTGTGTGTGCGTGTGTGTGTGTATAACAGAGAGAGAGGGGGGATTGGGGAGGAGGGAGGGAGAAAGAGAGGAAGGGAGAGAAGAGGAGAGGTGAAGAGAGGAGAGTTTCCTAGATCCAGTCTACAAAGACTTGATAGACATACTATTGCCAAAGTCAAAAGGCCCTGAAGTTCTTCTGCAGACACCCAGATTCAGTAATAGATACATCAGTGTGAGTGCTGAAAGTTGCTTTTAGCATTTTTTCCTGTCTTCTGTACATCTTCTCTCTTATTCAGATGAATCAAATGAATGATTCTTTGCTTTAGAAGAAGGTGTGAGGAACAAAGCATATTTTATGAATAAAGTGTTATAATGTTAATTTTAAAAGTGGTAACCTTACGTCAATCATGTTGCTATGTGCATGAAATAAAATTACTCTTTTTTACATTTGTTATGTTGTTGGAATCCTGTGAGTTTTAAGATATACTGTGGGAAGAATCAGTTACAACCAGTTTTGGAGGGATTCTATCTCTATACTTTGAAGCATTAGTGTCAAAAATCAGTTCAACAAATAAACATTTTTTCATTCCATAATATATGCATGATATTTTGCTAGGTATACAGATTTTCAGTCAATTATTTTCTGAACATCCTGCTTTCCTTCTCTCTTGGTATTACTTTCCTTTACCTTCTCATCCATCTTCATCTTTCTCTTTCATATAATTAATTCAACTCAACTCAGAAAACATTTATTAAACATTCACTGTACTCCAGGCAATGTGCTAGGTGGTGTGATACAAAGACAAAAATATGTCTCTTCCATGTAAGTTCTGCTGTATATCTCCTGCTTTTTCCCTGTCTCATCTCTTAATTCATCTTTTCTTTTTCTTCCTTCTCCTTTTTCTCCCCTCCTTCCTCCTTTTTTCTCTCTCTTCTCTCCTCTTTCTGTCATTTTCAGCTCCCTTTATCAATAACTTTAGCATTTTCTACAGCTCAAGTAATCAACATTAAAACTATAACTATAGAACTGAGGTATTTGAATGGAAAATTTATTTCTTCTTTTGTTGCTTAAGTATTTAAATATCACGTGAGAACTAGTGCCCCATTAACTTTAGTTATTCTTTGCCCTAATTTCCAATCTGAAGTTTTATCTTCATGAATACAATGGATCCTAGGCCCTTTCACACCAAAGTCAGAAGCTCAAGTTCTAATTTAGTCCAATCAGACTAAATTTATTGCTGAAAGATGCTGAGTAATTTAGGTCAAAGGAACTGGGAAATTAGGGTCAATTCTTATTGGATTATTTATTTAAATACTGAAAGCCTAGGTAAAAAAGTTCTCACCAAAAAAGACCTTGCCAAAGGTCTTATGAAATGGTTTAAAGGCAGAAATGAATGTGGTTTTATAAATGGAAATGACATTACAGAAGATGCATTACCATCTGCTTTGATGCTGCACCCTAAGGATCGCTGGACATTTCCATCTAATTTGTAAGCAGAAATCTCATGTTGTCTCCCCCATTACAAAGTGAACTCCTTCAGACAGTCTTGCTTTTCTACTTGCATTTGAATCTCCAATGTATTAGCACAGTGCTCTGCACACCGTAAGCACTTAACAAGTACTTTTTTATTTATTAAAATAAAATGTGTAATTAAGGAGCACATGCTGTAGCTATGAATTCTGGGCCACTAAACAAAAAGGAACCTTTCTCTCTCTACACACACAGATACAGACACATACATACGTGTGCACATGTGCGTGTGTGAGATTCAGTTGTTTCTTACTCTCCGTGTTCCCATTTGGGATTTTCTTAGCAGAGGTACTAGAGTAGTTTGCCATTTTCTTCTCCAGCTTATTTTACAGATGAGGATATTGAGGCAAAGAGGGTTAAATGACTTGCCAAGGGTCCCACAGTCAGTAAGTGTCTAAAGCTAGATTTGAAGAAAATTATTTGAAAAAAACTCATGAAAATGAGTTTTCCTGACTTCATAGCCCAGCATTCTAGCTAGGCCCCTGACTGAGTCCCCTGACCACTCCTTCTCAACTTTTACCTTTCGTTAATTACAAAATAAATAGCTCTCTATTCCATTGAAAAGCAGGAGTCACATAGGTGGTATGTATATACTTTTGGAGAGAGAAAAGGGAAGGAGCTGAATTATTTCATTGGTTTGCACTGTTTTCCCCCTACTCCCCCATTTTCTCATTACTTAAACCCTAGGAATAATTCATACTTTCCTAGATTTAGAACTGGAATGAACTTAGGGATTACCTAGAAAGAGGCTGAGGTAGAATTTGAACCCAGGTTCTCAGTCAGACTTAGCTCTCCTTCTACTATGTCACTTTAGTGCCTGGCCCATAGTAATTTCTTGCTTAATAAATTCTTATTGACTGTCTGACACTATGCTGCCTCTAAATTATATTCAAAGGTGAGTTAGGTGTCCCCCAAAGCAACAAATTTATACTGCAAAGTTTCCAAGGCAACACCCCCTGCCAACAGTGACATGGGATGCTGGGTATGCTGACAGGGAGTATGATTTCATAAGATGTCTTTCCAAAAGAATTCAACTAAAAATATCCCTACAATTGGCACTCTATGCTGTTTTGGGAAGTCTCAACTGAGAATCTCAGCACAGACAGAAATTGTTTGGTGGTGGGATCTAGCTAATCCTCCAGAGTTAGGCTCTGGTACTGAAAGGGGGTCGGCAGGAATTTAATAAGAATAAATAACTACCTTCATGACCATAATGTTGAAACAGAGAAATGAGCTGGGAAGTGTAGTTGGATAATCAGTTTCATTTAGACACTTTATTAGGTGAAAATTTACTGATGTTGGGTGAGGAGAGGGAAATACATCCTTCTGCTGTAGATCACAGGAAGCCAACCTTTGAGCTTCCTGTCATACTCAGACTTGTACTTGTATACTTCATTCTGAGGTGACTGGGTGCCCTGGAAATAGGGTGGGGGGGAGTTACCCAAAAGCTTCAGAATGTCTAAAGAGCAATTGTTGGAAAAATATCCACCAAGAACCTCTCTTTTGACATCGAGGTCTACTTTGCCAAGATAAAATGTTTCTAAGTCAATGTGAGGGTAGGGTGTTGGGTAAAGGAGGGATAGAGGGTAGGGTGTTGGGTAAAGCAGGGATAGAGGGTAGGGGGTTGGGTAAAGGAGGGGTAGAGAGCATTTAGACTGGGTTCTTGCAGCCCACTAAAGGTTGAAGCCCCCTAGTTAATCCAATCCAATTCAATTTTGTTGAATCTTACACATATTTATTTATAATGCATTTGTCAGATGGGAGAGCTTCTAGAAGGTTTTGTAGCAGCTTCTTTCCAAATCTGGGCAGACAGGAAGACAGGATCAGAGACATAATAGGGGGTTAAATGAGCTTACTTTATTCTATTTTTCTCAAAGGGGTTGCTGATAGTGGGAGCACAACTACAGCATCCCCCAATTACTCTTTTCACAGAAGTGGAGAAGTATAGGAGTTCCAACCCCCACAGGATCCCCTAAGTCTTGATGGGGGCCAATCAAGACATGCACAGCATTCCAGCTTGTTCATTCCCCTCCAAGTCTTGATGGGAGTCGGTCAAGGTACATATGCACATGCACATTTCCCTTGTGCATTACTATTCCCCACTTACTGACTGGTGCCTACTTGATTTATAGGGTAACAGACAAAAAATGGCAATTTATCTAGAGAGTAGGGACTGTTTTTCTTTCTTTTTGTCTTTGTATCCCTATCACCCTGTCCGTCTAGCAGGCAGGACATATTGATGTTTGTGGATTGCTTAGGTGGCTATGAAGTCGGCTGAAGAAGGTACAGTGGAATGCTTAGAGCTTGGTCAGACATCAAAGACACTAAAGTCATCCACTGCATTCCAGGCCATTGCCAGCAGCCCTGACTTTTGTCTTGGGGCTGGACTTCTGTGACTCTGAATGACAGGGGACTTTGAACAACTCTGCTTCACTTAAATCCAATGCTCATGCAAATCAAGACATCACCCCATGATATCTTTGGTCCTCTTCCAAAACCAAGGATCATCATCATCAATCATCAATCATCAATCATCAATAGCACCATGTCCTCTGAGAACAAGGCTGCATACAGGGGAACCCTAGGGCATGTTCTCAGAGAAAAAAAATCTATTGGTTGTTAGTAGGTCAGATTCATATGTCTTCTTAGCTACAACATCCCCAACTTAGTGTGGGATCCTCTCTCCATGAGCATCTCTCCAATGACAATATTGTTTCAGGGACAGGGATGCAGATCAATACCACTCCCAGTAGCTTATGGCAGTAGTAGATTGGTTTATTTATGTGTCTTTAGTGATACAAATGAGTTCTTAATGAGCTATCATTTACTTATGCCAATAGCAGGGCGCTGATGCCTCAGGGTCTCTGTGCTTAATATTCAAGCATGTTGTTGAATACTATTCATGTTTTAACAGCTGAACCACTTTCCTCTTGGGTTTGCCTCTATTTATCATCTCTAATAGCTGCAATGTCCAGCACTAGGGTCTGCCTGAATGTTTCTAGCAGGCAGGAATCATAGAATCTTAGCACTGGAAGACACCATTAGGAATCATTTACACCAACCTTCCTTTTAATGAAGGAAGTCCTTATATAGCATCCCACTGGGTAGTCATCTATCTTCTAATGATGGGGAACTAGACACCCCAAAAGGAAGTCAATTTCATTGTTGGGCAGACATTCATAGAGGTTCTTTATATAGCACCTGGGCTGCCCTCCTCTCACATTGATCACCATCCTTGGATATTCAATGCTCAAATCCTCAAAACCACAGTTCAAGTGCTGATGTGTTTACTTTTCTCTTTGGACAGTCAGAGGACATAGTTGAAAGCTCAGTTAATGAATGAAATAACATTTAGTCAGTCAATAAACATTATTAAGCTCTTATTATGTGCTAAGCAGTATGGTAAAAAAGACGGCCCCTGCCTTCAAAGAGTTTACAGTTTAATGGAGGAAGACAAAACAAAATGAAGCTGAAAAGAAAAGTAAGGAGGGGATGTATGTGGAACACTTCATGTCCCCACTCTGTGCATCCATAAAACCATTCTGAAAAAGAGGAATAAAAGATGCCAACAAAGAACTGTATGATAGGAAGAGAAGCTAGATTGGTGGCTTTGTGGGAAAGAGGAATGAAAAGACTAAGACCAGAGTTCTCTACTGGTACATTCAGGATATCAGGAGTAAGTGAGGAAGGCCCCACCCACATTGATTGGATGGACCTCTAGGGAAAACTTTTCAGAGGTCATAGATGAGGGTTACACAGGATGGACAGGCATAGATGAGTTGGTATTCCTTTCATTGGTGGGAGTTGCCATACTGATAAAATCACAGATCCATTTGAGTAATTATGAGAATAAGGGAGAGATATTCAGAAATGAATGTGATATAAAAATGAAAGGTAACAAATTTTAAAAGTTAGTGAACTGAATTGAATTATATTGAACTGAAAATGACCACCTTTTAGCTTTTAGCCATTGGTCCGAGCCCTGACCTCAGTATTGATACAGAATAACTCTAATCCTACTTTTAGAGGATAGCTTTACATATCTGAAGATGGTTATCATATCACCTTTGTCTTTTCTCCTCTATATTAACTATTCTGTCTTCCTCCAAATATCGTTCAAATTACATTATTTTGAGATACTCTTGCCAGCTTGTCTTCTTTTTCTATAAATGTCCATCTTGTTGAAGTGTGGTATTCAGACCTGGATACAAATAATTCTCTGGATACAAATTGATCAATGCAAAGCATGGTGAAACTACTGCTTTTTGTTCTCCCCAAATGACACACTTCTATTGAATCAGTTTGAGGTTACATTAGCTTTTTCAGTATTCAGGTCATACTGCTGACTCACATGGAGTTTGTAGTCAATTAAAACCTCTTTTTCAAATGATCTGCTGCAAAATCAGATTATTGTGTGCTGATGGAGCTAATTTTTTTTCAATCTAAGCACATTACTGTTCATTTATTTTTATGATATTTTATTTTGTTGGAATTTGTTAACTAGCCATTCCCATCTATTTAGATCTTTTGTATCTCATCTAGCAAAGGAATAACTCCTCTTCCTAATTTTGTGACATCCACACATCTGAGAAACAGACTTTCTGTATCTTTGGTTATATAGTGTTAGAGTTGAAAGAAACCTTGGAGTTGACCAGCCCCTACTTGAAACAGGAATTCCCTCTCCAACACTATTGAAAAGTAATTGTCAAAGTAGTTGATGAAAATATCGATCAGGACAAGATCAAGGGCTGCATCTTGTGCATGCCACTGAAGACTTTTGTTCAGATTAGTATCAGTCCATTAATCATTAATCAATATTCAGCAGGTATATTTTTCAACCACTTTTGAATTCACCTAATAATACTATTGTCCAACCCACTTTTCTCCATATTGTCATGAAGACATCATGAGAATAATTGAGAGATTTGGAGAAAGCATAATATACTCATTCTAGAACAGCACTTTTCAAAGTGTGATTTTCAGATCCTCAGGGATCCCTGAAACCCTTTTAGGGGGACCTCAAGGTGAAAACTCTTCTCATGATAATACTAAATAATATATTTTCATAATAATGCCAAAATGTTTTAACTTCTAATTATGATAAGTATCATTACATATAACTCACATGAAAAAAAATTCTCTAAAGGAGTCCTTAATAATTTTAAAGGGCATTAAAGGGTCTTGTGAGTAAACAGTTTGAGAACTACTTATCTTTAGTATTCCTCTCATCTACCAGTCTAGAAAACCTGTCAGGAAAAGAAATGACATTTAGAATGAATTATTCTTAGTACATTCAGTTTGACTTATCCCAATTATCCCAAATTCTGTTGTACTCTATCCTAGTCAGACCAGTACTGTTGTAGTCCATTTCTGGATACCACACTTTAAAGGGGACACAGAAAAGCTGGAGTATGTGCAGAGAAGGGTAACAAGGATGGTAAAGGGACTTGAAACAAAATCAATTAATTGTTGGTTGAAGGAATTGGATTTGTTTGCCTTGTAGAAGAAAAGATTTGAGTGATGTGGTAGCTATTTTCAAGTACTTGAAGGGTTGTTATGTGTAAGAGGGATTAGATTTATTATGTTCATAAAAATTATGACCAAAGCCTGAAAATTGTAGAAAATCAGGTTTTGGTTCAACATAAGGAAATATTTCCTAACAATGTAAGTGGAATGGGTAGCCTCTAGACAGTAGTGAGTAGTTCCCTGTCACTGGAGGTCTCCAAATGGAGATCTGATGATCGCTTCTCAGGAATGTTATAGACAGGATTCACAATTTGAATAAGGATCGCACTGAATGCCTTCTGAGGTTCCTACAACTCTCCAATTTTATGATTTAATTATGACCATCACAGACACTTAATAAATGCTTATTGATTGATTGACCATTTCTCTTTCTATGGGTTCCCAAATTTGCCAGAAATTAAAATGATGATAATCAGACCACAATTTACTGCATTTATATATTCTTACTTTTTGAAAATCATGATAGCATTTACCCATCTCTCATTCTCCATAATTCTTCCAAGGTTGCTGTCAGTTTAGTGATTACAGCTGTGAGAGTTTCAGTGCCCTTGGATGTCACTTGTCTGAGTCAATGAGATTTGAAGCATTTTTAGCAGTGAGGTGTGTTCTTACTACAGTCTTACCCTCTTGAACTTCAGTTCTCTCTTAACCATGTTTATTTTGTCTCTTTAAGCTTCAATGTCTTTCTCCTTGATAGAAAGGACACAGAGAGAATAAGAGCTGAGTAGTTGTGTTTTCTCTTTATCATTTGTTCATGTGACGTCATCTGGCACAGGTGGTGGGCCTACGCTTTACTTGTTTTTCCTTGTGTCAAATAGAACTTTTCAAAGCCATTGAGGTCCTTCAGATTTGTGGAAAGTGCCTTTTTTTTTTTTTTTAGCATGGCAAAAGACTTTTAAATCAGATATAATAGTTTATTCTTAGTGCTGTCCTTTCTGACAGTATATACTCATATGGGTTAATGCCACTTCTTTCTATTCACCTTATTTGATAGGCCTGGATGATCTTGAAGGTCCCTCTTAGCATGAGGGACCTCCAATCTCACCTCCAATCATTTGTATGTGACTTTTTTGAATACAAGATCACCCTGAGAATACCTTGTGTAGCCACATCATTTTTGAAAGCTGCCTCTCCAAATTTTCTTCCTTGTCAGGATCATGTTCATCAGAATTTCATTTCTCTCTTGAGCCACTTTCCTTTTTTTCCCCTATTACTTACTTTGAATTATTACTATTCCTTTAAACTATTTGAAACATGGTTTCCTCTAAAGTCTAGGAGACATGTTTCTTCTCATCTCTTGGGCTTTGTCAGCCAGTATTACTTGTTGGTCAGAATTAAGTCTAGAGTATGGAGCACAGAGGTGCAACTAGGAAACTTAAATAGTCTCCTAGAGGCTCTTGTCTTACCAAGAATTCTCTTTGGGGGGGAAGGGGAGAGAAATCGAGGGTTTGAGATGCCAAATCCAAGTCTGACATTAGAGTTCATGAACCTGACCTCAAAGGAATTCAACAATGGGGGAAGTTATTTTAATAAGAATCAGGTAGTTGGATCAGAATAGCCCAGACAATGGAAAACCAAGATCCAAGCTAAAAAATTAAACACATCAGAGGCTACAACAGGCTCAGGTAGTGCTAGTTTCCAATTTACATGCCACATATTTCATCATTGTCAGCCTCTCACAAGCCAACATATAACTCAACAATGTACAGAGTATGCTGGTAGAGGGATCTGGACATAGAGAATCAGTTACCCTTGTTGTTCTACCTTCTAAGACATAAAATTGTCAGCAGGTTATATCAATTTGTAAGATATTCTGCTTCCAGTTGAATGAGACTGCCTGCAAATTTCTAGCTAGGTGAAATTCTTCATAGTCACTCTGCCTTAGGGAAGTTAGGTGGCACAGAGGATAGAGTACTAGATCTGGAGTCGGGAAGATTGATCCTCCTGAGTTCAAATCTGGCCTCAGACACTTACAATCTGTGTGACCATGAGTAAATAAGTTAACACTGTTTGCCTCAGTTTCCTCATCTGTAAAATGAGCTAGAGAAGGGACTGGCAAATTACTTCACTATCTTTGCCAAGAAAACACAAAATGGGGTCACAAAGAGTTGGTTGTGATTGAATCAAAACAATATTCTGCCTTGTCTCTATGCTTTGTCTGTTATCTATGTCAAGAAGTCATTATTCTTTTCATTGGGCTGGTTGTGTGGGCCAAACCACCCAAATTGTAGGTTATGGTATAACACTTAGATTTCTCTGTCTTTCAATCTTCAGTAAATTTTCCCTGGCCATCCCCCATATCTGCAATGCTCTCACTCCTTTAAGATTCAAGAATCCTTTCTTGGTCCTCCCTAATACAAGTGGCTTTCCCCGTTGAGTTTCCTCAATTTAATATCTTCTAGTCTTGTTTACACAGAGTGGTTTGCATGCTGTATCTCCCATTAGATTGAATTCCATGAGAACAAGGGCTGTGTTTTGCCTTTCTTTCCATCCCCAGCATTTAGTACAGAGCTTGGCACATAGGAGGTGCTTAACAAATTCTTGCTGACTGACAACCTAAATATTCTTCACCATGTATATATTTCTTGACATATTAGAGGAAGGGTAGTATAGTGGAAAGAGCATTGTGGATGTGGAGACAGGACACATGACTCTGATACTTAGTAGTTTCAGGGCAAAGTCATTTGATCCCTTTGAACCTCAGTCTCTTAATCTGTAAAAATGGATGTTAATAATTCCGTTATTAGTTAGTCTCAAAGGATTACTGGGAAGACAGTGCTTTGCAAACCTTGAAATACTAAGAAAACAAGAGCTATTATTATTCTTATCATTATACTTATTCCCCTTTGAACAAGACATTCCCATCTATCAATGTCTTGCCAACTCTTGATGATATTTCCTTTTGTTAAAATGTCAAGCTCATATTAACATCCTTATTCCATACATTGGGATAGAAAATTTTAGTTCACAAGTATTATCTTCTCCTTTGAACTGGGTACTACTTGGTCTGTTTTTCTTCAACTGAGCTCATTAAGAACAGGTCATTCCAGACTAATCTCATTTTCTTTTTTAATGGGGTTTCTTCACCAAGGGAACAGCATAGCACACCTGGATTTCAGCAAGGCATTTGGTAGACTAATGTGTAGACAATATGAAGGCTTGTGATTAGATGACAGGACAATTATATTGGAAATTGGTTGAATGACTAGAACTAAAGAATGGGCATTAATGAATCAATGTTGAACTTGAAAGGTTTCTCTAGTGATTCATCTTTAACCTTGTCCTGTTCAACAAGTTTATCAATGAGTTGAAAGATGGCACAAATGACATGCTTATCAAATTTATAGATTATACTGACCTGGAAAGGCTAGCTAACAAATTAGTTAATAGAACCAGAATCCAAAAAAGATCTCAGTAAGCTGGAAATATGGGCTGAAAATAAGATAAAATTTAATAATGATAAATGGAAAATCTTACACTTAGATTCAAAGAACCAACTCTACGAGTTGAGGATGGGAGAAGGGGTGGCCAGATAGCAGGTTTTATGAAAAAAAATTGGAGGTTAATATTAAATTGCAAACACATTATTTCAATAGTGGGACATAGCAGCCAAAATAAGCAAACATGATAACATTGTTCAGTCATTTTCAGCCATGTCCAATTCTTTGTAATCCTACTTGGAGTTTTTTGCAGAGGTGTTGGAGTGGTTTGCCATTTCCTTCTCCAGATCATTTTACAGATGAGGAAGCTGAGGAAAACAGGTAGGATTAAGTGACTTGTTGAAGATCACACAGCTAGTAAGTGTCTGAGGCTAGATTTGAACTCAGGAAGATGAGTCTTCCTGACTCCAGGCCCAGTACTCTGTCTACCATGATAACTGCCAATGTGATATTAGGCCACATTATTGGAAGCATAATGTCCCAAAATAAGGAAGGTAATAAAATATTGATAGAGGATCTGAGTTTAAATCCTGGATCCTTTCCATCTGTATAACCTTGGGCAAATCATTGGTTTCCTTATATGTAAAGTGAAGTGGCTGGGATGATTCCCATTTTGTACTCTGTCTAGCCAGACTACATATGGGACAGCATATTCAGTTTTGGACACCATATTTTAGGAAGTATATTGACCAACTGGAGCTTTTCCAGGAGAGGGGGCTTAACACAGTGAAACCCAATATGGATTGGTTTAAGGAATTCAGGATGCTTATCTCAGGGAAGAGGAGATTTAAGGGAAGATCATAGCTGTTTTAAGAGCTTGCATTTGTTTAAGGGGTTGTTTTGTTTGAAGGGTTGTCAGGTAAAAGCTGTATTACCCTTATTTTGTTTGAACCTGGTTGGGCAGACTTTGCAGAGAAAGAGCTTTTTAACCATCAGAACTATCCAAACATGCAATTGTCTCCTTTGTTAGGCAGTGAGTGAGTTTCCCATTGTTGGAAGTCCAATAGGATAGGCTGAATGACTACTTCTTAGGAATGTTATTTTAGGGATTCCTATTCAAATATAGGTGGGACTACATATTTTCTAAGTTTCTTTTAGCTCCACAGTATCCTACCATACAGCTGTATATGGCCACTTTTTTCCCTTCCTCTCCCTTAATATTCACTTTAAAGTCTTTTTGATCAGGTCAGCAAAACACTATTTCTGGTCCTCATGACCAGAAGCCCTGCCAAGAGCTCATCATCACAGAATCTTAAGCAATGGTCCAGAAAAGCAAATCCTGTTCCTCCACACCAGCTGTTCACATTCCATATCCTCCTTTCCCTTCTAAAGTTAATCTCCAGCTGGAAAAAGAGATAAAGAGCTACAACTCCTCTACAGATCAGGTATTCTGAGCCAAAACATGGATGATCCTCTCATTTCCTCTTCAGTGAAACAATTCCTCCCATGCTTTTCTCTTAGGAATATTGAAAAGCAATGAAGGTAGAAGCCCAAGATTGCCATACATTGAAATAGAGCATCCATTGGATGGTAAAGTCTTTGAAGTCAGGCACCATGCCTTATTTATCTCTTTCGTTGTTGGGTTGATCTCACACAGTGTACCCTGCATCTTTTGTCTCAATTTTTACCTAGCTCTTAGCCATTGAATGGGCATTGCCTCAGATAAACCAAGACCTGGAAAAGACCTCAATTTAAAAAGGCCAAGGTCCCTCCACTGCATTCTAGGCCTTTGCCACTCATCTTGACATAAGACTCCAATGATTCTGGAGGAGAGTGTGAGGCTGATGACTGTACAATTCTGCCTTGCTTAAATCCAATTCCTGATCAAGTGAATATATTACCCTTGTCATGTCATTGGTCCTCTTTAAGAACTGAAGGACGAGGAACATAGTAAGCACTGGTAGGCATTTGTTAAATGAGTCACCATTTAAATTCTGGGCTCCTTTAGCAAAACTCTTTGAAAGTTTTGCTCACTCTTTTTTTCTCTTTATTTATTTTTTGTTTTCGACATCCATTTCCACAAGAGTTTGAGTTCCAAATTTTCTCCCCATCTCTCCCCTCCCCCATCCCAAAACAACGTGCATTCTGATTACCTCTTCCCCCAATCTGCTCTCCCTTCTATCACACCCCTCCCTTCCCTCATTTCCATCTTCTCTCTTTTCTTGTAGGGCAAGATAGATATCTATACCCCATTACCTGTATTTCTTATTTCTCAGCTGCATACAAAAACAGTTATCAACATGCAATCCTTAAACTTTGAGTTCCAACTTCTTTCCCTTCCTCCCTCCCCACCCATCCCCACTGAGAAGGCAAGCAATTCAATATAGGCTATATATGTGTAGTTTTGCTAAAGACTTCCATAATAATCATGTTGTGTAAGAATAACTATATTCCCCTCCCTCCTATCCTGCCCCTCATTTATTCTATTCTCCCTTTTGACCTTGTCCCTCTTCCAAAGTGTTTACTTTTAATTACTCCTTCTTCCCATTTGCCCTCCCTTCTATCATACCCCAACTCTTCTTCTCGCCTTCTCCCCTAATTTCCTGTAAGACAGATTTTCATATGAAATTGACACTGCATGTTATTCCCTCCTTAAGCCAAATGTGATGAGAGTAAGCTTCACTTTTTTCCTCTCACCTCCCTTCTTTTCCCCTTCGTTGAAAAAGCTTTTTCTTGCTTCTTTTATGAGAGATAATTTGCCCCATTGTATTTCTCCCTTTCTCCTCTCAATATATTTCTCTCACACCTTAATTTTATTACTTTAGATATCATCCCTTCCTATTCAAGTTACCCTGTGCCCTCTGTCTATCTATATCTACCTATAACTATCTCTCTCTCTCTCTCTCTCTCTCTCTCATCCCTCCTATTACCCAAATACTAAGAAAAGTTTCAAGAATTACAAATATTATCTTTCCATGTAGGAATATAAACAGTTCCACTTTAGTAAGTCCCTTATGATACTCTTTCCTGTTTACCTTTTCATGCTTCTCTTGATTCTTGTGTTTGAAAGTCAAATTTTTCTATTTAGCTCTGGTCTTTTCATCAAGAATGCTTGAAAGTCTTCTATTTCATTGAATGACCATTTTTCCCCTGAATTATTATATTTAGTTTTGCTGGGTAAGTGATTCTTGGTTTTAATCCTAGTTTCTTTGACTTCTGAAATATCATATTCCAAGCCCTTCCATCCCTTAATGTAGAAGCTGCTAGATCTTGTATTATCCTGATTGTATTTCCAGTATTTGAATTGTTTCTTTCTAGCTGCTTGCAATATTTTCTTCCTGACCTGTGAATTCAGGAATTTGGCTACAATATTCCTAGGAGTTGTTCTTTTCAGATTTCTTTCAGGTGGTAATTGGTGGATTCTTTCAATATTTATTTTGCCCTCTGGTTCTAGAACATCAGGGCAGTTTTCCTTGATAATTTCATGAAAGATGATGTCTAGGCTCTTTTTTGGATCATGACTTTCAGGTAGTTCCATAATTTCAAAATTGTCCCTCCTGGATCTATTTTCCAGGTCAGTTGTTTTTCCAATGAGATATTTCATATTGTCTTCTATTTTTTCATTCTTTTGGTTTTGTTTTGTAATTTCTTGGTTTCTCATACAGTCATTAGCTTCCATCTGCTCCATTCTAATTTTTAAAGAACTATTTTCTTCAGTGAGCTTTTGAGCCTCCTTTTCCATTTGGCTAATTCTGCTTTTTAAAGCATTCTTTTCCTCAATGGCTTTTTGGACCTCTTTTGCCATCTGAGTTAATCTATTTTTAAGGGTATTCTTTTCTTCAGCATTTTTTGGGGTCTCCTTTAGCAAACTGCTGACTAGCTTTTCATGATTTTCTTGCATCTCTCTCATTTCTCTTCCCAATTTTTCTTTACTTCTCTTACTTGATTTTCAGAATCCTTTTTGAGCTCTTCCCATGGCCTGACACCATTGCATATTTATTTTGGAGGTTTTGGATGCAGAAGCCTTGACTTTTATGTCTTCCTCTAATGGTATGCATTGTTCTTCCTCATCAGAAAGGATGGAAGAAAATACCTGTTCACCAAGAAAGTAGCCTTCTATAGTCTTATTTTTTCCCCTTTTTTGGGCATTTTCCCAGCCAGTTACTTGACTTTTGAGTCCTTTGTAAAGAAGAAGGTATACTCTGGGGACCTGTAAGTTCTCAGTACCTCCAAGTTGGCACAATCAAGGGAGAGGAATTTCCTCTTTTTCTGGCTTCCACTCTCGTCTGGGAGCCACCAAAGCTTTTCTGCCCAGGATCTGGAAGTAGAATTCCCTTTTCAGAGCCTCCACCAGCCCTACCACACCAGCATTCTTCTTCACCCCAGAGCTGCCACTCAAGGCTGAGACCCAGATCAATGGCTCACTTTCCCCAGAGTCTTTAGGTGAAGGCCTTCAAAAATGAATGCTGCTGCTGCCACTATCACCTGGGACCGGGGCTAGGAGATGACCCTGTTCCCTTCTCACCTGGTGATCTGGTGAAAAAGCTTTCTCACTGATCTTTGAAGTTGTCTTTGGCATTTGAGGGTCAAGGGATATGGGAACCGCAGTTACTGCCCAGGATTCCATGCCCCCACCTGCTCTGGTCCTGTTCCTGCTGGTGCTGCATGGCAAAGGCTGGGCTGGGCTCTATGGACTGCTCTGTGCTCCATATCCTGTGTGATAGACCTTTCTTGTCAGCCTTCCAGGCTACCTTGGCTTGGAAACGTCTTTCACTGTGTCGTTTTGTGACTTCTGCTGCTCTAGAATTTGTTTAAAGTTATTTTGTACAGGTATTTTATGGGCTGTGGGGGAAGAGCTAGAGTAGGTGCATCTTTCTACTCCACCATCTTGGCCTAGAGGATGCTTACTAAATATTGAGTCCAATAAAAATTCTTGTTCACTCTTCATGTAAAAAAAACGAGTTGTTAACTTTAGTACCCTTATTGTATTTCCTTTCCGACACTACCTGTGCTAACTTTCCTTACTCTACCTTTGAACCACATACACACATGCACGCACACACACACACACACACACACACACACACAAGTAAATTTATATAGTATTCACATTTCACATCTATTTAAATTTTGTACCTTTCCTAGCCTGCTCCATATACAGTAGATGATTAGTATTTGTTGAATGGAAGCTATTTGAATGTTGTCATTATTGGCTTCATCTTCATCATCATCATCATCATCCTCATCACCGCCACCACCAAGTATGCATTCAGTGTCTATGATGTTTGTTGCTGTCCAGTAAGAACTACCTAGTCTTGTTTTTGGTTATCCAAGAGTTCACAAGTTTCCAACAATGGGCACACATAGGCATATGAGTATAGAAGAGAGAACAGAATACAGTCACAAAGATGGTGCTGTTCTTTTAGTCTTGTTGCACACTACTAGAGTACAGTGTGGTTAGCTTACTCCACATCCTGGTGGGAAATATCTAGTACTGAAAAATGACAGATGCTGCCATTTGAGGGCTTTTATATAACTTCCTATACACTTGATGCTTTTTAACACATTCTTCCTCATCTCTGTGTCCTGCCTCTCAGCTTGCCACCCCCTTCACCCATAAGCTTGTCCTCACTTTCCATGGTTGAGTGATTTCCTTGGTGTGAAATGAATTAGTATAACTTCTTCCTGTGAACTTAGCATGACAGTAAGTTTGTCTGGAGCCAACAGCATCAGGAAAGGTGTGAATGTTCTCAGCCAGCACCTGCTCACCCTATCTGAGGTATTTGGTCCCCATGGAGACTGTACTGTTAACTAGGATAATAGTCTGAGCAAATGCCAGCTTCATTGGAGTGACCTTGGCTGAAATAGAGTAATGTGGGACCCACAGTGTGGGACAGTGGAAAGAGCACTAGATTTCAGAATTTGAAGATCTGGATTCAAATCCCAATCCACTTACTTTCTAGCAGGGCAATTTTGGACAAATCACTTAAGTTGTCTGGGCGTCAGCTTTATTACCTTTAAAATATACTAGATGTTATCTAAAGTCCCTTTTAGCTCCATATTCACATCTATGAGTTTGATTTCTAAGAAAAAGAGTGTCTCTGGATTTCATAGCCACATCTTTGAATGAGTAAATGAGTACCTTTTACCCCCACATCCCATGTAAGCTCATTGAGGGCAGAGACTGTTTTTTTTTGTTTACATTTGCATCCTCAGCCATTAGTAGAGTGCCTGACACATAGCAACTGCTTAATAAATGTATTGATTTAACTTTCTGTGATTCTTTAATACCTAATTTAGATCTGTGCTCTGTGGAGGCCTCTCCTCAGCGCAGCTGTGGCTTCTTAGACATACTTATCTCGACTGGCACAGGGTCTTTTAGGTATGAGCTTAGCACAGTTAAGCAGCCAAGAATTTCTACCTCTTTGCTCCATAATGGTATTTTTGCCACTATCACATACAAATTATGAGGAAATGATGCCTTTTTAAATGTTTATTTATTTTTAGTTTTCAACATTCATTTCCACCATATTTTGAGTTCCACATTTTCTCCCCATCTCTCTCCTTCCTCCCACACCAAAACACTGTACATTCTGATTACCCCTTCCCCCAGTCTTCCCTCCCTTCTATCACACCCCTCCCTTCCCTCATCCCCATCTTCTCTCTTTTCTTGTAGGGCAAGATAAATCTCTATACCCCATTACCTGTGTTTGTTATTTCCTGGTTGCATGCAAAAACAATTCTCAACATTTGTTCCTAAAACTTTGAGTTCCAACTTCTCTCTCTTCCTCCCTCCCCACCTATCCCCACTGAGAAGGCAAGTAATTCAATATAGGCCATATGTGTGTCCTTTTGCTAAAGGCTTCCATAATATTCATGTTGTCTAAGACTAGCTATATTTTGCTCCATCCTATCCTGCCCCCCCATTTATTCTATTCTTCCTTTTGACTTTGTCCCTCTCCAAAAGTGTTTACTTCTAATTACTCCCTCATCCCATTTGTCCTCCCTTCTATCATCCCTCCACCCCACTTCTCCCCTTCTCTCCTACTTTCCTATAGTGTAAGATAGATTTTCATACCAAATTGAGTGTGCATGTTATTCCCTTCTGAACCAAATGTGATGAGAGTATGCTTCACTTTTTCCCTCTCACCTCCCCCCTTTGCCCCTCCATTGAAAAAAATTTTTCTTGCCTCTTTTATGAGAGATAATTTGCCCTATTCCATTTCTCCCTTTCTCGTCCCAATATATTCCTCTCACCCCTTAACTTTATTTTTTAGATATCATCCCTTACTATTCAACTCACCCTGTGCCCTATGTCTATATGTATAAAATCCCTCCAACTACCCAAATACTGAGAAAAGTCTCAAGAGTTACAGATATTATCTCTCCATGTGGAATGTAACTAGTTCAACTTTAGTAAGTCCCTTATGATTTCTCTTTCCTGTTTACCTTTTCATGCTTCTCTTGATTCTTGTGCTTGAAAGTCAAATTTTCTATTCAGCTCTGATATTTTTATCAAGAATGCTTGAAAGTCCTCTGTTTCACTGAATGACCATTTCCCCCCCTGAAGTATTATACTCAGCTTTGCTGGGTATGTGATTCTGGGTTGTAATCCTAGTTCCTTTGACTTCTGGAATATCATTTTCCAAGTCCTTCTATTCCTTAATGTAGAAGCTGCTAGATCTTGTGTTATCCTGATTGTATTTCCAGTATTTGAATTGTTTCTTTCTAGCTGCTTGCAATATTTTCTTCTTGACCTGAGAACTCAGGAATTTGGCTACAATATTCCTAGAAGTTGTTCTTTTCAGAGTTCTTTCAGGTGGTGATTGGTGGATTCTTTCAATATTTATTTTATCCTCTGGTTCTAGAATATCAGGGCAGTTTTCCTTGATAATTTCATGAAAGATGATGTGTAAGTTCTTTTTTTGATCATGGCTTTCAGGTTGTCCAATAATTTTAAAATTGTCTCACCAAGAAAGTAACCTTCTATAGTCTTATTTCCTTTTACTTTATAGAGATGGGCAATGGAAATGTCCTTGAACTCCCAGGGGATAACCTCCTTTTGGCATATAACCTGGAAAATTTCATTCAGCTTTTGTATGAGCAGTGGACTGCCTGCCTTGTAAATATAAGCTGGAATAGAATCATCATCAGACTCTTTGTCACATGAAAGAGCCTAATAGCATTTAATACCTCTTCTTTAGTTGGAAGTTCAGATGCATTGACTTCCACCTTGGTTTTGGATGGTCTGTTGAGAACTCTATGGAAGTGTTCAGCCCATAAAATATATCAAAAACAAAATTGACCTCTCCAGGATCACATTCTTATCACTAATCAATGTGGTTCCATAAGCACTGAGTGATTGAGACATACCAGAGGTCTTTGGCTCATAAATGACCCTCAACCTAATTTAGCCCATCTGCTAAAACAGTTTACCATGGTGTGATTACTGTGTATGCTACGAATTCTTGCAGCCACAGATGAGAGGTGGGTGGCAGATGGACACCAAAAGTGGATGAGCAGCCCTCACACCAGAGGTACTAGTCTTCCATGAATACTTATACACCCCAAAATGGGGATAACTATCATAACTATGGATGAGATATCTCATAGCACTGATAAGAGGTGGAATCTCTGGATCATAGAGTTTAATACTAATAAGAGTTAGTATTTTATATATATATATATATATATATATATATATATATATATATATACCTACGTAGGTATATATATATTAGTGTTTTATATATATAAAATACATATATTAGTATTATATATAGTTAGTATTATACATATGGTATTATGTGGAAAACTATAGTGTATATATATATGTAGTATTATATAGAAAATTATAGTATATAAAAGAGTTCTCTCAATTCTTCACATTGAAATGTTCTTTGGATGCATGTATTTTTATTCTAGGTAGTGCATGGTGGGTACTATCCTCCAGTACTCTTGGCTGAAGAGCTCCTGCTGTCTCTTACAGCCACTTACAGCTGGATGAAATCACATTCCTTTGCATGTTCCCCAGATCCACCTCACTTGTTCCAGTCCTGCCTATATTCCTGCTCTTGGTAGGTCATGAGACTCTGGGCAAGTTGCTTCATTTCTCTGAGGTTCAGATAACCCAGCTGCAAAGTGTCAATGATCTTCAACACTTTTGCTTCATAAAGATTCCCTCACTTCCTTTACAATGTAGTTTGAGCATCTTCTTCTGCATGAAACTTTTCTTGATCCCTAGATACTAACGTCTCTCTCCCAAATTGTATTGTATTTAATTACTTTATATATATTTATGTTGATTTCCTTTATATTTATGCTGTATATATTTTTATGTGTTGCCATCTCTCTATTAGAGTATGAGCTCGTTCTGAATAGGGATTGTTTCATTCTTTCTACAGATCTCCCTAAGCACTTAGCCCAATGCCTGGCACATAGTAGACACTTAGTAAATGATTTTGTTAGTTGATAGAAATCTGGGAAAGTGTAGTGTCTATGAATCACTTAGTGCACTTGGAAATACACTTACAGAAATACACTTACAAGTTCACAGTATATCTTTTCCTGTCTCTGTGATAGAAGTCATTAAAATGCTTAATTTGGAGAAAGGTTCTATAATCAGGATACAATTTGTTGCCATGAAGGGGTTTCCAAGAGTGATGCCCTTGTGTCCTGAAAAATACACTTCCCAGAGAAAACTATGTCCTCAACTCTCAGTGTCCACCTCTCTGGGAAACTGCCTCCTATGGATAAAGTTATCAGGAAAACCAGAGTTCACATCTCACCTTTGACACAAACTGTGCCCATGCAGAGGCACTAGATTCTCTGAGTTTTGGTTTCTTCATTCATAAGAGAAGATCTCTAGTATTGATCTCACAAGGTCACTGTGTGACTCACATGTGAAAATGACTGAACAGTGCTCCTCCTCCCCCAAACCTCAAATAACTAAGTGTTGTTTATTATTACTGGGAATGAACCCAGTCTTCATGTCATCACTAGTAGAGAAATAAGATTGAGGTCAGGAGTCAGAAAACTTAATATTTATATGTACATATATGTATATATCTATAACATATTTGTATCATATTATTCCAGAGTCAGTATTTTCATTGATACAGATACTCCCTCCATCTACAAAGTCCTACTCTTATGCCTCATTGTGATCGTGATGGTATGGTGGAACAGCAGTGAAATTCCAATGATGGCATGTTCTGCCATGCTAGAAAAGCTTTAAGCAGACTATGTCTGCTTTTTAAGGACCAGTTTAGATAAGTACAGAGGAGCTCATCAGCAGGAGGCTAGTTGGCATTCTAACTGTGAGATCCTTGTCAAGGACTGAATGGATGTGCTACTAGGGGAAATGAATCTTATCAATCTCGACAGTCTTGTTAGCAATGAAACTAGAAGCATAAAAGAAAGTTTCAGTTAAATGTAAGGATGACTCATCGGTTCTCCTTTGAGAGTTGAATAAAGGAGCTGGGAGAGTTAGGTTTATTGTGCATCCAGAGGCAAGAAGAAACATCATTTTATGGGCAATTTGATCATCTTGCATTGCAGTGCTCTTCATATATATTTACAACAAAAACTACCATGATAATAATTTTTGCATGTGAGTCAACATCTATTGCAGAGGATGTGGAGGTGGAGAAATTCTGCAAAGAACTAGAAAAGACTCTCCAAATCAAGTCAACAAATAATTTAATACTTAGCACAGGAATCACAGAACCACAGAATTTGAGTCAGAAGACATATCAGTTGTCATCTGCTTGAAGACCCCCAAGGAGGGATAACTCCTTGAGGCAACTCTTCCAACCTTTGGACAGCTCTAAACAAAGCTTAATATAAAAATGGGCCTAAGGAAAGCAGGGGGAAAAATGTTAGAAAACATAGGAGCACAAGAAAGACCGAAAGACCACTGACTTCACAGGAGACTCCTTCTGTATCACGAATACTTTCTCTAAGAAAGTATTAGGGACCCTCTGAACATGGCAAGAGCAAAACAACATGATGACAAAGGAAATTCATTGTATTTTCTTAGGACATGATGGACTACTGGTGTGATTTATAGATAAAAATATTCCCACCTGAAATAGAATAGGCTGGAATTATCTTCGTTGCATGAAGAATCTTTTTCTCAATTGGTCTTTTGATTTTGAATTAATATTAATCTTTACTGTAACAATTTATTGATTTTATTATAGATAAATGGTAAAATAGTAAGCAGATGAAGAAAAGGACATTGGCATGTATTATAACCATTTCCTAAAGAAACTAATCTGTGTAAATCAACTACCATAATAAAGTATGGAAGAACCAAGAAACTAGCTCAATGGGCAATGAAACATGTGATCTCCTTGACAAGAGGAAAGATATGGCAACCAAGGACAACATTGTTTTAGATGAGAAACTAGTTTGTAAAATCTTATGGAGAAGGATAGTGGGAGATTATGAGTAGCTTTGCCTGATAGAATAATGAGAAGTGGTACAGAGAGATATGTTTAAAGAAAGCTTTGCACGAGATCCAACAGACAAAGCAATTCTAAGGACATTCAGGGTGAAAATGAAGAGAGGACAACAAACATACAAAAAATGGAAAAGACCCGTGAACATTTTCATAACAAACTTTTCATTGTCCAGGATGGTAGAATCCCCACATTTGTACTTTAATGTTACAGATCAGCTTGTGCTATATGAGGAAGTGAAAATGACTTGAAAGAGGACAGAGATGGGAAAAGTAGCTCAACTAAACTGAACACACACAGAGAGACATCTGTGCTGGATACAATATAATTTTGAGAGCATTCAGAGCTCAATTACCAAGTTTCTAAAAGAAACTCAAAGAGTAATGGAAAGGAAAAAGATTGGCATATATATACATATATATATATATGTTGTGGTATATGATTGTATTTGAAACTACTGTGCTATAAGAAATGATAAGCTTATTGATTTTAGAAAAACATGAAAAGACTTACCTGAAATGCTGAAGAGTGAAATAAGCAGAACTGAGAGAATGTTGTACACAGTACCAGCAATATTGTTCTAAGAACAACTTTGAATGACTAAGTCATTTTGAGTATTGCAAATACTCAAATCAACCACAAAGGACTTATGAAGGAGGACGCTATCCACATCCAGAGAAAGAACTGTTAAATAGAAGTATGTACTGTATGGTTTTACATGTACATGTATGTACATACGTGTGTGTGTGTGTGTGTGTGTGTAATGATAGCCTTCTCTAAGGGGAGGAAAGTACGAAAAAAATAAGAAGTGCACAACAGAGAACAAAAGAAAACTTAGAAGGAAGTATAAAAAGCAGGGCAGCTTTGGAAATGCTGTATAGTATTTATTACAAAGTTTTTTCAAAAACAGTAAGCAGTGTGAAGTGGAAATTCACAGTTTTATATTGAATCCTCTTTTTATGCTTTGCTGGGCACATGAGAAGTTCTCTTTTTTTTCTTTTGGTACTTAAAGTCAAAGTGAATAAAAATATTGAGAGCATATCAATAACTACTGACAGATAGGCCTAATTTTTTGTCTCTATAAAAATTTTTAATGAGAATGGTCTGCACCCACATTGAGGGCATCCTTGGTGAAGGTTTGAGAAAGGAACAGACAAATTTTTGCAAATGCTTTTCTACAGCAAATCAAATCTTTAGACTTAGTCAATTGACTGACACTTGTAGAGAATATAAAATTTCAGTCAGCTTATAGCTTGTTAGCTAGATAACACATGCAAATTGCTTAACAAACCCAAAAGCACTGTATCAATTGTAGCTATTTTTGTTATTTTAAAGAGCATTTGATTCAGTAGAGCAAAATGCCACCTTGAAGGCTTTCTTTCAAAAAAACATCTCCCATGCATATATTAAAACCACACAAGGTTCTTGAAAGATGTAATAGCAGAAATAACTTTGATTAACCTCTGATGACTAGTACTAAGCAAGGCATAAAACAAAGAGATACATGCTCACCATATATTTTCTGTTGTCATGGTGGATGTCCAGCATCCATTTCCTAATGGAAGAGGGATTCCCTATAGATGGTGAAAACCACCAGCATGTTAGGTGGACCCCCATTTTGGATCAATGGGAAGACATGGGTGCACTGTGATCTGCATCATTGGAGGGAGTACTAACATTGATCCATAAAAGCATCAAGAATGCCCATTTCATTAATATAGATTATAATCCCCCTATAATTTTACAAATGATCTTTGAAAGTAACTGTGGCTGAAAAAATCCATGACCCTGGGCCAAACTCTTGAATTTAGGATACTCTGTAAGTTTAAGATATTCAAATAACAGGCAAATACTCCTTTATCAGAAGAACTAGGCACGTCATGATGAAAAATTCATAACTGTGGTCAAATTCTGGAGGAACCTCACTCAGATACCAGGTATATATGTCATTACTAGGAAAGGGCTTGAAATCTTTCCAGCTGGGTAAGACATGCAGGTTTCGTACCATGATGAGTCATTGGCATTGGAGGACTCAAGAAGATGATGATGGTAAAAATATAGGATTTATCGTTTAATGAATTTTGGACCTCACAGCAACTCTAAAAGGTAAACATGTTAGATATTTTTCACATTGTACTGTATAAGGTTCAGGTAAGTCTGACTATAGTTACCTGACTGGGGAATACCTCCCACATCAATAGGTGTGATTTGTTCATGGTCATACAACTGGCAAGAGACAGAGAAAGGATTAAAACCCAGGTTATTCTCTGCTCCAAGCCTAGCACACTCTCCATTATTCCACACTATCTTTGTTTCCTCATCTGTAAAATGAGATGGTTGACTTAGAACCTTTCTAGGTCTCTTCTCGTTTTAAATAGTATGATTATTTGAAGACTTGGTTTCTACTTCTGTTACTACCACTTACCAGGCTTTAGCTCTCAGTCATCTAGGGGATGATGGAGGAAGAACAGGGTTGCCACATTCCTTCCAATTTAATGAGGGAGCTTTCAGCAGAGTGGTGAAGTCAGCAAGTTGCCCTCTGGTCACTGTATACATTGCCTTGCCACTCCTGGTGTCCTGTTGACTCCAAACTTGATCCAGGGACTACCTTTCCCTGTGTCCTTTTGTCAAGTCAACCTTGGGTTGGTTGTCAATGGAACTGAATGCCAGTTGTGCTCAGGATCCCCTTCCTGTCTTCGAAGTGAAATTGCAGCCTACATCCTTTATGATCCAACACAGACACTAGCAGATAAGCTGGTGCTGGGGTATGTATACTTTTCCTACCCTCTTTCTGGTTCTTATCTCCCACCTACCATGCAACTCCACCTCATGGGCTGGGATGGAATGCTGTGTATTTTGATGAGCCATTTAGTCTCTTTGTAGTCCAGTTTTATCATCTTCAAAATGGGAATAATATATGCTGTACTTGATGCACAAAATGAGGCAAAAATGAAATAATGGATGTGAAAAAACCTTGCAAAGTAAAAAGCAACAGAAAACATATGGTATCAATAATACTATTTTTATTACTTGCCATTTCACATGAAGTTCTATGTACTACTTCTCCAGGCTAGGGGACTGTAAGTAAGGCCAGTCTTAACCACCATTGTGTTACTCCTCCCCTATGAGATAGTTTGGCTTTAAACATTGCCCCTTTCCTGATGGTCTTGCACCCAATTTTTTGTTCTATGTGATGCTATTAGTACCCAAGATGGTGCAGATGAGTTCTGCAGATCTAGTTCCTTGAGATAGCATGCCAAATTCTCTAGCAAAACTGAAATCTATAACATCTGTTCTGTTCCCTTTAGCCACTAATTTTGGTAATTCTATCAGAGAGAAAACCCCCTCTGTCAAGCTTGTCTGCTTGGGCTTCTGCAGCGCCTTCTGTGTGACATGCCATCTCCCGTTCATCCTACAGAGGTTTTGCACTTTATGCTTTGATTCCTTCTTTTAGAAAATAGTGTTGATACCAGACAGGTAAGACAGCACTCCTACCATGGAGGAGATGCAAATATCTCACTGCAATCACTGAATATACAAGAAATGTATAAGAAGGAATTAAAAACCTTGCAACAAAGACTGTTATTACAATCTTCAATTGCTAGACTGTCAGGAGTGGTTTTTGCCCGTAAGGACTTGAAATAAACAGAATTCAAATTCCTCTTAGTAGTCCTTCTGGTCAGTGCTTTTGTAAAACACTGATTAAAATGAATCTATCAGGATAAGAAACTGTTATGGGGATAAAAATATATAAACATGGGGTATGAAATCTGTAAAAATGAGCTGTAGAAGGAAATGGCAAACTACTCTAGTATGTTTGCCAAGAGAACCCCAGATGGGGTCATGACTAGTCAGACACGACTGAAATGACTGAACAACAACAAGAGTGGGGATTGATTATGTTCCACTGGTGATTTCCTGTCCAAGCTGGGCAGACTTTTTCTGTACTTCATTCTTACTTTTTTCCTGCTTTCTTGTTTGCTCAGCAAATTGGTATGAACTTGGTCTCAGAGCATACATCATTTTGGTAATCCATAGAAAGGTAGAAAACCACCTTTTACGTCTGTGTATCTACTTCATCCATCCTGTTCTTTCATGATGTAACAGTAACAGGTATGATAGTAATAAGTTTACATGAGAAACTTGCTGATTTCTGGACATCACTGTGTCTAGTAAAGACTGTAGTCTTGTTCACATGGAGCCATATTTGCATTGTTTTCACATGGAGTACAATCTGAAAACCCTTGGTCAAAGATTTGCTGTCTAAAGAGATTTGATCCCATTTTCTGCAGTTTTCCCAGGTCAAGACTGGTGGGACCAGGTAGCTTACTAACCATCCAGCCTTCCAGGGGCTCAATGAAGAGGAGAAGGGAACATGTATTTACTAAGCACCTCCTATGTGCTAAGCTCTGCACTAAGCACTTTATAAATGTTATCTCATTTTATCCTTACAACAGCCCCGAGAGGAAGGTGGTGCTATCATTCTCATTTAATAGGTGAGAAACTGAGGCAAGCAGAGGTTAAGTGACTTGCCCAGGGTCACACTGCTAGTAATTGTCTGAGGCTGGGTTTGAACTCAGGTCTTTCTTACTCCAGCACCTTCCTTAATGAAATGGAGACAGATAACACATTTAGAAAAACAGAATATCCTTGGAAAATTGAAATGAGTTTATCCAGATGAAATTGAACAGGGATGAATGTAAAGCCTTGATCTTAGAACAAAAGAAAAAAAAAACCTATTGCACAAGTACAGACTAGGGAAGCATGGATAGAATATAGTTTGTGTGAAAAATATTTGGGTTGTTAGTGGGCTGGAAGGTCAGTATGAGTCAACACCATAACATGGAAGTAAAAGAACCTAAGCTAACTAACCAAACACATGCTTTCCTAAGCTGCCTTAAAATCAGTATTTTGCCCAAAATGAGGGATGTACTCTGCCCAGGTCAGACCATTTTATGTACAGTTACGTGCACCACACTTTACAAAAGACATTTGCCATCTGGAGAGTGTAGAAGGGAAGATGATCTGGATGATAAAGGCTCCCAAGATCATGCTACATGGGGGCAACTAGGTGGCACAGTGGGTAGACCACCAGCCCCGGAGTTAGGAGGACCTGAGTTCAAATCTGACCTCAGACACTTACTAGCTATGTAACCTTAGGCAAGCCACTTAAGCCTGATTGCCTTGTAAAACACACACACACACACACACACACAATATGCTGCATGCATGATCTCTGGGTTAAAGAACGAGGGATGTTTAGATTAGAGAAGATGTAGAGAATATGATAGCTGTTTTCAAGTATCTAAAAGGCCTACATCATAGAAAGGAGGAATTCGATTTGTTCTCCTTATCCACAGAGGACAGGTCTAGAAATAAATAGTGGAAATTGTAAGGAGTCAGATTCAAGTTTAATATAAGGAAAAAATTTCTAAAAGTTAGAACTACCCCAAAGTGGAATAGGTTGCCTTAGGATTTTAGGAGGTTCTCTATTGTTGGGAGGAGGGTCTTTGGCCAAGCATTATATGACCACTTGTTGGGAATCTTGTTCAAGTACAATTTGGATCATCTGATCTCCAAGTTCCTTACCAGCTCTGAAATTTTGTGATTTTCTGATATTCCCAGGCTTTCTGGAAACTGTTATCTAGAATTCCATATATTTCTATTTTTAGAAATGATTATAACATTTGATTGAATTAATTTCTTGTTTTAATTCCTTCTATTCCCCTCCCCAAAATTATTATTCATTAGTAGAACCACAAATTTATAATTTTAGCATTGGAAGGGACTTCAGAGGTCATCAAATGCATGGATCCAATCTACAGTACCCTTAACAATTAGTCATCCAGTTTTAGTTTAAAGACCTTCAATGATTGGCAACCCAGTACCCACTGAAAAGCTTTTGAGTCCCTGGTAGTATTTCAATTACTAAAGGTTAAGAAATTCTTGTCAGATTCCTGGGTTCTTGGTATATCCCTCAAACTGACCTCTGTTTGATAGATGCAGATAAGGGTCTCTCTCACTCTGTCTCTTTTGTCTCTATTTCAGTCTCCGTTTTTCTGCCTCTCTGATGCTCTTTCTTCTTCCACTTACTAATCATGCTCAGTTTTAAATAACTTTCTGGTCACCCAAGTGCTACCAAAGAAGGTGAGAGCATAGTCTCTTCAGAGCAGTGCCCCAATCTACTCCCTTGGGGTCTTCTGTGAAACATTACTAGTATACTCCTTCCATCCATATGTTCCTTTGAAAACCTTGGGTGAATGTGACTTTTTAATGTTGTGTGTGTGTGTGTGTGTCTGTGTGTGTGTGTGTGTGTGTGTATGTATCTGTCATGGCTCTAGGTCCAGAAGATTTCAAGCCTATTGAATCTTTGAATCAATTCTGTAACTAAAGGCTGCTCTCCAATTATCCAGGAGATGGATTTGAATGTTAGCACACAAGCTTGTGTCTGTGTCAATATATCAAGATGGTATTCAACTTGTTTTTAGTGATTGACTTGCTTTGTGCTTGTGGACTAATGATGTAATTATCATTTCTGGGCTTCAGTTTCCTCACTGGCAGTCTATAAGAGAAAATATAGTACAGTTAGAATGGATATTAAGACAGGAGACCTATGTTCAAGTCCTAGTTCTCCTACTTGCTTTTTCTGAGTACTGGTGGATCACTAGGCTTAGCTATCTTTCTTCTGTCCCTCACTCTCACCACATGACTTTTTCCACTCATCCATTCCTTAACTTGAGGCAAGTAGCTTTCCCTCTCTGGTCTTTCTTTGTTTTTCTCCTTTGCTCAAGGAAAAGACTGCTTATCTCTTAAGCCCCTTTCTGCTCTGACTCCTTTGATCCTAGATAATTATTAAGCTCTTCAGCAGCACTAAAGTTCTATGGCTCATGGCATAGAACCTGGGCTTATTCCTTTTGGTCTTGGGAGATGGTTCTGAGATCAAGGTGGGTGTTATATAGAGGCAGAATAGGTAGTTGTCCATGGCTAAAATATAAATATCACTGAAAGAAGTGAAGTCAACAAACATTTAAGTGCCTATGATATGACAGACTGCTAAACACAAGCAAAAAAGAAAGACAGACTGTCTTTCAAAAGTTCACATTCTAATGCAGGAAGGAGACACATAAAATTGAGCTAAAAAGTCAGGTAGGAGGGAGAGGAAGTACTCTGGGGCATAGTGGCAAAGTCTGGAGAGTCAGAAGGAAAGGCGGGAGAGGAAAGAATCTGGCTGACCTTCCTCTTTTTAGAAAGGCAACAGGTAAAGTCAGCAAACATTTATTGTCTACTTTGTACCAGGCACTATGAAAAGTTCTGGAGGTACAAAGAAAGACAAAAGCAGGTCCTACCTTCACGTAGCTCATCATCTAATGGGGGAGAAAATATGCAAAGAAGGAGGGAATGGAATCTTGGACAAAGAGAGGAGATTCATTTTGGAGCTTGGCAAATGGCGGTTGGTGGGGGGACACTTACTGATAGGAGGAGAACAGGTTTTATAGAAGTATCTCTGCTCGTGTGTGTGTGTGTGTGTGTGTGTGTGTTGTGTACATATGAGAGCTGTGGAACACTGGGGCCATTGTGTGTTGGCACAGGATACATCTGAGAGTAGGAAGGATAAGACCTTCAGGAGGTGAAAGAAGGATCCAGAATACAAAGATGGGAACTTGGACAAAAGGATTAGAGGAATAGAGATTCCATTGAGTAACCTACCATGGATAGCTGGGGAGGCAGTTGGGTCCAGAAGAATTGTGGAAACAGGATGGTGCAGTAGAAAAAGCATATTAATTTCTTATCTGAGTGAGAGGTAATCAACTAGACCTGGGTAGAGAGCCTTACAAGTATGTATTGCCCTATTCCAAGGTAGAAAGAACCTTGAGATGATCATAATAATATATACCATGTTTTCTCTCCTTAGTCTGATTAGGTCCTGTCAATTCATCCTTTAGAATGTTCTATGTCAGCCTCTCCCTTTTCCACTCCTACTGACACTTGCCTAGTTTAGAGCCTTATTACCCTAAGCAAGCCATAGCCTCCTAATGGGTCCCTCTCACTCCAATCCGTCCTGGATGCTGCTGGTAGACTCATCATCCTACAGATCCTCTCTGATCTAGTCACTCCCTCCCTTCCCTGTCGCCTCCTCTGAAAACTCCTCTTCATTACCTGTTGAACAAAATCCCATTCCCTTAGCTTGGTATTTTAGGTCCTGTATAACCTAGCCCCAGATTACCTTATTTCCCACTATTTCCCTGCAACTTGCCCTCCCCTTGCATCAAGTTGACCCACTCTGGTCCTACCTTGTACTTTCCTGCCTTTGTACTTTTGACCTGACTCTTTCAGTCACCTTCAAGTCCCTCCGTCTCATTTTCCATCTACCCAAATCCTGACTGTTCTTCAAGATCCAAGTCAAATCCCATCTCTTGTATAAAATGTTACCTTGCCACCTCATCTTAAACATCTCCCTCCTTTGCAAACCCATAGCAATTATTATCTGTATAACTCATTTGATAATGAATCATGTGCTACTTTGTGACATCTCTTCTATTGTTGCCTTGTGCTGCTAGTTAATGTTGCATTATTATTTAACATTTCAATTGTTTATTGAAAATAGTTGAATAACAAAATATTAAAAATATTTGAATCATTCTATTATAATCTTTTATTTCCCAAATTAGGTTTTGGGGTCATGGAATTCAGGCAGTGTGTTTCATATTTCTTTGTATCCCAACCAAGTAGCACAACACCTCAAACATAGTAGGTGCTCCATAAAAGTGTTGATGTAATTTGAATCAAAATAATATCCTACATTTGAACAGTCCTTTTAAATCTGCCTTTTATTTCATTATTCAATATTTCAATTGAATAATGGGTCTTCTCTTTACTGCAAGTTATGGCCCACTTACTCCTTCAAATCTTGTGCAATTCTTATCTATTCTCTTCTCTAAATCTTCCATTGAGGAAGATGAACTATCTTGGAGTCTTTTCTTAGGCCTGTTTACATTTCATGGGTAAGGATGGAGCTCTAGGCCTAGCCATCTTTCTTCTGTCCCTCACTTTCACCACATGACTAGCCCATTTCATTTTCCAATCATGAATTTCCTCAATGACATCACTTAATGCCACTTCTTGGGCATAGGTTATCATTGGAAATATGATGCTATCTCCTAGAACTTGTCATGAATCTCTCTATAGCCCACTGGGTCACCTGTAACTTTGATTTTCTGAACTTTGTGATACTCAAAGATTCACAAATGTACAACATTGCTTGGAGAATAAGTTAAAAAGATAGGACAAAGAATAATAAATTTAGAGCTGGAAGGGACCGCAGAATTAGTCAAACTGTTATTTTGTAGGCAAGAAAAGAAAAGCCTATAGAAGTCAAGTGATTTGCCCAAGGTCCTATAGGTAGTGACGTGCAAAGTTGAAGTTTCAATCCATGTTTTGTGAGCACAGATCGCAGCATCCTTTCCACCACACTGCACTGCAGTCTTTGTGCCAGGTGGCAATTTGAGATTGTTAAAAGCACTGAACAATTTTGCAAGTGCAATCCTTCCATTTGGGTTCTGTACAGATCATTCTTCATGACAGTGGTGATTACCTTTGGTAAACACGCATTTATCTGTTTTATATTTCCATTAATATTAATAATCAGAGAGTTCATGAATAAAGTTAGCTCTGTGACTGCACTTACCAAGGGAATACATTTAAATTTAAGCATGTGATTTTACCAAATGTCTATCTCTATGTTGTTAGAAGGGATCCTTTAAGGATATATTTTCCTTTACTAAATCAAATGTTTTGGTAATAGAGAAAGAAAATAGAATCTTGTATTTTTTGTACATTTCAAAATTATTTTCAAAAGCCTGCCATTTTCACATATATACATATATTTTTTATCAAGGATATAATTCATTGATATCTCACAAAATCCTGAAAAGTCAGAACAATATCATTGTCATTTTACAGATGAGAAGACTGAGAAATCAAATGAGCTGCTCAATGCAGTTACATAACTCATTAGTGTTAGAACCATGGCTAGAACTCATGGTGTGGTGAAAAGTGCCATGAACTGGGTATTTGAGGAGTCTGATTCTTGGACATGAGGGGGGACACAAGATGTAAACCTTGATGTACAAACAAACTGCATAGAGAATAAATCGGGAATAAGGTTTTCCTTTTTAGCTAATTTAAAGCCTCACTGCTACAATTTATTTCAAAGAATCATAGTTTTTGAATTAGAAGGTATCCCAGAAGTCATCTTATTCAAAGCCCCTCATGTTTCATACGGGGAAATTGACACCCAGACAAATGACGTGACTTGCCCAGAGTGTCATAGATCATCGGAGGTAGAGATGGTCTTTGTTACAATCGTACAGGGTTCTTTCCATTGCAATGCACTGACTCCCTGAAGCAGTCAGTTCTACTGAAACTTTATGTCATATTTCCCTGGTACGCCCAGGTTTCTGTGATTTCAGGCTATCAGGCTGCTGTACATTTATGGGTTTTATAGGGAAACCAATTCCTCGTTATATGGGGAGATGAGGGAGTCTTCTAGATATCCTCAAAGCTCAGCCTGCTTCTTTGGGCACTAAAATGTTAACAGGTTCCCTTCAGTGATCATGGTTGAATAGATTCTTTTTTGTTGTTGGTGTTCTTTCAAGAGGAGCAGAGATCACTTAGTGAGATCATTTGAGGGAGATTTTTTTTTAAAGATGCCATTGTCCGGGGCTCTGGGGAGCAGTGGCAATTTCAGAGCCTGAAATCTCATCTGGGAGTTGGGGGTGGGGGGGTGGGGAAATAAAAAGAATGATCTAGTGCCCAGAGAAAAGGGAATCATCTCTAGAGGCTTTTTTTCCAGCTGCTCAGCTATAATAGGGCCCGAAAGGTGACCTTTAATGTGGGTGTGTGAAGTCAACCTGCTGGGACAGACCAAAAGAATCAAACTAAGAGACACAGTGCTCTGATGACACATTCCCTAAAGCATCAAAGGGTCCAATGCATAAATGGAACAACCCAGAATGGGAGGTGGGTGGGTGGGGAGTAGCCAGGAAGCTGAGAAATTAAAAATGCAATTGGATGGGCTAAGTTAGCTTAGGTAGTGTGAGAATGAGCCTTTCGGGAGTCATGGAAGTGTTGGGAGCTGGATGGGACCCAGAGTGCAGGAAATTGGTGCTGCGTGGGGAAGGCTAGGCTGCCTCCTGAGATGCACTCGGCACCAGCACCACAACAATTCCCTCCCCTTCCTGTTTAAATTAAATCATATCTAGTTGGTAAATACTTGCTGAGCACCCACTTTGTACACAGCAATTCTGGCTTCCTCCCACCTCTTTTGTCTGCAATTCCGATTTTTAAAATTTTTTTCTGAGAGGCTGTGCTTGAGGAGGTAGTGCAAAGGTTCCCTCTCAGGACTCAGGCCAAGATCCTCTAAAACTTCAGTTTTCATATCTTTCTAAAGTGGATGCATAAAGGGTGACTGCTTCAATTTTCAGTGAGGGTATCAACTTGGCATCTCATCAAAGCCAGTCCCAGCTCTCAGTTGTGATTATTTCCAAGGTCACCTATGAGCTCTGCAATGTCCCACTGGCCTTAGTTTTAAAGCACTCTGACAGGGTCTATCCCAGGCAGTTAAAGTCCACTGCTGTCAAAAGTGGTGTCCCCAGTGAAAAATCTCCCACTGGACTCTTTCTGATGTGCTGACAGATATGGCCCTTTATGATACCCCATATAATATACCAACTTAATAACTCTAGCTTATGTTTTCCTGGAGGTGGCCAAGATGTTCAGATTTCTGACAGATAATTGTGTGTGTGTGTGTGTGTGTGTGTGTGTGTGTGTGTGAGACAGAGGAGTCAGGTAACTTTCTCTTTCTTGTTGAGAACAAGATGGATTTAATGACTTCTTATCCTCATCAATATTTTTTGCTGCTTCATGGTGTCCCACTTGGCACATTTCCTTGATATTCCCTTCTTCTAGGAAGTACAGTAATTAGATTTGTGCTTGAAGAATCAAGATTATACCTTGTGTGTGTAAGGGCTGGGAGAAAAGAGACAGTTCTGAGACTCTGGGAAGCCAGATGGGAAAAGAATCAGCTTTTCTTACACCTACCTCTCCAAAACCTGCCATTTTTGTTTTTCCTAATAAGTCCCCTAGATTGGGTACTTAGAGCAGAGAGAATATGCTTCAGGTTGCTGTGGGGATCAGAAAAGAACTTCAGAGCACCAGTCTTATAGGTTCATAAGCCATTAAGGGTCATCAGGTAGAGCTTACCATGTCACAAACTATTAGAGTTAGAAGGGATCATGGAGATAGAGATTGACCTTAATTTTACAAATGAGTACACCAAAGCCCAGAATGACTGAGTGATTGGTCCAAGGTCACTCAGTGAATACAAAGCAGAAATGGTTCTCAGTCTGAAACTTCAAATTGACATCATACTTCCTTACTTATTAGCACTGAGATTTCAAGATATGTTCACCTTGTAAATGTGCTTAGATGATTTGATGGTGAGGATACTTTTATGGGGTCAGGACTTAGCAGATAAGCTGTTGCCTAAAAGAGGCCTTTAATCAAGAAAGGTCTTTTAGGCCACAGATTTAGTATTATTATTTTGGGATAATTTAATATCCTCTTTCCTCTTCCTAAGAACTTATATGTCAAGTAATCACTTTACAAACGTTTACCTAGCACTATGTTCAGTGTTGCAGGAAACAAAATAGACCTGACCTCAAGTAGATTATAGTTTGACCAAAAAATAGGATGTGTTCATGGGTAACTGACAATCTTCCTGGGCCTCAGTATTCTCAATTATAAAACAATAGATTTGATGACCTCTAAGGTCCCTTTTACCTCTTAATTCTATGCCTCTAAGTTAAAATAGTGCCAAGCAAGCACAAAGTGAGAGACATCCTTGTGATTTGGGGTGTTCCTCAGGGGAAGGCTTCCCAGAGGAGTTATAGATGTGAGCTCAGCCTTGATGGATGAGTAAGAATTGTGTAGGCAGGGAGGTGGGAAGAAAATAATGTGAACAAAGTCCCAGTGATGGGAAGGTGAGAAGGAGAGAGAGAGGGAGAGGAGGGAGAGAAAAAGAAGAAGGTGGAGGAGGAGGAGGAAGAGAAAGGAAGAGGGAGAGGGGGAGGAAAGAGAGCAGAAAGAGAAGAGAAAGGGGGAGAGGGAGAGAGAGGGAGAGAGAGGGAGAGAGAGGGAGAGAGAGGGAGAGAGAGGGAGAGAGAGGGAGAGAGAGGGAGAGAGAGGGAGAGAGAGAGAGAGAGAGAGAGAGAGAGAGAGAGTTTGTAAGTAGACCATTCCAGTTGCAGTGGAGGGTTCAATTAGTGGAGTAATGGGAGGCAAATCTGGAAAGGTAATTTAAGGGGTCAGATTGTGGAATGCCTTAAATGCCAGGCTAATGAGGTTAGATTTGATTTTACATGTAGTAGGGAGTCATTGAAGACTTTTGATCAGGATGGCAACATGCTGTTGGGCATAATCACACTTGTACATGCCTTAGATTGTTTATTTTCCTTCTAAAAGATAAGCAGTGGAATAGATAGGGGATTTTTTCTTTTTTCTTTTTATCTTGTTCTGTAGAATAATCACACAAATTGAATCCCTTCTCAGCTGGCTAGAGAGTCAGGGTGAGGAGGGGGGGGGGGGACCACATCCCAGTATGGCATTGTACAATTGTTTGCATCACACTTCAATGATCCTTTTTGTCCTTCCTGGAGTGATGGCAGATAAATTGAAGAGAACTAGGTGGTGCAATGGATAAAATACTGGACTTGTCATCAGGAAGACCTGAGTTCAAATGTAACTTCAGATACTTTATAACTGTGTAACCCTGGGCAAGTCACTTAAATACTTTCAGCATCTATTTCCCTGTCTGTAAAACAAGAATAATAGTACCTACCTTATAGGTAAAGATCAAACAAGGTAGTGTGTGTTAAGTGCTTTGCAAACCTCACTGACCAAAACAAGTTCTAGCTATTCTAGCTCTCGTTATGAAGAGCCCCAGAGGCCTTCCACAATGGAGGCTGTAGGACTATAAGTTTCTAGAGGCTAACTTCTGGTCATTGATCTGTATTTGTAGCAGATGTTCTTTGTAAACCTGGCAAAGCTTCACCCACCTTGTTTGGTTTCTCATTACTTGCTACTCTGTAGCTTGAAAACAGTATCTTAAATAATATTAAATAAGAACAGTTCTAACAGGTCTTTTTGGCAGATTCCAAAGAGTGTGAAGACACCTGGGGCTGTGGTGAGTCTGTGGAGCAACACCTCCTCCCTTCTCCACCCCAAATTATTAAAACCGGCAACATGCCAGCTTAATGCTCAAGATCCTCTATGGTGACACAGTACCCTGATGCCTACAGGGTCAAGTCCAAGTTCCAGAATGATTGGCAAGGTTTTCTGTGATCTAAAAAATTCACCAATGCCCTGCCAACCTGGTGATGAAGCTGTTGGGATTTAACTAGATTGGTTCTTAGATGACAGATAATGTGGCTAAGTCTTGAATGCAAAGTCTTGTTAGGACCTTTCAGAGATTCTGCTTTTCTGGCCTAGCTTTTTAAAACCTCAGGTCACCTCCATGCCACAATGGGGCATTGTAGGAGGACTTTGGTGGTAGAAGCATATAATAAATATATAATGTCAAGAGCATAGCTGTATGTAAACTGGTGTGTCGGCTTACTCTGGGGGAGCATTTTCTCATCAGTCCTTAGCAAGGTCAATGGGACTGCTTCTCCAGGTTATGCTAGAACACTGGTCAATATACTAGACATTTCTACTGGAAATAGTTCAAAGGAACAAGTAGTAAACCCAATTCTCTATCCTGTACCTTTGATAATGGTCAATCATAAATTAATGGAGGACCTGATAAGATTGAATCACGTTCATATAGTCCATTACAAGAATTAAAAAATCATTTCCCTCATAATCATGCTATTAGTATTGTTGTTGGTGTACCTCTTGGTAGGTAATATGACTGTTATCTTTGTTTTACAAATGATGGACTAGAGGTCTAGAGAGTTTCAGTGACCTGCTCAGTGTCACATAGCTGGTAAATAATGAAGTTATCTGAAGCTATGTCTACTGACCAAAGTCCAACACTCTTTTGCTACACAACATTGCCAGAGACATTTTTGTCAGGTATTACCTATGTATGAGGCAATGTCTTTGAGCATGACTGATTGATCCCTGAGGTGTATAACACTTTGGGTGTATGATCTAAGGGCAACCGTATAGATGATTGGGAGAATGGTAGCAGGACCACTCCTGCTTTTTGACACTATTCTCAGGGCTCCACTTTTGACTCTCTGGACTTCTTTTTCTACCATGACCCAGCAGTGTTCTTATCCTGTGAGATCACTCTGCCCCTATGGTCCATTCTTCTACTAGTCAGTTCCTCCAGAAACTTCCATTTTAGTGAAAGTGACCAAGTCAACCATGATAACCCCTTCATTCTTCTCTGGGCTCTGCTCCTTATTCTCTGGAATTCTTTCTCCCCTATTTCCTGACCCCAGATTTTTAGTTTCCTTCTATATGTTTGTCTCCCCCTACTAGAATATATGCTTCTTGACTATCTGTCCGTCTGTCTGTCTGTCTATCTATCTATCTATCTTGGTATATCTATTGATATCAATAGATAGATGGCTGTATTTGTATTGCCAGCACTTTGAATAGTACCTGGCATCTAGGGAATGCTTAATTAATGCTTGCTGACCCAATTTTCTTGGCTGCTTTCAGCACCACATAGAAGAGTACTGAAGCCAGCATTTCCTCTGGAGCCCATCACAAGCTTAGCTTGTGCAGAGTCTAGTGGATTCTAGTGGGGTGAGGGAGGGAATGGGGAAATGGAGAAGATTCTTTTCTTTTCATTTATTAATACGTTCATTTGACAAGCATTTATAAAGTACCTATATCATGTCAGGCACTGTACTAGGTTCTGGGAATATACAAATAAATAAAACAGAGCCTGTCATCTCAAGAATCTTGTGTTCATCTGGGTAAATAAAGCATACACATAGAAAAGTAAACATAACATGTATACAAATTAATTTCTGAGGAGATGGCTCCAGTAACTGGGGGCATCAGGACAGACTTCCTGTGGGAAGTGTCTGAAATGAGGAGGGACTACATTCCTGTCTCCTAGGCCCTTTTCTGTTTTATGATCAAGTTCAAGGACTTGAGAGAAAAGGTTGATTTTCTCCCCTGGGACATCAAATTGGGAATGGATGGGTCAGAATAAGTTTCTGGTAATGTTCTTTCCACTCTGTGATGACTTTATTATGTCTAATGATCAGATTTCAAGTTGCAGAATTTATTTTCTATATGAAGTAATGTTATTATTTTTAATCATGCAGTGCACATAAGTTCTTACTTCATATTGAATCACCTGAGAGAAGCAGGGGCCATGCTGTGTCTCATCATTTGCACCCAGCAAGAGAACTAGAAAGAAATAGTTATACCTAAACCAATTAAACCAAAGAGTCCTTTGAGGTCATTATGTAATGGCCCAGTAACAGGTGGAATGCAGTGGTCCTTAGCACACCAGTGGATGTCTTAGGAGGGACAGCATCTTTTGAGAAGCAGAAATATTGGGAACATTCTAGATTACCAAGCACCATAACACCAAGGATTCTGAAGTTTGTTGATACTGGTACATGCGGAGTTGATGCCAGTCATGCAGATCCTCAAGACCTATAAAGTTGAGCTTACTGGAACATTGAGATTAGATTCAAAGCATTTTAGATACCACCCAAAGTGTTTAGGGGCTCACTAAACCTTTGAGGGCCCTTTTGCATGTGGGAGTGCTTCATGGGCTTGGGTGAACATGCTGAATTTCCAAATCCTCTGAAGATCATCAGGTTAAAAGAACACCAACATTTGTTTCTCCCACATAGCAGACACAGAATGGCATGAAAATATAATTAAAAATAATAGAAAAGAACTATCTGGTTTAAGTCCTTACATAAGGGAAATCAAACAATAAGAAAATAAGCTTCTGAATAAAAAAATGGACTGTCTGAATTGCTGTACAAATACCAGCCTACTTTTCAAAATTTTTAAACATGGAAAAAAGCTAGAATATTGGGTCAAACTTCAGATGAAATTTAATAGAGATAAGTGTAAAGTCTTACAGCTGGGTCCAGAAAATCATCTTCAGAATGAGACGTTGCTAGACAACAGTTCCTATAAGAATGATCTAGGATATTAGTAGACTAGAAGCTTAATATTAGTCAATAGTCAGTCAGTTAGTCAATATGGTGACTAAGAAAGTTAATGCCATCTGAGGCTGCATTAAAAGAAGCATTATGTATAGAACAAGAGATCTGATAATTCCTTTACGCCCCCTGCTCTAGTCAGACTATATCAGGAGTTTTGTATTCAGCTATAACCACCCTTTTTTAGGGCAGCTTGGTAACATAGTGTGCCAGGCCTGGAGTCAGGAAGACCTGAGTTTCAATCTAACCTCAGACTTACTAACTGTGTGACCCTGGGCAAATCACTTAATCCCATTTGACTCAGTTTCCTCATCTGTAAAATGAGCTGGAGAAGGAAATGGCAAATCACTCCAGTATCTTTGTCAAGAAAATCCCAAATGGGATCACAAAGCATTGAACACAATTGAAAATGACTAAACACCAACAACAACAACGACAACCATATTTTAGGAAGGACATAAGTAAATTGGAGATAATTCAGAGGATAGCCACTGGAATGGTGAAGGGGCTGGATGACATGCCATATGATGATCAGTTGAAGAAACTCAGGGGTCTTTAACTTTAAGAAGAAAAGACTTGGGGGGGGCATGACAACTATTTAAGTAGTTGGAGGAAAAACAAATACATTTATTTTGCTTGGTTCCAGAAGCAGAACAAGAAGCCAAAGGGAAAGTTTCAGGTTTCATGGAGAGAAGATTTATCTAACAATTAAAGCTATTCTAAAGGGGAACAAGTTGCCATAGGAAGCAGTAAGTCACTTCTCACTTTAAATTTTGAAGTGAAAGCTGGATGATTAATAAACATTTTAAAGTGACTGTTATGAGACAGGCACTATGCTAAGTACTTTGCAATTATTATCTCACATGTTCCTCATAGCAACCCTGGGAGGTAGGTGTTGTCATTATTATTCCCATTTTACAGATGAGGAAACTGAGGCAAACCGTGGTTAGTTGATTTGCCCAAGGTCACATAACTAGTAAGTATCTGAGGATGGATTTGAACTCAGGTCTACCTGATTCCAGGTCTGGCACTCTATCTACTGTATCACCTGGCTGCCCCACTTGGATACCACTTGGAAATGCTGCATAAGGAGTTCTTGTTTAGACTTAGGTTGTAATAGATGACCTCTGAAGTCCCTTCCAACTCTAAAATGGGCACAGGAATCCCAGGAGTAGCAGCAATCCTCAAAATATCATTCCTGCTTCTAGGTCAGACCTCTAAGCTATTATCCAGTGAGGCAACTCCTGTGGAGAAGAAGCCAATCATCTCTGTCAACTGCCAATCAGCTTCCAACCACAAGGCAGGCAATCCAGCCTAGTTGAAACAGTAAGGAAGGGAGAAGAAGAGGGAGAGACAGAGGAGAAAAAGAAGAAAGAGAAGAGAAAGCAAAAAAGAGAATAAAGAGAAGGAGAAGGAGAAGAAAGAAGAAAAGGAGAAAGAGAAGGAGGAGGAGAAGGAGAAGGAGAGGCAGAGACACTCACAGGATACAGTATATGCCAACCAAATAAAACTAATCCCACTATTTGGCTACAATTTCCCCTCAAACCCTGATGGGGACATCCCAGAACCCTGAGCCCAAAGAGTCATAGAAATAGCCATGTTTCCACCCCAGAGCTTTTGGCCATCATCCTGGGAAGCAGTCCCTGTGGAGATGCAACCTGGCAACTGCTCCTGCTTCGGGTGCTACATTCACAGCTACTAAAGATTCAGAAAACAAAATTCTTGCCACCCAAGACATTGGTACTATCACATGGTTTCACATCAGACTGTATCAATAAAAATGACTTGGGGAAGAGGCATTAACGTCTTTGCTGCTGCACCCTAAGGACCACACAAGTTTTCCATCTGACTTGAATCTGTAATTTCCCATGTACATATATGTACACATGTGCATACATATATACAATCTCCCTCATTAGAAAGTGAGTTTCTTGCCCTTTTTTTTTCTCTTTTGTATACCTGGTGCTTAGCACAATGTTTGGAACATAGTAAGTAAATTCTTTATTCTCACATTCATTTAGTTTAAGATTCTCAGATAACTGTGAATTAGTGACAAGTGTCAGGTAAGGAATCTGGTGGTGGAGGGGATTACAGAGGAGTTATATGAGCAGAAATCTCAACCATCAGACTTGTTCTGCTTAATGAGTGAATCTGATCTGTGACTTCTGGCAGACTGTATAAAATTTTAAGCCCCTTGTGCTATACATCCTTAGAGCTAGCTTACCAATTTTTCTTTCTTAGATTTTGTTAGACACTGTAACAAGCAATTTTTCTGTGCACCAAAACACTATTACAGAGAACTATGTGAGTTCTAAGTGCAGTGAAAACTTTTTAATGCAATTAAATGATTAATTTTAAGTAAATTTTCAGATTATTGAACTTGGGATAATCAAGTGTGAGGTAGGAAGCAATTTTGTATTTTTAATTGAAACTCTTATTATATGTTTTCTAACATCAACACACCCTCAGTCAGTTTCACATTCATTTTGTAATCCTTGTTATGATTCCCAGGATAAAAAAAAAAAACTTTTGTAAAATAGATCTGAGGAATATAATTTGAGTGACTTTCAAAATTTGGTAACTTTGAAAAACACCCTAATTTGTTTTCTTTATGTGTAGTTAACTCCTCACAGAGTTGTAAAGAAAGTTCTTTGTTAATCTTTAAGTACTATATGAATGTTGACTATTATTATCTCTAAGGCTGCTTTAATCTATAACATCCTATGTTTTGTGAGTCTAGAATTTTTTTGAATTAAAAGATAGGGAACAAGATGAGGTAGTGTTGGAGGTGCCAGCAAGTGATCCTGAATTCAGTGCCATGAAAGTTCAGAATGTGAGTGGAACCACAGGACAGTAACTCACATGTACAACATTTTGAAGTTTACAAAGCCTTCGATACACATTCCTCGTTGGAGTGTCTCGACATCCCTGTGTGGTTTATTATTACACATACTCTTTTCTTCATTTTACAAATGAGAAAATGGAGGCTATGAAAAGTTAAGTGATTTGTCCACTGTATACAGCTAGTAATTGTCAGAGGTGGGATTTGAATTCAGGTCTTTCTGATGCCCTCTATCTGCTTTGTCATGTTACCTGTTGTAGATGTTCTGGAAAATAAAGCTTACTGACCAAGACCAACTCTAGAGTATTTTGTCCATCTCTTTTGATATTCCCTAAGAATATCCATTTTTTTAAAGGATGATTTTGCTAGCTTCAGCAATTCCTTGACTGGAGTAACCTTGGTCTTGTAACTGTCATGTGACTTTCAGAATGATGTTTCCCACTCCCTCTCACTTCATTCCTTGTCAGTGTCACAGCAAAGGTGACAATTAAGCAAGGTCAGGTTGGACCATTCCGCATCTCCTCTCCTCCCCCTCACATCCTAACATAACAAGGGTAATTTCACAATTATCAGATATTAATAATGCCACACCCTGTGCCAGGCACTAAGGGCAGAGTGTAACTTCCCCCGAGCTTCTCTGAACCTCACTTTTCTCACAGACTTGTTCAAAGGTCCTTTTCATCTCCAGATCTTTTGAGGATAGGTGTTAGATACAGTCTGCCTTCAAAGGAGGGCAGGAAACAAGTGTTTATTAAGCATCAACTGTGTTCTAAGCACATTACAAATATTATCTCATTTGGTCCTCGTAGCAACTCGATTGTCCTCATTTTGTAGTTGAGGGAACTGAGGTAGAAAGAGGTTAAATGACTTGCACAGGGTCATACAGCTATTAAGTGTCTGAGGTTGGATTTGAACTCAGGTCTGCCTGACTCTAGGCCCAGCACTTTATCCATTTTTGTTGCCTAGTTGCCTCTGGGAGCTTACAGATGTAAAAGGATGGGGTTAGACCAGAAGGAGGGGCAGTGTAATATGAAATTGCCTTGGACAAGAGACCAAGATTTGAATCCATACTCTGACACTTATTACCTTTTTTACTGTGGACTAATCATTTTGCTCCCCTGTGCCTCAGTTTCTCCATCTGTCAAATAAGCATAATTATTGCAATTATCAGTAAAAAATAAAGTTGGAGAAGTGGGTTGGGTTTAGAGCATGGAGGACTTTTGAGTGCCAAGCCAAGGGATTTGGGTTTTATTCTTTAGGCAGTGGAGTGTCACGGAAGACTTTTGAACACAGAAATAATGTGTACAAAATGGGATTTCTAGAAGGATTAATGTGGAGATGGTGTTGCCTCAGTCCTTAACAGCTGTAATGAGACTTATTGTTGAGTTGTGTCTGACTCTTTTTGATCCCGTTTGGGGCTTTCTTGACAAAGATACTGGAGTGGTTTGCCATTTCCTTTTCCAGCTCATTTGACATAGGGGGAAACTGAGGCAAACAGGGTTGAGTTGCCCAGGGTTACACAGCTAGTAAGTGTCTGAGGCCAGATTTGAACTCAGGGAAATGAATCTTCCTGACTCTAGGCCTGGCACTCTATCCACTGCAGTGCCACTTAGATGCCCTGTAACGAGGCTTAAAGAGGATTAAATCAAAGAATCAGCCAGACCAGAAGTACATGACTTATGATATCATGCATCAAAGGAGGCCTAAAGTGGAACACTGAGGGATCAGGGACAAGGATACAACCAGGGTGGCAGCCAGAACTCCGAGTGAGTTGATCTTTGGGTCATGGAAGTAAGAGGAAGAGGTGGGGGTCAACCATGGTCCTTCAGAGCATCCACCTTCCCTTGGCCCCAGAACATCCAATTCCTCCTATCTTTCTTCCTTTTGGGTGAAGGATGGGGTCATGATCACCTTCACATAAAGGCAGCTCACTAAGGAAAGAGAATGTGATAGATTTTATGATGAGGGATTGGGTTCCCACTCAGACAAATTGGATGGGTTTCCCTCTTAAGTGTTAGTGTGGGAGAACCAGCTAAGTCAAATAAGAAGGATGTACATGGGTTATGGAAGTTTCCAGAAAAGAGGAAGAAGGGAAGCTCTTAGGTAGGGAAAGCAGACATGCCCAGTGCACAGAGGAGAGGCAGCCTGCCACAAGTGAGCACCAGAGAATCAGTTAACCAACAAACATTTACTAAACACTTGCTATGTGCCTGGTACTGTCCTAGGTGCTGGAGATACAAATACAAAAGTGAGAGTTCCTGCCTACAAAGAGCTCCCATCCTAACAGAAAATACAACAGATATAGGAGATTGGTGGCCAGGGAAGCGAGGATTAGTCTGGCTGATCATGTGGATTGTGAATGGAATTGTAGTACTATTGTCTGTCGTTCTTCCAAGTAGGAATGATAGTACTGATTTAATTATCATTCCAAGAGCTCTGGAAAGGGCGAGGTGGGGTCCACTTGCAAACTGCCTGTATGGGTAAGACCTGGTGTCCTGGTGGATGATGGGATGGGATGTAAAACATGGTCTGGGACCAGCGAAACATAGTGTATTGAGGGGATTTTTCCTGCAGTCATTCATTAGTTTGATCTGTTCAGTTCCAAGAATGAGTGAGTTAATTCCCATGGGTTCAAGGTAACTTGATCTCTGGAGGTCTGGGTTGCTATTTGTAATGGGGAAAAGGAGGGTAGCTGTGGGGTAGATGCCCTGCTGAGTAGACTCTGAAATTCTGGTAGATCACTGAATGGGATGTAAAGCATGGTCTGAACAATGTATAATGACCCTGGAAAAGGTAGGTTGGAGCCAGGATGTGATGAGCTTTAATGCCTGAGGAATTTGTATCTGAACTTAAAAGTGAGAGGGTAATAGTTGATAGAGAAGCCCATAGGCTTCTTGGGTTTTTGAACTATCATGAGTGGGAAGGAAGGAGACAAAGTAAGGGCTCACACTCAAGTGGTAACCATAGAACTGCAAAGGAGACACTGGATGTGAAAGACATCATGAAGTAAGAGCACACATGATTTGGTGACTGGTTTGATCTATAGGAAAAAGGTAGAATGAGAATGATTCAAAATTTCTGAAGCTGGGTAATGACAATCAACAGAAACAAGGAAGTCTAGAGTGGGAAGCTTGGCTAAAGAGAAAAGGTTAGTTGTTTTCATCTTATATTAAAGATGATAAGACATGAAAGTGGAAGTGTCCAGTAGGGACAGAATTTGAGTTAGTGCAGGTATTATTGTTTTTATTTTACAGATGGGGAGACTGAGGCTCAGAGAAAGTAAATTATTTTCTCAAGTCACACAATGTAGAGTCAGCTAACAAGTCAGCCTTGAAGCCAAGAAGACCTGGGTCCTAGTTCCATCTCTGACACATGCTGTCTTGGTGGGCAAAGTCACTTAACTTCTCAGTAGTCCAAGCAATGAAGACTATAAATTACAGAGAAGGTACGAATATGTATTGGTAGTGGGAGTTTCATCATCTAAGGACATCTGTGTGCCAATTAATTTATAGGTCTAATTCCCATTCCTATCAGGTATTATCAGAGCTGAGAGTTTAACCTAAGCCTCCCAACTCTAAGCCCTGTACTTTTTTCATTCCACAAAGCTGTTCAACCTTTGTTCTTGAAAAGGACTGATGATATCATGAGGGTAATGTCTTGACTTGCTCAGAACTGCATTTAAGTGAGGCAGAACTGTGCAAAGTCATCAGTCTCACTCTCTTCTCCAATCATCGGAGTCCAGTAGCAAGACAAGAGTCAATATCATTGATGATGGCCCAGTTCCATTCTAGTATTATTTTTGATAGCACTCTACTATTCCATGGCTATGGTCCTTTGTTTCACAATTTGACTCAAGACTTATCCCTCTCCAGAAAGCCTTGCCAGATCTTTTCCAATCTAGCCCATCACTCCAGATGCTCCAATGCCTTTAATAACATTTTGTGTCTATCTGGAAGACTCTTGAAAATTATTCCAGAATCACAGAATTTCAGAGTTTGAAGAAACTTTAGCAGCCATTAGGTTCAACTCACACCCCACCCCCTAAAAGAGAATTACTTCTACAATGTGCCCAATCATATTAAGATAGCTTTCTTTTGAGGTGTGTGTTAATGTTTAACTATTAATAAAACAATAAATAAAGCTCTGATTTGTAGCTTCAGCTGATTTTCAAGGTGTAAATATTCACACTGAAATTTTAACAATCTTCTCTTGGGAGCCTTCTAGATCTGTCTTCAGCAAAACTCTGAATATTCACTGAGGGAGGAATCCATTCCTACCCAACGTAGGTCATTTACCATTTGCATAGCTTTAGTTGAAAGTTTTTCCTAACATAAAGCCTAAATTTGCTTCTCTGCAACTTCAAACAGACTAAATCTGTCTTCCAAGTTTAAATCTACAATCCTATGAATTAACCCCCATAGATACATACCTGCAGATATAGGTGGCATGGGATAGAACTTTGGACTTGGAATCAGGAAAACCTGAATTCAATTCCAGCATTAGAAACAAGCCATGTGATGTTAGGCATGGTACTTAACCTCTATTTGTCTTAGTTTCCTCAACTGTAAAATGGGGCCAATCATAACATCTACCTCCCTGGATTATTGTGAGGGTGAAATGAGATGATATTTGTAAAGTCCTTTATACACAAAGCATTATATGAGTGCTAGTTGTTATACATTTCCCATCTGGCTGCTCTTTCAAAGTTCATCATTGTATCTAGAAACTCATTTTCCTGCAAAATCACATCAGCTCGGAAACTTCTGCCTCTGATTGGAGAGGGTCGAGGATGGACACTGGAGAACTCCTTGAACATCCTCTGTTTAGTGAGTGGAGCCAGGGTAGCCACATTAACATTCCCATCCCCACGCCCCACCTGAAGGACTTGCTCCTTTTTCTTCTCTCTGCTTTTTTAGTTTCTTTTTTACCTATTGTCCTCCCATTATATTGTGAACTCCTTGGAGGTAGGCACTGTCTTCTGTCTTTCTCTGTATCCCTGCACTTAACACAGTGCCCAGCATATATTGTAGATGATTACTAAATGTTTACTGACTAACTCACTCTGGAGATTCTTCATCTTATGATTTCATATCCTTTCTAAAATGTGGTGCCTAGAAACGAACGCAATATTCTAAATGTGGTCTGACCTGGTCAAACTTAAGGGCTGCTATCACCTCTTTATTCCTGGAAGCCATGTTTCTCTGTCAGACCATAATTCCTCTGTTAAGTAGTAGTGAAAAAGATTCTTAGAGGGTGAGATGAAATTCATATGAAGAGGTGGTCTAGATTTCTTCCCTCCGAAGGAATACCCCCACCCAATGCTACAGGATTGAAACTATGCAGAAAATAAACATAACACCTAGTATGTATATAGCATTTGACAGTTTTCAAATTGCAGCTGAATCTCAAAGCTCTGAAGAAAAAACAATTACCTCTACTTCACAGAGGACTAAGGAAACAATATTGTCCCTAATTTTTTAAAGTTATGAATAAACACTCACATGAACAATAGGTCATGAGTAGAGTATACGTGAACCAAATTTAACATTGTAATCAAATAAAATCCTGCACTATGTTAATCTGGAACATATTCAATTATATTCACATCCTTTATTGGGTTGTGCTGAGCAATTAATGTAAATGATTAAATCTTATTAATTTTACACAGTGGAATCAAGAATTTCTGGGGTCTCCTGGAGGGGAGAAGGTGCAAGAGTTAGGTAGAATATGAAACTACTTTGATGCCCCCTTTGGAGACCCATGGTCTCCAAAGACATTTTTCTAGAAGAATATGACCACAGCTATTGAATTCTGGGACTTTCAATTTCCTTCCTTTCTTCCAGTACTGGAATTGGTGTCTTTCTTTTTTGTTTTCTTTCTCTCTTTTCTTTCTCTTCCTTCCTTCCTTCCTTCCTTCCTTCCTTCCTTCCTTCCTTCCTTCCTTCCTTCCTTCCTTCCTTCCTTCCTTCCTCTCTCTCTCTCTCTCTCTCTCTCTCTCTCTCTCTCTCTCTCTCTCTCTCTCTGTATACACACACACACACACATGTATGTGTGTGTGTGTGTGTATATATATATATATATATAATGTACTAGAGGGGAATATCATCAGGTAAGACAAAGTTTCCCACTCCTAGTCAAAATACCTTACTCTTAATTTAGGTAATTTAATCAGATTCCTTTCAAACGCTAAATTGTGAATGGATGGCTAATAATCAGTCAAACAAAATTATTTCCCCTAGAGGGGTTTGCTGAAATTTCTGGTGTTGGTAGAGAAAAAAAACATACCCTTTGGTAGTTAAGAAAACTGGTATGGTTTTGGGGCAAAGAAAAATGGACAGAAACAGCTCTAGGCAAAATGGAGGTTCTTTGTTGTCTTCCTTTCCTTCTGTTTCCATTTTCTACTGCCAGGTCACTTCTCTCTTGCTTCCTAGATCTAGATGACCTCATGCTGTCCCAAGGGTGGTCAAAGTCCCCCTCCTACTATGCCACTTACTCAGGCCTGACCTCCATGGTAGAACCCATACTAATTCTCTTCTAATTCAAAACCTTCATTCCATTAGTTTAAATTACAACAGTCCACCAGAGCCCTCCTGAGATATTCTAAAGGGTCCAGAAAAGGGAGATTTCTCCAAATTCTTGAAGGCAAATTTCTAGTGCAGCAAAGCAATAATAAAGAAATGTCATAATAAAGACATGGCAGCACGTTCTCCCTCTTCTTCTTCCTTCCCTTTTCCCTCCCTCACAGTGGAATACAGTTGATTTGGAAAAGGTAATCAGACTAATTCCAGCACCTGGTATCTTAAATCCCCTGTGCTACCAAGACACCAGGGAAAATTGCAGGGTAGGCAATGTTTGTCTTTGTTCCCCGTCACTACCCTTTGGGACCTTTTCTCTTACCTACCTATTGGTGCCATCTGTTTTGTTCCCAGATGCCCAGTGCTCTCATATTGTCCTCCAGTGGTCCCAAATACCTGATTCTACCCCAAAGCATCCTCTAAAATATTTAGTCTCTCCTTCATCCCAGTGAAAAATACCTTTCAGTTAGGGATGAAAGTAATTCACATTAAGATGTAAATGAGACTCAATCCTGCCAGCAGGTGTTTGAATTATAGAAGAGGAGTTTGTTAACCAATTTGAATCCCTAATTGGTGGAAGGTGTGGGGAAGATATTTGTAAGTGTGGAAGTTTCCACGTTTTTACTTTGCCTAGTTTGTTTGGAAGTAAAATGCCCGGAGTTAGTTAGGTCTTTAACTAAACTCTTCCCACCCCGCTCTTTGCTCACTTTTTTTTACCTGGGAAGCTTAAAGGGATCCATACAATCCCAAAGTGATGGAAACCTATAAACATAAAATATTTATCTGGATAACTGAGGAACTGGAAACTATCCTGTGACTTGGTCAAATGATTGGTGATTGGATTGGTGAGGCAAGGTGCATTGGTGTGGACCAGCCTTGGGGAGGTGGTTTTTCAATGACTTTAGGTAGAAAGCAGAAGGCAGATTTATATAACTTGGAAGAACACTTTTCACAGATGCTAGTTGATGAGAGAAATGCAGGTGCTGTCTGTAAGAGGAAGAAACATATTCTAGTGCTTGGAGATTTTCTGATTAGAGGTAGAGGAGTAACTATATGTAATTAAAGTCAACAAATCTTTCTTAAATACTTATGATCAAGGCACCATGCTAGAGGAAAAGAGAAAAAGAGAGAGTAAATGAGAAAGAAAGCCTGCCCTCAGGGAGCTTATGTTTTTTTTTGGGGGGAGAAATACAACATAAATACAGGTAAGTAAATACAACTTAACTTGTGAGGAGAGAGCTAGTAATTGAGAAGATCAAGGGTGGCCTCAGGTAGGTGGTGACACTTAGCTGAGTCTCAAAGGAAAATGAGGATTTGAAAAGGCAGATAATGGAATGTTGAGTGGAGAGAAAATCTAATAAATTAGTTTGGATAAATTGTAGGGTTTGTTAGGGGGAGTAATATGAGATTAGTCTGGAAATGTAGGTGGGAACCAGATTGTGAAGAAGAGTAAACCTGTGAATGGAGAAAAGGGAACAGTTTTGAGAGATATGGAGGTAGAATCAACAAAACTTGGATACTGATTAGATAAGGTGTTGGCAAGGATAAGGAAAGAGTCAAGGAGACATTCAGAGTTGACTTAATGATCAGAAATAGAGAAGTTTGGATGAGAGATGGGTTTGGGGAAAAGAAAAGTTCTATGTTAGAGTATATTGAGTTGCTGATGTGACATTTTTGCGAAGATATCCAACAGTAGCGGTTTGCTGGAGTCAACTCTAACCTTGGAGCTAACCTCCAACAATCATCATGGAAGAAGCAATTGTTAAAATGTCAGTGTGATCATTTACACCTCACAAATCAGCAATTGATAGAAATCAGGTCTTGGTTTGTTTTTTGTTGTTGATTATCTAGCTGTGAAGTGTTAATAATGCATGTTATTTCTACAAGTGTTTATGTACACATATCTTCTCTGTCTCGTTCCCCTTCACAGTTGTTAAACTTTTACCAGCACATCCCTGCATTGGTCAATAAACCTTGCTTGAGCTCAGCAGGAGAGCAGTAGAAGGCTCAGGGAATAAAAACTTGGTGTCATTAGACTAACCAAAACAATAGCTGGTATTTGTGTAGCTCTTTAATGCTTTACAATTATTATCTCATTTGAACTTTACTACAACCACATCTAAAAGACAATTGATAAGAGATCAAGGTCAAGTTTGGGGCTCATTTGTATAAGAATGGGAATTGAACCTATAAAAGCTAATGAGATTACTGAAGGAGAGGCTGTGGAGAAAGGAAAGTCCAGGACTCAGCCTTTGGGAAGAGTCAAGCTTTAAAGATCATGAGATGGATGGATGATGATCTAGCAAAGGAGACCTAGGAGTGATCATGAGTAGGAGAAGAACTAGGACAGAAGTATTATGGCTGTAAAAAGGTCAAATAGCATGAGGACTATCATCGTAACTCAAAGGTTATCAGATTTAGCAATTTAGGAAAGGATGGGAGAAGGGAATAAGTACTTAAGTAGCAGTCATTATGGACCAGACAGCATGCCAAATGCTTTATAAATATCTCATTTGATCCTCACAACAACCCTTTGAGATACATGCTGCTATTGTCCCTATTTTACGGTTGAGGAAACTGAGGTAGAGAGTAATTGAATTGCTCAGAGTCACATAGCTGAAGTTTCTTAGGCTGGATTTGATCTCTGGTTTTCCTATCCCATTGTGTCATTTAGCTGCCTCATTTAGCATAGTTTGAACAGAAACTGAGGAAGCAGATGGTGGGGAGTAATTTAGGGTTAGGGTTTGACAAGACTTGAGTTACCATAGGGGAAAAAAATGAAAAGATTCAAGGCTGGAAGGTGATGTGTAGTTCGACTGGTCAACAGTGGGGTCAAGACTGTGAAGGGAGGAAAATGAAACCAGATCAGAGATGTTGGAAGAACAGGAGAGATCAAGACTATAGGCTACGGTGAGAACAAAAGTTTAGGAAGTGTGAGGCAGAGGAAGAGATGAAAGGAGAAGAGGCTTTGATCACAGGGAAGAATTTCAAAGTTAAAAGATCATTGCTTATGAAGGTCAAAGGCATTATTGCTTTCTCAGATGGCTAAATGAAGCAGGATGGGGCAAGTAATATTTCTACAGTAGGTTCTAGGTTGAGGAACCCTAGGTTGAGAGGGGTGAGGGCTAGAGTCCTACTTTCCCACATCCATTGATGGGAAAGGAGGCAGTAAGAACTAGGATAGGAGGCTTGATGTTAGCAGTAGCCCCTTCCTGTCTGTATGCTCCTTAATAATGGAAGACTGAGGAAGAATTTAAAAATTTAAAATTAAAAAAATATTAAAATTAAAAAATTTAAAATACTACTGATAACTGACATTGATACACTTCTTTAAGATTTACAAAGCCCCTTACATATGTTTTCTCATTAGATCTGTGTAACATTTCAGCTGTGGAATATGTACTGGTGGTCTTATTTTCATTTTACAATTAAGAAAATTGAGACAGATTTCTTAAGTGATTTCCACACTACAATGGGTAATATGGATTAGAACCCACTTCTGTCTCAACTCCAAATCCATTGCTATATTGCCTCTCAGCATGGCAGGAGGTACTAGAATAGGACTGTTAGTGCCAATGGCAGGAATACTTTGTATTTGTCAGTGACTTGGCTGTGGCATTGTGATTAAACTACCTATGTGATAATAATAGGTTTTGGACAGTATGTTTCCTAGTAAGAAGGGCTCCAGATTCAGCCTCTGAGAAAAAAATGGAGCTGGGAAATCCATGATCACTGCTTAGGTGATGGCACTTCTCTCAATCCCATATTCTTTCCTTCCAGGGTTTTAACTATATTATGCTCCAGTTATTCTATCTGTCTGCTCCTCAGTTACCTTTCTGGGGTTATCATCCAAAGCTTTGTCCATTAAGACTCTTTCCTGAACCCTCTTCTTTTTTTCTCTTTGTCCCCTTTCTTTTGCTTATCTCATAAACTCTGATGGGTTCAACAATTTATATAGATGACTCCAAGATCTACTTATGCAACCTTTATCTTTCTTATAAGCCTTACTTTCAAATGACCAATTAACCGTAGACAGTTAACATATCTAACTGGGTGTCCAATAGGTACCTCAAGCACAGAATGTCCAAAAGGAAATTCATTACCTCCCCCTCCAATTTCTTTCTTTCCCAAGTTTTCCTATTTCTGCTGAGAATGCTGCCATCCTTCTGTCACCCAGGTTTACAATATCAGTCATTTTTGCCTTTTTACTTTCCCTGACCCCCTTACCCTTATCCAATCAATTGCCAAGTCTTGTTTGTATCTCTATATTCTAAATTGTTCCCTTTTCTCTAGCTTTCTGTTGTGGACTCATAGAGAAAGAGCAATTACAGGCTCTTTTCATGGGAAACTGGTGTAGAACTCAAAATGCAGCCTCTAGGTCAGGTTGCCTACTTCTGAAGCATTCCTTCGTATATCAGCCCGGAAGCCCTCTGGATTTTCCCTGGGACTGAGGAATCTGCTACCTTTCGCAGCTTCCAAGGGCTTCTACATCCTCAGTATTGATTTAGGTCACATCAGTTCCATACTTAGACATGCTTTCCCTTCCTATATTCACTGCCCACCTGTTGTGAAGAGTTTTTCTAGTTCCTCCTACATTATTATGCTAAATAAATACCAGGCTGCAAGTGATAAAAGCCCAGCAATGTTTTCTTTAGTCTGTGAGAGGAGGGCATGATTAAATAACAGTGTAGACTGATCGTGCCTGCCTGGAGTTTACTGTTTTAATTGATGAAACTTGCAACCAAGTTAATCTGACATACTTAATGAACTCTATAATCCTTATTACGATTCGTGGTACTTAGATGTGAGTGGTAAGCAGTTCATGTAAATGACTCCAATTAGTAGCTCCTTTGATATAGTCTAACTACATGGATGGCTTTTTTTTCTGGAAACCTTGTGCTGTAATCACTCACACACAGACACACACACACACACACACACACACGCACCCCTACACCCACAGCCACACCTTAAAAGACAAAGGTCTTGTATAGGGGTGGGAAAACTGCAGCCTTGAGGCCAAATGTGGTCCTCTAGGTCCTCAAGTGTGACCCCTTTGACCCAATCTAAACTTCACAGAACAAATCCCTTTGATAAAAGGATTTGTTCTCTAAAATCTGGGCTCCATCAAAGGTCTTCCCTTGAGGACCTAGAGGGCCACATTTGGCCTTGAGGCTGCAGGTTCTTACCCCGAGTCTTGTATCTTATTCCCCTTTAATGGGGGTTCTCTCTTTCTCTCACACTTCCTCTATTCCTTCACTCTGTGGTCCACATTAGAGGTGCCCTCTGCTCTGCTCAATGATTCTCATCTCTCGACTCCCACTTCTCTCCTGCTAATTATGTTGTATTTTGTTCGTTCATTTTTCAGTCTTGTCTGACTTTTCTTGACCCCATTTGGGGTTTTTTTGGCAGAGATACTAGAGTGATTTGCCATTTCCCTCTCCAGCTTATTTTACAGAGGAAGAAACTGAGGCAAACAGGGTGAGTGACTGGCTCAGGGTCTTACAGCTAGTGAGCATTTGAGGCCAGATTTGAACTCAGGAAGATGAGTCTTCCTGATTCCAGACCCATCACTCTATTCACTGGGCCACCTAGCTCCCCTTTCCATAAACATAGCTGACCTTTTAAAGTTCTCAAATGACTGTTTCTATTATCTCATTGGAGCATCACAAGAACCCTATGTGACAGATATTACAGGTATTATTAGGCCTATTTTCAGGTGGGGAAATGGAGGCTTACCAATAATAAGTGACATGTGATTGATCTAGGAAAAAACAGAGATAAAGGCTGAATGCAGAACTTCCTTGTTCTAAATGAGGCACTTTACCTCTTCATTATTCCCTAGTCTCCTAATATGCTTCTTCTCTTTCACCTGAAGGGGGCATAGATCTGGTCCCCATTTCTTCCTGCTTTCCATCCCCATGATGGATGCTCTGGAAAACAAAAGACTTGAAACAGCAGGAATTGTGGGTCCTGAGGCCTGTAGAGGATTGCGGTGACAGTGAGTTGGTGGGGGGTAGGTACTGACAGCATGATCACAGTGGAGAAGTCAGACCTTCTCATAGAGGTAATGATACAGAATGGGGAGAGAGGGCCCAGACAAAATGGGATTGGTTGTCTAATGTTTGGAAGTCTTGGGGGGAGAGGGAGTGGCAGGGGGAAGGGAAGGGGAAAAGAAAAGGAAAGGTGGGAGGTCAGCCAAAGCCTCTGACTGTTTCCTTCTGCGCCTGCCTCCCTCAACCTTGCCTTCTCCCTCCCTCCACTGCAAGAGATTGAGGAGGGCACAGCCTTAGGACAAGGGAGGAATTTTAGAGGCAAAGAGAAGATCCCTTCTACTTCTGCTTGCTTTTGCCTTAAATTTCTTTAGTGGTAAAATAAACAAATTCATTTCACAATGAAAGATTCAAAGACTTTAAAATACAAATAAATACATGAGTGTTAATATATTTATGTGAATGAAACTCAATTTGAGTAAACACCCTTTAGTCAGTCCTTTTCTCTTTTAGTTGTTTTGAGCGCACTGAGTCACTGGAATGGCAGCGCTCAGACCACAGGAAGTCCCAAGTCTGGTCTCTGCCATTAAGGTTACTTTGTGACTTTGGGCAAGTCACTTCTCCTTTCTGATTTCAGTTCTTTCATTTGTAAAATGAAGGGGTTGAATTAGATTCCTTTCTTTCTTTTTTAAAAATTCAATTTAATTTATGGAATAAAACAAACATTTCCATAACATAGCATAATAAAAAAGATGATGGTGCATGAAATTGCAAATCTATTATGTACAACTTGCTATCCCTAAGGTTCCTTTCTACTGGGATTCTGTAATTCTTGGATTCTATAAAGAAGCTCTAGGCAGAGAGAATCCTGATGTGGTCTTGCACACACTGTCTTAGTGGGAGCTACAGTGGGAAGATACAGGAAGGAATAGATTTCTCGGAGTCCTGAGACTCAAGTTAATATACCAGCCTAGGGAGAATTGTAATAAAGTGTTAACTCTTTATTGAATAAGACAAAATCATCAAGAACCAGGGACTTTGAATTGAGGGGAGACTATCTTTGTTAAGTTGTATTGACCTAAAGTGATATGTAGGATTAATCATAAGTATCTAGAATTTAGAGCTTGTTGGGAATTGAGAGATTGTTGGGTCTAGGCCCCTCTTTTTTCCTGGTCAGGAAACTTAAGGCATAGAAAGATGAAAAGATTTGTCCAGTTAACATACTCAGGTTAACATGTGATGCAATGGAATGCAGGATGGAGATTTCAAATCAGACATCGTTAAGTTGTTGCTGTTTTTTTCAGATATGTCTGACTCTCTGTGACCCCATTTGGGGTTTTCTTGGCAGAGATCTTGGAGTGGTTTGCCATTTCCTTCTCTAGCTCATTTTACAGATGAGGAAACTAAGGCAAACAGGGTGAAGTGACCTACCCAGGGTCTCGTAGCTAATAGGTGTCTGAGGCCATATTTGAACTCAGAAGATTTTTTCTGTCTCCAGGCATGGTACTCTATCCTATCCTAGCTATATTACTTTCCACCTGTGTGATAGGTAAGTGTCTTTAGTTACTTTCTATCCCTGTGCTAGGCAAGACACTACTTTTCTAGGCTTCAGTTTTCTCATCTGTAAAATGAAGAAACTTGGACCAGACAATGCCAGGTTCTGATACTCTAGGATCCCACAGAGGTAGTAAATGGTTGAGCCCTGTTTTCAGACCCAGGTTCATTCTACTAGACCACTCAGAGGCTTTTTGGTGAACATGTGAATGCTTGGTTCTGCTTAGGTGACCTTTCCCTTCTAACCTTTTCCCTGCATATGGTAGGTTACCATAAGAAAGACCTTGCAAACTCATTCCTCTGTTGGGTCCATAAAAGGCAGGACCAGGGAGCAACTGCATCTTGCTATCACGTGCTCTACTTGTTCCAGGTTTTGGCTAAGCCTCCAAGGGACACTTTCCAAATTTAGCATCACCTAGGTCATTCTCAGGGTATTAATGTCCAAACCTGATAATTTCCACAAAACACCTTGAAGCTTTCCCTCCCCTTTCATCCAAGACTTAATGGCAGAGAGCTGGGGCACGGTCTTGTTTCTAAGCCTTCCTTATTTCCACAACGTATTTTACAGGACTTCTACTAACATACTATGGAGTATTGTGCTAATTAAAACTAAGTGAGCCAGGTCAAATTAAATGAGCAAAGTACGTTGGCTCATGCAGTATTAGGCCTGTTATTGTGTGTTTGTTTATTTGTTATTTGGCTAAGTTCAGTAATCTGTAGGTATTTTTTCCTTGTCATTAATACAGATTACTGACATCTCTAGTCTCAGCTGCATGGTCCAGTGAAGGGGAATACCTGGAATGGGACATCATTGGCTTCTAGTGATGTTGGGTGATCTGAGGAAGGTACTCGACCCTCTCTGGGCTTCCATTGCTCCTGAAGAATATCTCATTATCTACCCTACTTCTCACAGGCTCTGGATTCATTAACCTAAGAATATTTGAAAAGCACCCAGATTGCTAGGAGGGAGCTGTGAGATGAAGACAAAACCATCCCCAGTCCAGAACCATGCAGATGCTTTGGATACTAGCCAGTTGATATGATTGAATGCCCTAGCCCAGTGGTGTCCAAGGCCAGCTTTGGAAAGGAACCTTTGCCTCCTGGCACAGGTGTCACCACCCCTTCTGTGTCCACCCTAGTACTGCTCTGGGATGGTAGAAGGAGCTCTGGATTTGTAGTTAGAAGACGTGGGTTCTAGTTCCAACTCTGGCGTTTACTATCTGTGTGGCTTTAGGCAATTTATTGAACCACTCTGATCTCCAATTTCCTTATCTACAAAATGGGATAATAATGCTATTCATTCAATGATGTTAATTCAAAGGTTTTTTATGAAGATCATGTGAAATGATAATGTGCAAAACATTTGTAACCATTAAGTCTTATATAGGCATCACCTGCTATTATTTTCCTTAAAGTTCCAGTTTTTGAGGAGAGATTTTTTTCTTTGACCCACAGTGATGTCTCTCTTCTCTGTCATCCTATAGTACAAATAAACTTGGCATTCATTGGCTACCATGTCACATCTCTTCTATGATTGTACTGGTATTTAATTTTTCATGTGTACATGTTTATTTGATATTTCTTTCCATGCCCCACAGCACTTTGAACATAGTGTTGTTGTTGAGTAGTTTCAGTTTGTCTCACTCTGTGTGACCCCATTTGGGGCTTCTTGGCAAAGATACTGGAGTGAGCTGCCATTTCCTCTTCTAGCTTATTTTACAGATGAGGGATCTGAGGAACAGAGAGTAAAATGACGTCCCCAAGATCACACAGCTAGCAAGTATCTGAGGCCGGATTTGAACTCAGGTTTTCCTGACTCCAGGCTTGGTGCTCTATCTGCTATGCCACCACAGTTAGTTAAAAAACCCCAAATGGGGTCAGAAAGAGTTGGACATGATTGAAAATGACCAAACAACAACAAGTGCCTATTATGTGTCAGACACTGTACTAAATGTTGGGGATACAAAAAGAGGTAAAACACAGACTTGGCCTTGAGGAACTCAGAATCTAATGGAGGAGACAATGAGCAAACAAAATTATTCAAGCAAGCTATATACAGGATAAATAGGGAATAAGTATAGAAGGAAGGCTAGAATTGAAGAATTGGGAAAGTCTTCCTAGAGAGTATGGGATTTTAGTTAAGACTTATTATACAAAAATATTCTAAATAACAATCAGAATTCAAGCTAAAGCAATTGAGGGTTCTACATCATACCTATCTGATTGGCAAAGATGACTAAAGAGGAGAATGACAAATATTGGAAGGTCTGTGGGGAAAAAAGGCACACTGGTGTATTGTTGGTGGAGTTGTGAATTAGTATAGCTATTCTGGAAATCAGCTTGGAACCATGCCCACAAAGTTCCTAACCTTTTGACCTCAAAAAAATTCAAAGAAAAAGGAAAAGAGACTCATGTACGAATATTAGCAGCTCTTTTCATAGTAGCCTCAGATAGGAAACTAAGAGGATTCCTTAGAGTTTTTCTAAAATTTCCCAAATTATGGTATATGATTGTAATACATTATTATTAGTCCTTAAGAAATTTGCTATATCCAAAACAGGCAGTGTCAGAGGAAGCTGGGAAGTTCTCTATGAACTGCAAAGTGAGAAGAACTGGGAGAACAATTGATCCAATGACATTACAAGCAGAAAAAACTTAGACTTCAGAACTCTCATCAATACAATGATAAATCGTGAATCCAGAGGGCTGGAGATGAAACACACCACTTTTGTCAGAGAAGTGATGGACTTAGAATGCGGGATGAGACAAATGTTCTTAGGCATATAGGATTTTATTCTTTTTCTTTATTTTTCAATTGGGGGGACAATGGGAGAGACAGATACGAAATGCTTTAAAATAAAGCACTATATTAAAAGTCTTTTGAATTTTCAGAGAAGATGTCGACTTACCCTGCTAGAATAAGCTGGTCATCAGGAGTTCCTCGCACCAATGAAATCACAAATCCAATCCTTATATCTTTGTGTGTTCTCCTCCTATTATAGTGTAAGCGCCATGAGATCAGGGACTTTTATCTAAATGTTGTCTTCTTTCTAGCACTTAGCACAACATTCTGCACATAATGAGTGTGTAATAAATGTTTCTGGCAATGCAGAAGAGACTTCAAATTACCTACAATTGCTTATGGTCCGATTCTTACTGTCGTAGGTATCTACTTGTGTCCTAATGACAGATGGAACAAAACAGGCTGTTACTGTCTGTCATTCATTCTCAAAGAGGACAATGACATCAACAAGGTGATACTGTGACTTGCAAGTGAATTGGATTTAAGTGAGGAATATGCAAACTCATCACCCACATGTTCTCCTCTGGAGCCATTTGGGTCCAGTGACAAGATATAGATCAGAATGACTGGAGATGGCCCCCCGACATGACATGCTATACTGCAGAGAACGCTGGGGCAGCATCTCCATTATCCCCTTCACACCTACAAGTGAAAGGGAGGGCAAGAAAAGTGATCACCTCTGGGAGTCAGGAGACCTGGGTCAAAGTCCAGATTCTACCATCTACTAACCATGTGACTTTGGATGAGTATCTTCTCTAAGCCTGCAAAATGGGGATAGTTCTCTACCTATATTACAGTTGTGTTGTGAGGATGGAAAGGGGATAAGGGATATAAAATACTCAGCAAACTGTAAAGCTTTAAACAAATGCTATTATTATGGGAGGAATGTGGGTGGTGTTACCTCAGTTGTTCTATGTCAAGTAGATTTCTTCATTATTCAGGGGCAGCAACACCAACTAATTTTGTATCTAGGCAAGAAAATACAACTGAGTCTCCCTATTCTAATAGCAGGGAATGCTTAGTGGAATAGAACCACATTTTACATATCTTCCTGAGCCCCCCAGCTTTGCTTGCTCAAGGCCAGTAATGACAATTAGCATTTTACAAAGTCCTTTACAAATATTATCTCATTGGATCTGTACATCAGCCCTAGAAGATAGGTTCTATTATTAGCTCTACTTTGTAGATGAAAAAAATAAAAGGTGGCTAGGAGAGGTTAAATGACTTGGCCAGAGTCATACAATAAGTCTTTGAGGCAGGATTTGAATTCAGATCTTCCTCACTACAAGGGCAGCATCATAACCACTGTGCTGCTTATTTGTCTCAGTTGCTTTGCCTTTGTTATAACTGTTGAGATAAATCATCGAATTTCAAAAGTGGAAAGAACCTCAGAAAGAATTCCATCCTATCCTAACTTGACCCAACTGAAAATCCTCTCTAAAACATCTCTGACGAGTGGTTATCTAGTCTTTCACTGAAGACCTTTGGTAGGAGAGAACCCAGGACCTCTTGAAGTGGACCCTTCCACCTTGACATGGTCACCCTTGTATGGAAATTTTTCTCTGTATGGAGTAGAAATCAGCCTGTCTGTAGCTTCCAGCCATTCTCCTACATCTATCCTTTGGAACCTGTCCTATCTGGCAGATCTTCAGATGCTCAAAGACATATCATAATTGTCCCTCCTTCCATCCCCCACTCCTTTCTTTTCTAGTTCCTTTAAGTTTTCTTTAGGCTAAAATTTCGTAGTACCTTCAAGACATCTTAGATGAAAGACTCCTCATCATCCTGGCAGCCCTCTTCTCAACACTCTCCATCATCTTCCTGTTCAATGGATTGTGACATAGAGGCTGAAAAGTCTGTCTGTCTGTCTCTTCCCTCCCTCGCCCCACCAAATTCTCTCTACCTTTTTCTTCTGATACTTAGATGTCTATAATTAGACCTTTTTTCTTTTGGCTTAAGGCTTCCTATCCCCTGTGGAAATGCAAATAACTGAAATAAGGCACAATCAATTATTTATACCTCAATGTTTATGAATTATAAAATTCTTAGCACTGTAAGAGACCTTGAGGATTATCTGGTCCAACCTCTTCATTTTCCAGATATGCAGATTGGTTTGCAACTAGGGAAGTGCTTTGTGAAAGGAAGGTCCCCTACCTAGTTAGAGGCTGAGACAGGATTAGAATCCAGTTTCCTGACTTCCAGTTCAACTTCCTTTCTACCATGTCCCTTTGCAGATACCTTCCTGGGAGGAGGGCTTGATAAATGGGGAAAGCCGTGAAAGTGGGAGACTGAAGAGTGGAAAGCTTGGCGGGGGTGGGGTGGGGGTGGGGAAGGGGAAGGGTTGGTAGAAGAAAGACTGATGGAGGCATAGGAGGATAAAATCCTACTTTAACTCTATACTGAGCCATGATACTTCCTCTTTTTTGCCCTCCAAGGACTGTTATGATAAATGACACTTGATGGCAGTCAGGTAGGTGAAGGTAAAATACTTATAACTTAGAACCAGTGTGATTAAGAAGGGGAAATTAAAAAGGAGATTGAGAAGATTTGAGAAGGGAGAAGTAGTTTCCCAGTTCAGGTTGAATGTCAGGCTTTAGCCTGATTGGAGACTGAGCAATCTCTGTCCACTGAGTTGGTAAAGTAAGTGCAGCACATATGTGGGCAGTCTTGCTATGGACACTGGGTAGCTGAGAACCAGAGTCAGTCTGCCCTGCTCAGCACATACCATTGGGAAGGATGTTAGGTACAATTCAGTGCTCTTTGCACAAAGGGAAAAAGATGTGTATGGGTTCTTAGAACATTAGTTGCTATGGCAACATCTGCCTTTATTATCACCTCAATCCATTCACGGTATAAATATAGTAACTATTTGACTTCCCCGCCCCCGTCCACTTGGTGGTTTTTTTTTGTGTTAATATTAAAAAAATATGAATTGACAACATGGTGGAAGGAGGAGAGTGGGAGTGGGCGGGGGTGAGGGTCCTAATGCTGGGAAGACCATCAGGCATTTTGAGGACAGCTATAGGGTCCCTTTAGACGGGCAATGGACATTTCTAGTTACCACAGATTCTCAACGACAGTCCCTGCCTTTGTACCCACATGAGGTGACTGACTGGGGCAGGGATAGTCCTGGGAATGTCGAGCCAGACCTCCATTGAAGAATGATTGGTTGGGTAGGTACGGAGTGGAAGGGTAAGGAAAAGGACCAAAAGTAGGTAGAGAAGGAGATTCTGTGACTGGTGCACTACCAGCAGTCTTATATCGGCAGGAATTTTTCCTAGATAGGAATGGAGAAGGAATGTTCACATGGTAGAGTTTTCCTGGGAAGGAGAATGGGAGTGATATATGATGTTGTAAAATCAAAGAATTTCAGAGTTAGAAGGGATGATCAGAGGCAATCTAGTTGAACCCCATGGACTCCAGGAAAAGCTTCAGCACTTGTCCCCTGCCCTGCCTCCACCTTCATCTCCATCCTCTCCAAACTAGCAAGGAGTAGTGGAGATGAAAATGATTAACTCTGGAAATCCTGACAGACTCTGTATTCTTGCTTGGGCTGGAGGGCTAGAATTCTCCCTTATGTAGGGAACCATCCTGTAGGCTCATTGATGTAGAATTGAAAGGGATCTTAGAGCTCGTCATCCAACCTTCTTATTTATACTGATGAGGAAACTTATTTTTATACACATAGAGAGATTAAGTGATATGCCAGAGACCAAAGAGGTAGCAGATTTAGAATTCAGAGTTGTGTCCTCAGAATGGAAACTCAGTGCTCTGCTGACTGCCTTAGTTCGTTCCATTCCTTCCCATTTGGAATAATTATGGAAGGCATGCCTCAGAGATATTGTGGATTTGGTTCCAGACCACCACAATGACGTGAATATCACCATAAAGGGAGTCTCAGGAATTTTTTGTTTCCCAGTGCATATAAAAGTTGTTTACACTGTTCTGCAGTCTATTAAATGTACAATAGTATTATGTCTAAAAATGCATATACCTGAATTAAAAAATCCTTTTTTGCTTAAAAATGCTAATTATCATCTGAGCTTTCAGTGAGTTGTAATCTTTTTACTGGTGGAGTGTATAAGATAATGATGGACTCTTCCCTTCACATGGACACTCAGAGGCCATTGTGGGTTTATTCATTGGCCTGATTTCAATACTGTTGGACATCAGAGTAGGGAGGCCTGAGGAGAGGGAGAGACACTGGGAAATGGCCGGCTGGTAGAGTGGTCAGAACACACACAACATTTGTTGAATAAGTTCACCATCTTACACAGACATGGTTTGTGGTGCCCCAAAGCAATTACAATAGTAATATCAAAGATCACTAATCACAGATAACCACAATAGATATAATAATAATGAAAAACGTTTGAAATGTTGTGAGAATTACCCAGGTGTGACACAAGACATGATATGAGCACCTACTGTTGGGAAAATGGCACCAACAGACTTTCTTGATATGTTTGACACAAACCTTCAGTTTATAAAAATGCAAGTATCTGCAAAGTACAGTAAAGCAAGGTACAATAAAGCAAGATATGCCTTTATTTCTCTCCTCTTCTCCCTTTCCTTCCCCAACCTTTCCTTTCAAAGGTCTGATTCTGTTTCCTTCCTGCTTTTGCTCATGAGTGGTTTTAAAGGAGGGAGGTACCATCCAGGTACAAAGCAGGAGGTCTGTTGTGGACCTCAGGTTAAATCTCTTGTCTTAGAGAGAGGAGAGGAGGAATGGACTTGGTTAGGTTTATCCTTGTTTTGGGAAGTTTTGTACCTTTCTTTGTTTTTCTTTAGATGATGCTCCTTCTTGGAGGAGGAAGTTAGGATTGCTTTTTGGGGTTGGGAGGGGAGTTTATGAAGCTACTGGTCGGGGTTGCATTGGACTGGAAAAGAAGGCTTGGGAAGAAATATGGAGTCACTTTGCAGGTAGGACTCTAAATTACTATAGAAAATAATAGGATTTTGAACTGGAAGGGGCTTTAGAGATCAATTAATCTGACTCTCATTTTACAAGTCAAGAAAATAAAGACCTAGGGAAGGAAGTGACTTACTAATAATAGCCAACATTGTGATACTAGGCATTGTGATAAGCACTTTTACAAGTATTAGCTTATTTTTATTATTACCCTGAGAGGTAAGTGCTATTATTATCCATATTTTATAGTTGAGGAAACTGAGGCAGATAGTTGTAAGTGACTTGTCACCAGACAACTGGTTTAAGTGTCTGAGGCTAGATTTGAACTCAAGTCTTCCTGTCCCAGAGCTCTCTGAACTATGGCACCACCTAGTTCTCCCTTTGTCCAAGATCACATTGGTATGTCCACTTCTAGCATTCTTTCTAGTCTTTAAGGTCATGGATGCTAAAAGTTTCCTTTTCCCTCACCATCTCCCCCTTTCCTCACCTATATCTTCATGCTTCCTCAGGCTATATGGTTCCAGAGTCCTTTATGGGGTCATTCAAGAGTTTCCTGGTCTATAATTCTAGTAAATTTTGGATCTTTTGTTCAGAAAGTGGTCTTATTTATGGGGTCTTATTACTTTTGGAACTGGTTATATCTGCTGAATTTCTCTTTACTCAGTCATGGCAGTAAAGATGGGAAAAATTAAGTAGGGGAAAGGAAGGAAGGGCAGAAGTAAGGAGGGAAATGACTGAGAGAAATTTGACCACTGTTTCAGATCCAAGTCTAATGGCTAGTTCTTCTTAGGTCTGAAAGATTGTGCTATGAGTATTGGCAAAAGTCCTTCAGATTGTCCACATAGCCATTTCTCTTGTCTCCTCTCCCCCCTCTCCTCTCCACTCCTCCCCTCTCCTGTCTTTTCCTTCCCTCTCCCCTCTCTTCTCTCCTCTCTCTCCCCTCTCTCCCCTCTATTTTCTCCTCATTTCTCCTCTCTTTCTTCCTCTGTCCCCACTCTTTTTCTCTCATCATCCTCCTGGTGAGAAAAATGAGTGTACCCCAGATATTCCTAGTTTCTAGGTGAGAAGACTGCAAAGGAGAAGAAAACATTTTGGGGCTTGGAGACTAGCTGTGTATCTCCTTCTAGGGCATTGTCATCAGGGTCTATTTGGGAGGCCAAATGATTTGTGGGTTGAAGGCAGGGACTGGACAGCAGTATTAGGGTCTGTGGGATCTCATCATGGCCTACCTTGGGGTTGTCTTGCTGACCTTGGGGGTAGGGAGAAGGCATCGTCTCTACCAGTGGTGTAGAGCTCTTTATTGTTCTACCTTGTTATACCTATAGGTGATAAAGTTATATTTTAAATCGCCTGGGGAAACACACCAACTGGTAATAGAAATTTGAAAAAGTAGGAATACAGATGAGCATGCAAATAAGATGATAATTCAGAATACTAATGAAAACTCAAATATGATAATAAGTTAGTATACCAATGTAAACACAAATATGATAATAACTTGGGAAACACAAGAGAATATAAACACTAACAGGCAAACAGCCCCTACAGTTCCCAACACAAACTTATTCTCAAAAAACAAAATCCCTGATAGTCTCTACATAGCATCACATCCCCTAATAACCATGCAAGAAATTCCTTTCCTTCTTAGGAGCAAGTCTAGCTCCTGAGCTCTGGAGAGGGAAAGAATTTTCCCTGGTGGGCACACATTATTCTTTGGGAGTCCTTAGGGAAGCTAACGCTGTCAGACGTGGGGAGAGAGTACTGAAATAAAAACAGAGTTGGAAGACATTAACTCTGCATCTCCAGTGTCTGTTATAGTGTGGAGGTCAAAGAAGGTTCCTATGAGAATGCTGTCTGCCACTCAAATGACACTGGGTTTCTGGTCTTAGTCCACTTTCTGAGGGCCACAGATCCCATCATCCCTTTATCCCTTTGTTAAAAATCATCTCCTCAGTCAGGGTCCTGGAACTTTTTTTCTGATTCTAGACATAAAAAGCACACGAAGAGGTGGTACAGTGGAAAGGGCAGTGGTTTTGGGATCAGAGGAACTGGGTTCACATCTCCTGATTACCTGTTTAATTTTTGGCAAGTGTCCTTATCTGTAAAGTGAGAGATTTAGACTAGAGGCCCCTACCAGTTATAAATTTCTGATCCTAGTTAGGGTCTCCTTGGGAATCCATGTGCCAGATGACTAGTCTGTGGGATGAAGTGTATAAGAATTATCCTTAGATAGATAATAATAGCTGACATTTATGTTGGGCTTTAAGATTTGCAAAGAATTTTGCATATATTATTTTGTTTGATTCTTACAACAGCTGGTACAACTTTGGTACTTTAGCTATTATCTCCATTTCACAAATAATGAAACTAAGCCTCAAAGGAGCTTAAGTGATTTGTTAAGGGTCAGTGTCAAAGGTGGGGGTTTGAATCCCATCTTCCTGGTTCTGGGTCCACCTATCTTTTTTTCCTGGTACCACAGCTATCTTTCCTGTTTCATTTTACATATACAATCCTTTCCCAATAAAGGGAATGGCCAGTCTCTTTAGTGTCTTCAGAGGCATGTGAGGGCAGATTGCTACTTTTTTTTTCCCTGGGAGCAGAAAGTCTAGTGCATATTTAAGCCAAATATTGCTGTTCTTTAGAAATGACGATGAGACATCAATCAGACTGGAGCATTTGTAGAATACTTATCCTGAGTAGAGACAGAGGCTTGGGGAAAGAGTGAAGGAAGCAGGGAACCATGGGAATTGGGAGAGAATTTCGCATGAGGCACACAGATGAAATCAGTCATGAAAAAACTGATATTAGAGTGATATGGTCATTCTTAGCACAGATTTGACTACCTTACAATAGCCCTCATGTCATATCGTCTCAAAAACACGTTTCTTCTCTGCAGAATGTGAATCCCTTGAAGGTAGGAGCTATTTTTCATTTAGTTTGTCTATCAAATCTTGAGTCTGGTTTTGAAGGATGTGATTTTTACAGATTGGTGGAGAGGAGGGAGAAGGGCATTCAGGGCAATTCATTCACTAGGTGTGAACTTTCTACATCTTTTGTGTTTAACTTAGGGTACCTGCCACCTGGGGAAGGAGGTCCTATTTGGAGCTATCCAGTTGCTAGAGTTACTTCCAGGTTGTGTAACTGGAAGGAACAGTGATATCACATACAATCTACAAATGAACTTTTCAATAGGAAAATGTCTTTAGAAAACTGCCATTTAAAAAATAACATCAACATTCATTTATCTAAAATAGAATTGTTGTTGTGTTTGTCCTTTGTTCTCGAAGAGGACCATGACATCAAGATGATGACATGACTTGCAGTTGACTTTGAGTTGAATGAGTGAGGACTGTGCAAGGTCACCAACTAATACTAAAATAAGGTAAGCAAATGTTAAAAGTAAAACTGACAAAGTTTAAGTACAACTTTGAGTACTCTACTTTATTATAATAGTTGAGATAAACATCTGTTTATCTTTTTTTTTTTAATCTGAGGAAAGTTTTTATTCCACTTTCCATAGACTGCTCTAGGTCTTTTGAAAGTGTCTCTTCCTGCTGCTCTTGAGGGTAAAGGTGCTTATTGCCTCATTATTACTTTTCAATACTTTTTGTATACCTCGCTGCTGATTGGAGTCCTTATTCTACCAGCCTTTAGCACTCAGTACAAAGACTGCCCTTTCTCAATTCCTTCAGCTGCCAGGGCTTTCCCTTCTAAAACTGCTGTTGTTTAGTTGTTTTCAGTCATATCTGATTCTTCATGACCCTATTTTGAAGTTTCTTTTTGGTAAAGACGCTGGAGTAGCTTCCTATTTCCTTCTCTAGCTCATTTTACATATGGAGAAATTGAGACAAGATCATACAGCTAGTAAGTGTTTGAAGCTGGATTTGAACTCAGGAATTCCTGACTCCAGGCTCAATGCTCTGTCTATTGTGCCATCTACCTGTTCTAATTTCTTCTAAAATTCTAAATTCCCAAATTACCTTGTATTTACTTGGCATAAATACTTATATGGGTACATAATGTTTCTTCTCTATGGAATATAACCAGGAACTGTTTTTCATTTAGTCTGTCTTCCAAGTGCCTAGCACCTGTTCCATACTAGGTACTCGTAAATGTTGACTGCTTTTTCACTCTTTCACAAAATGGAGAGTGTCTTAACAGTTGCATGATTTTTCTTTAATCCAGTATTTGTTCTGCAACTAAATTTTACCAAAAAACCCCATTATTTATATAAAGCTTCAAAGTTCCCAAGATAGGTGGCATTTATAGATGAGGACACTTGCTCAGAGAAGTCAAATTATTTGAACCAAATCACATAGCTAAACTGGGAATCCAGTCTTATGACTCAAAGTCCCACTTTTTTTTTTACTACAGTGTGCTGAAACACCCATTTCCTAAAGAGAGCAGGTCCCTTGTTTTCGTCAACATTTAAAAGTCATACAATCAAACAGAATGAGCAAGCTTAAAGCAAACATTTGGAATGCCTGAACCAGACCTCTACAGAAGAAAGAATAAAAACAACTGATAATAATTGATATGGAATTTTAAGGTATGAAGACATTTAACATGAATGTTTTCATTTGGGCCTTATAACAAACTTGTGTAGTAAGCACTAGAGGTATAAATGAACCTATTTTGTGGATGAGGAAACTGAGGATCAGCATTTTGTCCACTGTGGACACAGTTAATATCACAGGAGGGGTCTGAACTCAGATATTTTTGACTCTAAGCCTAACAACCTTTCTACTATTTCGGGCTGTTCTGGGAACCCAAATCATGAGTTGTGGCAGAGTTCTTTGACACTGTTCTTGGCCCTTTCTGTATCACTTCAGATCTGTGAAGTAACCACATGTTCCATGGTCACTTATAAACATTTTCTACTTGCAAACATTTCTAGGTGTACTTCACTTAGAGTGGAGTGCACAATACTGTTTCTTATACTGAGGATGGGGAAGAGGCAGTAACAAAGTAGAATAACCCATGGTTTTAGTGCAACCAGGATATTTGGCATTATATTTGATCATCTGGGAAACCTTTCATCTTGTACCAAAATACCGTCACGTGGTCAATTCCAAGTCAGTATTCGATGAGCTGATGAAAGAACCATGAAGAGAACATTATCTAATAGTAGTAATGTGGTTTATATAGCACTTGTTATATTCAAGGATCCTCATAACAACTCTGGAAGGACAACCTTTAGAGGTGAATGCTATTATTATCCCCATTTTATAGTTGAGTAAACTGAGGCAAATAGAGATTAAATGACTTGCCAAGGGTCACACAGCTAGTAAATTGTCCATGGACACGTTTGAGCTCAGGACTTCATGGCTCCAGGTCTAGAGCTCTGTCTTCTGTACCACCCAGTTGTCTGATGGATTGTCTTGCTTAGAGAAGATAAGCCATTAAGTCTGTTAGTAAATCTGCAGTTTAATGGAAGCAGAGGTAAAATAACCAAAAAGGAATTTATTTAATCAATGAGTCTAATATATATAGTATAAATGTAGCATTTTTTGAGGGGAGTAAATGTTTCATAAAAATGTATCCATTACCTACTGGCATTTGGTGTAATTAATATCAATCAATTAATAGATATTTGTGGAATGCTTTCACCCATGTCCTAAGTGATGACAGAGAAAGCATTCTCTGTGATCAAGGACTTTAAAAATCACAGAACATGAGAATATCAGAATGTGACTCCATTTCCCTCCAAGTTACATCTTGGACTCTGTGTTTATTTTTGCCATAATTTCTTTTTAAAAATATATTTTTTTGAATAAGAAGGGATGATATCTAAAAAAAATAAAATTAAGGGGTGAGAGAGGAATAAATTGGGAGGAGAAATGGAATAGGGCAAATTATTTCTCATAAAAGAGGCAAGAAAAAGCTTTTTCAATGGAGAGGAAAAGGGGGAAATCACAGGGAAAAAGTGACACTTATTTTCATTACATTTGGCTTAAGGAGGGAATAACATGCACACTCAATTTGGTAAAAATCTATCTTACACTACAGGAAAGTAGGGGAGAAGGGGATAAGTGGGGTGTGGGGGATGATAGAAGGGAGGCAAATGGGAGGAGGGAGTAATTAGAAGTAAACACTTCTGGGGAGGGACAAGATCAAAAGAGAGAACAGAATAAATAGGGGGCAGGATAGGATAGAGGGAAATATAGTTAATCTTTCACAACATGACATTTATGAAAGTCTTTTGCATAACTATACATGTATAGCCTATATTGAATTGCTTACCTTCTCAGTGAGAATGGGTGGGGAGGGAGGAAGGAAGGAAGAGAAGTTGGAACTCAAAATTTTAGGAACAAATGTTGAGAATTGTTTTTGTATGCAACTGAGAAATAAGAAATAAGATAACAGGGTATAGAAATCTATCTTGCCCTACAAGAAAAGAGAGAAGATGGGGATAAGGGAAAGGAGGGGTGTGATAGAAGGGAGGGCAGATTGGGAGAAGGAGTAATCAGAATGCACAGTGTCTTGGGGTTAGGGAAGGGGAAAGATGGGGATAAAATTTGGAACTCAAAATCTTGTGGAAAAGAATGTTGAAAACTAAAAATAAATAAATAAAAAAATATTTATTTTTAACATTAAAATCTTTTTTTTGAGTGTGTTCTGAGTACTCTCCTTTCTTCCAGTCCTTCCCCTACCCACTGGGATTGCAAGTGATAAGATATCAAATTATACGAGTGAAATCATGCAGAACATTATTTCTTCACCCCTTTGGCCTTCTTGTTCTCTAAAATTTCTTTGCCCTTATGGCCTCTTGCTCAGGTTCTTTTGGAATCTCTGTCTTAAGGAAATGTTAAGGTCAGCCTTTTCACTCTTTTACTTCTTTCTCTGCTGCCTCTTGAGTACATTCTTCTCTTCTTGTTTTAGAGTTTTCTTTTCTTTCTTTCTTTCTTTTTTTTTGCATTGCCTTCTTCTGTTGTTGAGGGCAGGGACTGTATTTTTACTTGTATTTACATTTCTAGTACTTAGCACAATGTTTATTGATGTGATTGCAAGTCAGAAAGGACTCTGGAGGCCATCTAGTTCAATCCATATCTGAATAAGATTTCCCTCTCCAATGTACATGAGACATCATCAGCCAGTCTTTACTTAAAGATCGTAAATGAAGGGAAATCCAGTAATTCCAAAGTAAGCTCATTCCTTTTTTTTCTGATTACGTAACTCTAATTGTTAGGAAGTTCCCATTTTATCAAACCTAAATCTACCCATTTTCCACCTCTTACTCACGGTTCTGTCCTCTAGATCCAAGAACAAGTCTGATCCCCTTTCCACATGACATCCACTCAAAGGCTTAGAGATAGCTATAATTATGCCCCTGAGTTTCTTCAAGCTAAACATTTCTAGTTCATTCAACTATTGTTCAAATGTCATAGTCTCAATGCTCTTCACCACACTGGTCATTCCTTTCTGGATGCTATCTAGCTTATCAATATTCTTTCTAAAACAAAGCCTTCAGTACTGAACATGATACTCTGAGTGTGGTATGACCACATGGAAATATATAGGAATGACCACATCCCTATTCCTGAATGCTGTGCCTCTCTTAATGCAGACTAAATTGGAACTGACCTTTTTTTTGCCTGTCATATCACATTGTTGACTCATTTTTCAACTCATTAAAACTTTTATATCCCTTTTGGATGAATTTCTATCGAACCATATCTTTACTATCTTGCACTTACAAAGATTTTTTTTTTTGGATTTCAGTGTGACTTCATATTTATATCTTTGTTACATTTTATCTTTTATGAGTTTTGGCTCTCCATTCTAGTATGCTGAGATCTTTTTGGATCTGGACTTTATAATCCTAGAGTTAGATATTCTTCCTAGCTTTGTTCTCTTCACCTCCTTCCCCCAAATCCCTTCCATGCTTCAACCAATTAGGTGGTGTAAAGGATAAGAGTACTGGGTCTGGAGTCAGGAAGGCCTCAATTCAAATCTAGCCTCAGACACTTTCTAGTGGTGTGACCCTGAGCAAATCACTTAACCTGTCTCTGCCTCTGCTACCTCAGCTGTAAAATGGGAATAATATCAACACTTAACCTGCAGAGTTGTTATGAGGATCAAGTGAGACAATATTTGTGTAAGTGTTTAGCATGATGCCTGGCATATAGTAGATGCCCTATAAGTGCTTATTCTTCATTTTGTGTCACTTGCAAATTTATGTCTATCATCCTTACTTTTTAAAAATCATTGACAAAAATATTAAACAGTACAGGGCCAAGAAGAGATACCCAGGGCACTCTACTAGATACCATCTTACAAGTTAACATTCAACTATTAATGACTACTCTTCAGATCTGTCCATCTACCCATTATGATTATGAATTCATCTAATTGTGAGATAGAAGATCATACATCTCTCTCATCTTTTTTTTTTTTTTGAGGGGAGAAGGCAGTTGGAATTAAATGACTTGCCCAAGGTCACACAGCTAAGTAAGTGTGTCAAGTGTCTGAGGCTGGAGTTGATCAGGTCCTCCTGATTCTCCTATCTGTGCTCTACTCACTGCGCCACCTAGCTGCCCTATCTCTCTCATCTTTTCCACAAGGATAACATGAAGGACTTTGTCAACTGCTTTTCTAAAATCTAGGTAAACTGCATAGAGCATTCTCCTGAATCTACCAGTCTAGTAACCCTGTCACAAAAGCAATGTGGTTGATGAAGCCATGTTGGCTCTTTATGATCACTATTTCCTTTTTTTTTTTCAGATTCTCTGACACATTCTAGAATTCCCTCTCTCCCCTTGAATTGAATCCCCACTGATGGATAGTTTGGAAATGCTTGTCTTTTCCTTTTTAAAACACTGGTATAATATTTGCTCTTATCTAGTCTTTCAGAGCCTCTATTATTTTCCATATTTTCAAAAGATCACTGAGAGTGCTTCAATCCAATAATTATATCTGCCAACACTTTCACAACCTAAGTTGGTCTGGTTCATCTGAACTTAGTGACTTGAGGTCATCAAAGAATATTATGCTTTTTACTCTTCTGAGTTGGAGGAGGCTAATCTCTAGAGGTTTAAGAGATGACCAATTTCTCATGTCCATTCCCTATTATTTAGTAGGGAATGTTCAATAAATGGGGCAGCTAGATAGAATAATAGATAGAGTGCCAGGATCAGAGTCAGGATGATCTGAGTTCAAATCCAGCCTCAGATACTTACTAACTGTGTTACCTTGGGCAAGTCACTTAATTCTGTTTGGCTCAGTTTACTGTAAAATGAGTTAGAGAAGAAAATGGCAAACTACTCCATTGTCTTGTCAAGAAAACCCCAAAAGGGGTCACAAAGAGTCAGACATGACTGAAAAATGACTAAACGACATTCTATAATATATGTAGTAAGTCAGTTAACATACCCAGGGAGTGAAAAGACAATCAATACCTAAAAGTTACATAACATAAGTGAAATTTATATTTATAGCATGAAGGGACCTTAGAGGTCATGGAGTTTAAATATTTCAGTTTATCGGAAAGGAAACAAGTGCAGAGGCTGAAATGACTTGAGTGACATCACATAGTAAAACATTAAAAGGCAGGAATATTAAAACTAATCTGGAACCACTGAATGCTAGAGTTAGAAAAGACCTCAGAAGCCTACCTGAACACAACTCTTCTCTGCAACATAGCTTGTTGGCATATTGTGGTGTAACAAAAAGCCTTGGGATTTGAACCTGTCATAGGATTCTAGGATCATACATTTAGAGCTAGAAGAAACTTCAGAGGCCATCAAGTCTAACCCTCTGGTTTTATAGAGGAAGAAACTGAGATGTAAAGCAATCTGACCAAAGTCACATAGAGAGTAAGGTTTATTAGATGGTGATATGGAATTTGAATATGGGTCATAGGATCATGGGGTCATAGATTTAGAGCTAAAATGGACATTAGAGGTCATTGAGTACAATTATCTTATGTAATAGATGAGGAAACTGAGGCCCAGAAAGGTTAAGTCTCTTGTTTAATGTCACACAAGTGATAAATGTATGAGCTGGGATTCAAACCCAGATCTTCCTGATTCCCTATCTAGTTCTGTCTGCTATACCATGTTGTAACTCTAGATGGTGCTCATGAGGACCAGACCGAGGTAATTCTCTATTTCTTCTTTGTTCTTGTATCCAAAGCACCTTGCACATTATAGATGCTTAGTAAATGTTGGTTGGCTGCCTGACAGGATAAAGAGGCAGTACATACAGTACTCAGCTCAGGGCTTGAACTGACTCTGAATTCACTGTTCTTTTCCTTATACATTTTTGGCTCTTAGGGTAAAATAAGGACAATGAGTGAAATTTCAAGGAAGTAAATTTAGGCTCTCTCTCTCTCTCTCTCTCTCTCCATATATATATATATATATATATATATATATATATATATATATATATATATATATATATATATATATATATCTTTATAATTTTTATAGCTGTTTAAAAATAAAATAGGTTTCCTGGGAAGAGAATAGGTTCCACCTCACTGGAGGTCTTCAAGTAAAGGTTCCCCCCTACCCCTTTGTTAAATCACAGTATACCAACAAGGTAGGTTGCAGAGAGAATTCTTTTTCAAGTTTTAATTGTACTATATGACTCTGAGATTTTTTTCCCCAAATCCATTTTTCTAGTGTTCAGTGATTACTGACTCAAACTTTTTGACTGGCACTGAACACTTATACCTGAAATTCTGGACCTTATCTATTGCTAGCCCCACCTCCTCACCTTTTTCTGTTTTGTTGTATTGGCCCTGTTTCTACTTGACACACTGCCTAATCCTCTTGTTCCCTTGGTCTTCAAATTATTTTCTCGATTAGTAACTTTGTCTTTCTCACTCAATCAATGGAAGCTTCTTGGATGGTTTGCTAGGACCATGGACAGCACCAAAACCACATATTTGCAAGGCCCTTCAGCTTAGATTGTTAAGAGGAGAAAGACCTTCAGGAGTAGTACAACTTGTTCTTTCTGATTCATCTGTGGAAAATAAGGAGATAGATCAGACTTAAAAGTCAAGTGCGTTGAAATGATATGAGACTCTTTTCTCTCCAATGGTGTAACTTTTGTTCATGTATCCTCGATCTCTTGTTGAGGATTTTACTCTTTGCAATAAGGTCTTTAGTGCACGATGTCTAACAGTTATGTCCATTGTGGGGAATGTAATATGTTTCTTGAAAAAAATTTTGTGCATTCTGCACACTGCAACTAGGGAAATGGGAAGAGAAAATCACTTTATCTCTCCCATTGTTTCTTAAATATTATACTACCATAGAAGGAATTAGTAGCTGGTGGAACTATCTTTTGAAATAACATTGTTATAGGCTTGGGTTGTCCTGAGGGGAAGACAATTTCACATGCTGTAATGGGAGTTAAAAATCTTCACCTATTGATAGACCTCAGGTGGGGCTATTGAGGGAGGCTTGATTCCTACAAAGGCCCACACCTTTTGCTGTATGTTAATGAGGCACTGGGTCATGAGGGGTTGTGCCTTTCAGCCCTGAAAAGACTATATATACTCTTTATGTGAGGTTTTTCTTTGGGGCTTAGTTTTCAGAAGAAGGTTTGTGTGTAAGATGAGACACTGGTCAGATGTTTTAAGAAGCCTCCCAGCTTTGAAAACCCAGATTTTGGTGCTTCTCTCTCTGGTAACGATGGATGTATTGCCTATGGTCAGTCAGTTGGAAACCTTGTCTGTTGGTCCTGCTTGTATTTTCTCTGTTGGTATACGTAATTAAAGTAAGATTGTTTATGCCTCTTAAAGTGGCTTTCCTTTCAGAAAAGCAGATCTAAGAACCTGTGCATCAGGCCTTCTTGAGTACCAGGGTGCTTGTTGATACACATGCCATTCATTGACAAGGGCTGAATTCTGAGAAGCTAGTGTGTGACTGGAGACACCACAGCACTATTCAGCTATTAGTCTTTGGAAAAACATTACTAATGCTGAGTAAGAACCAAATCTGGCTGAGATTGGCCCCTAGGGAAACTTTATAGAAGGTGAAAATAGCATCCATGATGAACCAATATATGATTCTAAGAATTCCAGTCATTGTTACTGGCAAATGGCAAATAGGAGAAGCACCTTCTGCTGCTCCTGGAAAAATGTTACTGGTGCTATACCCATGCATGTGGCAGTCTTGGTAAACTGGGCAGTTTTGCTAGCTTCACTGTAACTCTAAACAAAGGGATCATAAAACCTTTGTGTTGAAAGGACCTCAGAGGTAATCTAGTCAAACCCTTACCTGAACAGGAATTCTCACCTACTATGATCCTGACAAATCTTCCTATAGTCTGCACTTGAAGAACCTTAGGAGAAGTGTTCTTGAATAATAATATTCTTGAACAATAGCTAGTTGTTATATAGTGTTTTGGCCACTAGGTAGCACAACCAGGCCTGGAGTCAGGAAGACTCACTCATCTTCCCAGGTTGAAATCTGGTCTCAAACACTTACTAGCTGTGTGACCCTGAGCAAGTCACTTAGCCCTGTTTGCCTCAGTTTCCTCATGTGTAGAATGATCTGGGGAGAAACTAAGTTATCATTCTTTGCAGATGATATGATGATATACTTAGAGAATCCCAGAGAATCAAGTAAAAAACTACTTCAGATAATAAACAATGCTGGCAAAGTTGCAAGTTACAAAATAAACCCACATAAATCACTTGCATTTCTATATATTACCAACAAAGTCCAACAGCAAGAGATAGAAAGAGAAATCCCATTTAAAGCTCTGGTAGACACTATAAAATATCTGGGAGTCTACCTGCCAAAAAAACCCCAGGAACTATATGAACACTATTACAAAACACTTTTCACACAAATAAAGTCAGATCTAAGAAAGTGGAAAAACATCACTTGCTTGTGGGTAGGCTGAGCTAATATAATAAAAATGACAATTCTACCTAAATTAATTTACTTGTTCAGTACCATACCAATCAAACTATCAGATAATTATTTTCTAGAGCTAGAAAAGTAATATCAAAATTCATCTGGAAGAACAGAAGGTCCAGAATATCAAGGGAACTGATGAAAAGAAATGCTAGGGAAGGTGGCCTAGCCCTACCAGATCTCAAATTGTATTATAAAGCAGCAATCATCAAAACCACTTGGTACTGGCTAATAGAGGGTAGACCAGTGGGATAGATTAGGTACTCAACACAGTAGTCAATTAATATAGCAATCTACTGTTTGATAAACCGAAGGATCCCAGCTTCTGGGAGATGAACTCACTGTTTGACAAAAATTGCTGGTAAAACTGGATAACAGTGTAACAGAAACTGAGCATAGACCAATGCCTGACACAATACACAAGAATAAAATCCAAATGGATATATGGTCTAGGTATAAAGAATGATGCTATAAACAAATTAGGGGTGCAAACAATAGTGTATTTGTCAGATTTATGGAGACTGAAGAAATTTTTGACCAAACAAGAGAAAGAGAACATTATGAAGTACAAAATAGATAATTTTGATTACGTTAAACTGAAAAGTTTTTGCACAACCAAACCCAATACAACCAAGATTAGGAGGGAAGCAGAAAACTGGGAAAGAATTTTTACAACTAGTGTCTGTGATAAAGGCCTCATTTAAAAATATATAGAGAACTGAGTCAAATTTACAAGAATACAAGTCATTCTCCAACTGATAAATAGTCAAAGGATATGAACAGGCAAAAAGCTGTTAAAGCTATCTATAGTCATGTGAAAAAATGTTCTAAATCACTATTGATTAGAGAGATGCAAATCAAAACAGTTCTGAGGTACTACATCACAGCTATCAGACTGGCTAACAGGACAAAACAGGAACATGATAAATGTTGGAGAAGATGTGGGACAGTTGGAACACTAATTCATTGTTGATGGAGTTGTGAGCTGATCCAACCATTCTGGGGAGCAATTTGGAAGTATGCCCAAAGGGCTACAAAAATGTACTTACCCTTTGACCCAGCAATATTGCTTCTAGGAGTGTATCCCAAAGAGATCACAGAAATGGGAAAGGGTCCCACATGTGCAAAAATATTTACAGCAGCTCTCATTGTGGTGGTCAAAACTGGAAATCAAAGGGATGCTCATCAATTGGGAAATGGTTGAACATGTTTTGGTGTATGAATGTAATGGAGTACTATTGTACTATAAGAAATGATGAACAGGAGGACTTCAGAGAGGCCTGGAAGGACTTATATGAACTGATGATGAGTGAAAGGAGCAGAACCAGGAGAATTTTTTACACAGCAACAACCACAGTGTGTAAAGAATTTTTGTGATAGACTTAGTCCTTCACAGTAATGCAAGAACCTAAAAAATTCCCAGTGGACTCTTAAGGCAAAACACCTTCCACATCCAGAGAAAGAACTATGGAATTGGATCACAGAATGAAGCAGACCATTATCTCTTGTGTTATGTTTTGTTTTGTTTTATGGTTTCTCCCATTCATTTTAATTCTTCTATGCAACATGATAAAGGTGAAAATGTATTTAATAGGAACGTATGTGTAGAACCTATATAAGATTGTATACTGTCTCAGGGAGGGAGAGGGAGAAAAATCTAAGATTTATGGAAGTGATTGTAGAAAAGTGAAAACAAATCAAATAATTCAAAACAAAACGAATGAGCTGGAGAAGGAAATGGCAAACCACTTTAGTATCTTTGCCAAGAGAACCCCAGATGGTTTCTCATGAAGAGTCAGACATGACCGAACAACAACAACAAAATATGGTGCTTTAAGGTAGCTCGTTTGATCTTTACAACAGCCCTATGGAGTAGATGCTATTATTATTATTAATCATTGTTACCATCTTACAGAGAAGGAAATTGAGGCTTAGAGATGTTAAATGACTTGTCTGAGGCAGGATTCAAGCATAGGTCTTTAGTACCCAAGCCCTATGTTCTGTTCCCTGGGACACCTCGATGCCTTAAAAATAATAATAATTAGCATTTATATAGCACTGTCCTCAGAACAAACCTGAGAGATGGGTGCTGTTATTATCATCCTTATTTTACATATGGGGAAACTGAGGCAGAAAGTGGTTAAATGACTTGACTTGCTCAAGATTACACAGTAAGTATCTTAGGTAAGATTTGAACCCAGGTCTTCTTGATTTCAGGCCTAGCTCTGCATCCATTGTACTACTTAACTTGCCTAGTGAGAGGGTGACTGCTAGAGTTGTGTCAACTTTTGTGTCCATCTTTATCTTCAGAAACAAAGAACCTTTTGCTTCCTTTACTCAATGGACTGGAAGTAACTCTGAGCCCACCTTGGTACATGTGATAAAGGCTGGCTCTTTGCTGTTAGTAATAGTACCAGGTTAGGAATGGCTCAGACTTGGTACTCTCAGGGATTCCACATCCATTAACCCTGCGCTCAAATTTTCCACATACACCTTATCTTGCAGATGTAGGTTCTAGGGTCAGCATATAGCATAGACAGACACAAAACACCTTTATTGTCCTGCATTTGGAAATAGCTATTGCTATGAAGGACAAGGCAGTTGGTAGTTGGCATTGATCCGAATGACTCAAAGTAACTGGAAGATGGAGATGGGGCTACTCATATATGGTCAAGTTAAACAAAACAGAACAATACTTCACACAAATCCACAGAAACTTGAGTGCATCAAATTGAAAGATTCCTTTAACCAAACTTAACTCCCTGCTGTCTCAAGGTAGGAAGGCTTTAACTAGTACTATAGAACCTAATTAGCCATAGAACATGAAGAGGAAGCAAGAGATCCAAGGACATAGACCCCACCGAGGCAAGCAAGAGTGTAATAGCTATGTCAAGGAAATGCCCAAGGGTCACAAGTAGAGGGCCAGTCATGCTTGCTCGGTCATGCCTGCAAACATTCCTTGCTTTTTTTTTGCTCTTTGCTTGTAGAGATATGTAAGAAATTGGTTCTTCAAGAACACAGCAGCTTTACTCCCAGTGCTTAAGTATACTTGTTACTGAAGCCAAAGATGAATGTGTCAAGAAAATCTGCCAAGTTTTTGGCCCACTGCTCTCAATGGCTATTGCATAGGAAAAACTTTTTATGGCAGTATCCTACATGCCTGGCAGGCCTTACTTGTATTCTCTTCTACTTTCATAGCATGTTGTACTTCTGTCTCATCACCATGTGAACAATCAAGAGCAGAGCTTATACAAATACTCAAGCTGTGCTAGGTGTTCTTTTGCTATCCAGACAGAGATTCTGACTGTGTGTAGATGCTTGTGTGTGGGCTGTGCCATCTAATTTCCCAGAATTTATTTTCAATGCGATTGTCAATATATGTGAGTCCTATAGCACTTCCTCCATCCCTCACCCCACAATACTAATTTGTTTTTAACATTTGTTGACTTTTATAGTTAAGATCAAAATTCTATTCCAAGAATCACAGAATTTCAGAGGTGGAAGGAAAATCAGAGTGTCTCTAATCCAACTGATTTTGAACAACAGTCTCCTCTAAAATATATAAGGCAAATAGTTATTCAACCTTTTTTAAAAGGCCTCCATTGAGGTGGGACCCACCACCTCCTAAGAATAGCTGTGAATGCCAATAATTTTTACTTAAAACAAGTCTAAGTTTGCCTCTGTGCAACTTTCACCCATTTTTCCTAGTTTTTTTTCTCTGGGACTAAGTAGAACAAATCTATTCCCTCTTCCATATGTAATTTCCCCTATAAATCTTAACTTTTCCAGGCTAACTATCCCCAGCATCAGCTGATCCTCATATGGTATGAGCTTTAGGCTTCCCCTCTTTTTATTCCTTTGGACTCTAACTTATTGAGATTCTTCTTCAAGTGTGGGGCCCAGAATTGAATATAGTAGTCAATTTATGGTTTGGCCAAGGCAGAGTGTGGTAGAAGGATCAATTTTTATCATTTTGAACATTCTACCTCTTGTAATGCAGTCTTAAGACTGCTACAGAAATCAGTTTTAGGTTTCTTGGCTGTTCTATCAGTAGATGACTCTTGACTCCTTTTAAATGCTTCTCATACCAACTGCTGTCTAACCACATTTCTATCATGCACTTGTGAAGCTGACTTTTTTAAACTTCACTGCAAGACTTTTTACATTTACGTCTATTCAATTTCATCTTCTATTGAGCCTGACAAAAGAGAAGCTGACTGTCATCCAGTAGGTAATCTATTCCTCTCAGCTTTGTGTCATTTCAGTTTTGACAAACATGCACTCCATGCCTTTGCCCAAGTCACTGAGAAAAATGTTAAACAAGAGTTATTCCACTAGAGACCTCATTCCAAACTGATATTGAACCATTATGGTTTGGGTTCTACTATTCAATTAGTTCTGAATACACATAATTGTACTATTGATTGACTTATATCTATTCATCTTGTCTAAGAAAAATAGCATTTAGAGCTTTTCAAATTTTTTTACTAAAACTTATAAAACTATATTTTCCTTATCTACCAAATTAGCAGTTTTAAAAAAGGAAATGAGTTTTTTTTTTACAGCAGCAAAAGCCTTAATGAAATCATGTGCTTTCCTTTTGATCCTTGTGTCCATTTCTAGATTTTACTACCCTTTAACAATATGTTCTGAAATTTTGCTAAGAATAAAAATGAATCACACAAGCCTGTAGTTTTACAGACTAAGTTTTCTTCCATTTTCAAAATTAGGAAAACATTTGTCATTCTCTAAACCTCTGATATCACTCCAATTTTCTTTGAGACGATTGATAGTGGCTCAATAGCCACACCCACCAGTTCAGTTTATATAGTTTATCTCTGTCTGGTGACTTGACCTTTTTGAAGGCAGGTAGACTGGGTATTTTTTTTTATCTTAGTTGGCAACTGCATTAGCCATTTTTGTTTTGTTCTTCTCTGTTCAAAGATGATTTTTCTTGACAGAAAACATAGAAGCAGAGTAAGGTTTGAGTAACTTCCCTCTCATGGTCATTCATTATCCTTATCCCAATCTCCTTAAGAATTATTCCTATTGGGGTGGAGCCAAGATGGTGGAGTAGAAGGATAGACCTGTAGAAGTTCCCCTCCATAACCCATAAAATACCTGTAAAAAACAATTTTTAGAGCAGCAGAAAACATAAACCAACAGATTGAAAGAGATTTCCAGCCCAAGGCAACCTAGAAGGCAGACAGGAAAGGTCTATCACACCTGTCATGGAATGGAATGCAACCCAGCCTTGGGCATGCGGCAGGGACAGGAGGAGAGCAGGCCTTGGGGCATGCAGCAGCAGCTGTGGTTCCCAGATCCCTCAATCCACAAATACCAAAGGCAGCTTCAAAGGTCAATGAGAAAGCTCTTTCATCTGTGTGAGAAGGGAACACAGTCTGGCCCTGGCGGCACCAGGTTGGCAATAGTTGTTGCAGCACAGCATCCATTTTAGGAGCCCTCAGCCTAAAGCCCCTGGAGGAATCATGTGACTGATCTGGATCTCAGCCCTGAGTGACAGCCCTGGGGTGAGGAGGAGTGCTGGCTGGCCTGATGGAGCTGGTGGAGGCTCTGGGGACGGAATCCTACTGGCAGATCCTGGGCAGAACAGAATGCTTGGGGTTGTTCACAGACAAGAGTGCAGGCCAGGAGAGGAGCAAACTCCCCTCCCTTGATTGTGCCACCGTGGAGGAACTGAGAACTTACAGGTCCCCAGAGTATAGCCTCCTCTTGACCAAGGACTCAAAAGTCAAGTAACTGGCTGGGAAAACACCCAAAAAAGGGAAGAAATAAAACTACAGAAGGTTACTTTCTTGGTTAACAGGTATTGTCTTCCATCTTTTCAGATGAGGAAGAACAATGCATACCATCAGAGGAAGACATAAAAGTCAAGGCTTCTGCATCCAAAACTTTAAGATAAATATATAAAGATCTCGGGCCATGGAGGAGCTCAAAAAGGATTCTGAAAAGCAAGGAAGAAAGGTGGAGGAAAAATTGGGAAGAAAAATGAGAACAATGCAAGAAAATCATGAAAAGTGAGGCAACGGTTTGCTAAAGGAGACTCAAAAAATGCTGAAGAAAATAACACCTTTAAAAATAGGCTAACTCAATTGACAAAAGAGGTCCAAAAAGCCAATGAGGAGAATACTTTAAAGAGCAAAATTAGCCAAATGGAAAAGGAGGTTCAAAAGCTCACTGAAGAAAATAGTTCTTTAAAAATTAGGATGGAGCAGATGGAAGCTAATGACTGTATGAGAAACCAAGAAATTATAAAACAAAAGCCAATGAAAAAATGGAAGACACTGTGAAACTGGAAAAACAACTGACCTGGAAAATGGATCCAGGAGAGACAATTTAAAAATTATGGGACTATCTGAAAGCCATGATCAAAAAAAAAGCCTAGACATCATCTTTCATGAAATTATCAAGGAAAACTGCCCTGAGATTCTAGAACCAGAGGGTAAAATAAATATTGAAAGAATCCACCAATCACCTCCTGAAAGGGATCTGAAAGGAGAAACTCCTAGGAATATTGTAGCCAAATTCCAGAGTTCCCAGGTCAAGGAGAAAATATTGCAAGCAGCTAGAAATAAACAATTTGAGTATTGTGGAAATACAATCAGGATAACACAGGACCTAGCAGATTCTACATTAAGGGATGGAAGGGCTTGGAATATGATATTCCAGAAGTCAATGGAACTAGGATTAAAACCAAGAATCACCTACCCAGAAAAGCTGAGTATAATATTTCCGGGGGAAAAATAGTCATTCGATGAAATAAAGGACTTTTAAGCATTCTTGGTGAAAAGACCAGAACTGAGTAGAAAATTTGACTTTCAAACACAAGAATCAAGAAAAGCATGAAAAGGTAAACAGGAAAGAGAAATCATAAGGGCCTTGCTAAAGCTGAACTGTTTACATTCCTACATGGAAAGATAATATTTGTAACTCTTTAAACTTTTCTTAGTATTTGAGTAGTTGGAGGGATTATACACACACACACACACACACACACACACGTATATGTAGGCAAAGAGCACAGGATGAGTTGAATAGGAAGGGATGATATCTAAAAAATATAATTAAGGGGTGAGAGAGGAATACATTGTGAGGAAAATAGGAGAAATGAAATGGGGCAAATTATCTCACATAAAAGAGGCAAGAAAAAGCTTTTTCAATGAAGGGGAAAAGGGGGGAGATCAGAGGGTAAAAATGATGCTTATTCTCATTACATTTGACTTAAGGAGTGAATAACATGCATACTCAATTTAGTATGAAAATCTGTTTTACACTACAGGAAAGCAGGGGATAAATGGAGTGTGAGGGGATGATAGAAGGGAGGGCAAATGGAATGAGGGCATAATTAGAAGTAAACAATTTTAGGAATGGACAGGGTCAAAAGGAAGAATACAATAAATGGGGGGCAGGATAAGATGGAGAGAAATATAATTAGTCTTACACAACATGACTATTATGGAAGTCTTTTGCAAAACTACACATATATAGCCTATATTGAATTGCTTGCTTTCTCAGTGGGGATGGGTGGGGAAGGAGGAAGGGAGAGAAGGTGGAACCCAAAGTTTTAGGAATTAATGTTGAGAATTGTTTTTCCATACAACTGGGAAATAAGAAATACAGGTAATGGGTATAGAAATCTATCTTGTCCTATAAGACAAGAGAGAAGATGGGGATAAGGGAAGGGAGGGTTGTGATAGAAAGGAGGGCAGATTGGAGGAAGGAGTAATCAGAATGCATGGCATTTTGGGGGAGGAGGGGAGAGATGGGAAGAAAATTTGGAACTCAAAATTTTGTGGAAATGAATGTTGAAAACTAAAAGTAAATAAGTAAACATTTAAAAAAAGAATTGTTCCTGTTCCAACTTTGACACTCCTTATTTCCTAAGTAGTGTGCTCTAATTTTTGTTATCCTTAGTTTCTTTTTCTAAACTCAGCTTATTCTGAGTTTTAATATTCTTGCCATTATTCCCACTATAAAAATTTAAATCCATTCTCCTTTATTTGTCCTCACTTTCATGTTCTATATGTTTTTTAAAAAAATCGAAGTTGGCTGATTTAATTTCCTGTGAGTTCAAACTGGTCTTGTTAGAAAGCATTACCTTTTCCTCTTCATTGGAATATTTCTTATTGTGTTTTCAGGATTTCATTCTTGAAAACCTCCCATCACTCCTAATATGACTTCCTCTGTAGAGTTTTAGGCCATAGGATACCACCTATCCTTTTTCTGAACCCCTTAAATTCTTTCCCCAAATGCCAGAGTGTGCCTAGATTTCTTTCTCTGCCATGAATTCTGATGTAGAGTGGTCACTGCCTTCATTAAGTTTTTACTTCAGCAAAGAGTTCATTCTTACTGATAAGGAATAAATCTGGAATAGTAATTCCCCTTATTAGCTCCTGCATTTAAAAACATTTTATTGATGCTTTTGTCTTTACACTATAGTTATCATCTCCTACCCTTAAACATTTCCTTGAGACAAAGAAAAACTATTAAGCAAAAACATCTTGATAGGGAACCCTTGTTTGATGTATATAATATCCTATGCTAGTCATCCCACACTTCTCTGCTTTGAGGAAGGTATATTTTATTCTTTGTTTACTCTCCAAGACCTTCATTACTTTTTCCATTATTCAGAGATCAATTACTTTTTAGTCAAATTCCTTTACATTTTTTCATGTCCATTGTTGTAGTCATTGTGCACTTGGTTCCTTTGCTTTGGCTTAATTTGCTTTGCATTAAATCCTATAAATCTGTATTTCTTAGAATTGCCCATAATCCTCACTTATTTAATATTTCATTAATTTTTTTATTTTTATATTACTCTTATTTCTAAATATACTTCTCCCTCATCCCTAATAGCAGAAATAAAAATAATATTTTTACTGTAAAATTATATTTCAAAACATTTATATAACATCATTTCTGCCATTCTCCCATCCATCAGCACCTAATTAGGCTATTCAAAAGAGTACTACAATGCATATCATGGCATAAATTGAAACTTTGTTTCTTTCTTTGATTTCCTTGGGGGTATATCTCTAAGAGTTTGATTTCTAAATTAAAAAGTATTGATAATTTCGTTACTTATATAGAAAAAAATATAAATTGAAATCTAGAATTTTTGAATGATGTCACCGCTCTACCAGTAGCACATTTATCTGCCTTTTCCCCCAGTATTAAATATTCCTATTTCTTCCACCTTTGCCAACTAGCATGGAGTGAAAAAACATCTCCGAGTTGTTATCAATATGCATTTCTCCTATTATTAGTAATTTGAAACATATTTTAATGTGGTCATTTGTAGTTTGAATATCTTTTGACAACCGTTCATATTTTTTGATCAAATTGTCTGTGGAGAATGCCTCGGCATTATTTGGGCCAATTTCCTATATATTTTGCACATTAGACCTTTATCAGTGATATTTAATGCAAATGTTTTTCCTACTTTCCTAATTATCTTCTGATTTTATTCTCATTGAGTTTGTTTCTGCAAAATATTTTTGAATTTATGCAATTTTTAATATTTTATTTCTATAATCTTTTTATCCCTTGTTTAAGAATTTTCTTTCTACTCAGTGTCATTTTCTTCTATTACAATTGCTGTGACTTTTTATAGCCATTTTAAAGCTTGTTGTGTTTGTGGTGTAATATGTTGATCTAATCCTACTTTCTGCCAAATTACTTTTCAGTTTTCTCAGCTGTTCTTATAAAAAAAGTCTTTACGCCAGTAATTTATAATTGTTTATCAATATAATTGAGTTTATCAAACACCAGACTATTTTTTTTACTTCTGTTTCTTGTTAAGCTAGTATATTTCATTAAGCTAACAAGGAATAAATAGTTGAGATGAGTCCTTCTTTACAATATAGTTTTAGGTCTAACATTACTAAGTACTCTTTGTTTTTACATTTGTATTATTTCTCTTGAAATTATAGATCTTTTGACCTTCCAAATGAATTTTGTTGGTGTTGGGGCTTTTTTTGGTCTAGTTCTAAAAAGCATTCCATAAGTAATTTGATTAGTATAGAATTAAATCTATAAGTTATTTAATTAATGTTGTCATTTTTGTTATGTTAACATGGCCCTACTATGAACAGTGAAGACTTTTACTTTATTTTTGTTGGATGCTTTGTATTTGTATTTATAGAAATCTTTTATATGTCCTGGTCCCACATATCTTATGAATTTTATCTTTATTTTGAATTGAGTTTCTTTTATCACTTCTTCCTTTTAAAAACTAATACTATATGAAAATAATGATGATTTCATGTATTTATTTTATACTTTGCAACCTTGCTATGGCTATTAATCATCTTGATTAATTTTTTGAGGATTTTCCAAATTTTTTTGGAGTACATTGTCACGTTATCTGCAAATAGGGATAATTTTGTTTTGTATTTCCCAACGTTTGCATGTTTGATTTTGTTGAAGGTTGCTTTTCTTTTGCATCTATTGAAAAAATCATATGGTTTTTGTTACCTTTGCTGTTTTTGTGCTTGATTATGCTAATTGCTTTTCTAATGTTGAGCCATCTTTCAGTCCTTGGTATGAATCCAACTTAGTTGAAGTGAAATATCTTCTGAATATATTTCTATAGTCTCATTGTGAAGATTTTATTTAAAAATTTTGCATCACTATTAATAAAGTTAGATTGGTGTATAATCCTTGCCACATTTTGTCTCTTTCTTGTTTGGGTATCAGGACCATATTGTTTCATAAGGTCAGTTTGGTAGCATTTTCTGTCTATTTTTGAGAATAATTTTGTACCATAGGTATTAATTACTCTTTAAATGATAGAATTCACTTGTAAACCCATATGGTACAGGTTTTTCCCCTTTGGAATAATGATTTACTCGATTCTTTTTTTCCAATTGGGTTGCTTAAGATCTTTCTTTTTTTGTTGTTATTGTTTTATTAGTTTGGATTTTTAATATATTTGTAGATAATTTCCCATGAATTATCAACTTTGCTGGTGCATTACTGTGCATAACAATTTCTAATAATTCTATCTGTTTTCTGGAGTTTTTATTTTTATTTTTTGGCAAATCCATCTCTTTTTTGGGGGTGGGAGGTAACTTGATTTTTTCTCTTTTTTCCTGATCAGGTGGGCTAAGGTTTATTAATTTTGTTAGTTTTTTTTAAAAGCAGTGTTTAGTTTTGTTTGTCAGCTCTATAGTCGTGTTCAAATGAGTAAATGTTTGAAGAGCATTTATTAAGTACTTGCTATGTGCCAATCGTTGTGCTTAACACTGGGAATACAAATGGGACACTGAGACAGTCCCTGTTTTTGAGAGTTAACTTTCTGATAGACATATAGAGGAGTAGTAACCAGGGAAGGGGATTTTAGTTTAAGGAATTCACGGTGATGGTAAATGCAGGCAGCCATAAGGGAATTTGACATACTCTTCCTTGAAATGATGGTAGAGTTGATTTGATCATGGTTCCTAGTAAAAGAAGTGAAAGGGAACAGGGGTGAGGGTGATATGTTTATGATGGTAGGGAAGACAGCAGGAAGATGTCCAGGGCAAACATCTGGATGAAGAGTAAAGCTTGGGCTGGTCTGAACTGGGACTAGCTAGATATGGTAGGTTCTATGAATTTGTATTTGTATAGCTGCTAGGGGCAGCTAAGCACTGCAGTGGTTAGAGTGCTGGACCTCAGGAAGACCTGAGTTCAAATCTAAACTCAGACAATTTTTAGCTGTGTGACCTTAGGCAAGTCATTTAACCCTGTTTGCCTCAATGTCCTCATCTGTAAAAATGATCTGGAGAAGGAACCGGTAAACTTCTTCAGTGTGTTTGCCAAGAAAAACCCAGAAGGGATTGCAGTCATACAAAACTGAAACAACAAAACAGTAATACAACAAATGAGTTTGTGCTCACTTAGTTACCAATCAAAATAGCTCTGTTCCCAGGGCAAGAGTTCCAAAGTTGTCATTTAATTGTCCCAGGATATTGTCTTTGGAGTTTGATAATCTGGAAGGTTCAACAGTAGATCAGATGGTAAAGATATATATTTAATTTCAAATTTTTCTCTTTCTCCTCTAATTTTAAACATTTCTTCTTTTGTACTAGTTTTAGGGCTGCTCACTAGGTGAGGCAACTAGGTGATGAAGTGGATAGAGCACGAGACTTGGAATTAGGAAGATCTGAGTTCAACTATGATCTCAGACACTTAATAACTGTGACCCTAGGCAAGTTATTTAATCTCTACTTGCTTCAGTTTTCCCAACTTAATAGGGATAATACCTTGCAGGGTTGTGGGGATTAAAAGAGACAATATTTGTAATATTTATAAAATAGGACAGCCCCTTGGAAATAGTAAGCACTACGTAAATGCTCATTCCCTTGTCCACTCCCAGAACTTTTAGGCGCATGCTATTTTGTTAATATTTGTGGTCAGATACATGTATGATATGTAGACATATTTATGTGTATATCTGTGTCTTTCTCTCTTTTACACACACACACACACACACACATTCCTCTGAAAAAAGATTTTAGCTATGTCACAAACATTTTGGGCATATTATTTCATAATAATAATCTTTTACATAGATGTATATTGTTCCTATGATTTGTTATTTTATTTGATCATTTAGCATATCCTTATTTAGCATCCTTTTGCTCATGTTTTCTTTACTCATTACTAATTTTATTGTTTCATGATCTATAAAAGATGTTTTTATCACATCTGCTTTTTACATTTGTTTGTGATTCCTTTAGGTTTCCGTAGAAGATCAGTTTTTGTGAAGGTACTACAGAGTTCTGAGAAATGTGTATTCCCACTTAGAAGTTTTTGTGGGTCTGTCAGATCTAATTTATCCAGAAATTCTTCCTTCTCTATAGTTTTTATTTCTATTTGTGTTGGGTTTTTCTACCTCTGAAAGGGGAAACTAACTCTCCTACTATTTTTGTTACTGTTGGTGTTTTCTTGCAATTCATTGTTTTCCTCTAAGAATTTAGTCCATGTACACTTTGTTGCATATATTTAATTCTGTAATTTGGCATTCACTTGAAATATAATTTCCTTGTTTGTTACCCTGGACTTTTTCAGCTTTTATTTTTGCCTTATCTGAAGTCACAATTGCAATAAGAGGCACCTGAAAAAGAATAGATTTAGTTTCATCATCTTATTTTCATTCTGTATCTGTGTTTTTAAATGTTTCATTATTGGGTTGGTTTTTATGCCTATGCTCCTAGATTTTTTTCTTATTATTGATTTTAATTTAATTCCATTTTGGGTTAGAATTGTTACACTTGTACTCTTTTCCAGAGATTACTTTTATGAAAAAAAGTATGTGCATATACAAACACATTTGTCTTCTCTTTTAAGGAGGCAACATCAGAACTTAGCCTCTGTCATTGTTATTATTTTTTCCTTGTACAAGTCTAAAACTGGTCTCTCCAATTCTCCCTTATTATTCTTCCCAATCCCAGACTTGTTGGGTTTACTTTGTTGTTCTTTGTCTTTTTTGTTTGTTTAGCCCTTTCTTTTCTAAGCTCAGGATGTGTTACTTAACATTCTCTGTCCCTATCTTTCCACCTTATACAGCAATATTAATTGATAATACACATTTCTAAGGATTTCTAGCTTCCTTCCATCATCTTTCTTATTCTGTCCTCCTTCTAGGAATCTCTAGAATTGATTCCTAGTAATATTCATTTTCTATGAAGGCAGATTCATTCATGGAAAGGATGACCTTACCCCAGTCCAGCTCTGGCTCTACTCTTTATCTTTCACTCATTGTTTACATCTTTTGATATCATACCATTTTTTACCTCTCCCCACCCCCCCCCCACCTTTTTTTAAACTTTTCTTGAGTTGACTTCCCAGATGTCAAAATTCAAGGAGAGTTAGCACCAAGCTGGATGACCCGTCTGCTTGAATCAGGTCATCCACAGTGTCCATCCCACCCCTTAACAGAGTTCTTTTGTAAGATTCTTGCCTTATCTCCTGCTCCTCTTAGGGTTAAGTTTCAAGATACTTCCCTATTGGTCTGTCTCTGTCACAACCAACTTCCATTCACCCCTCTGTGTTCTATCCCAGTGTACTCTCCCTTCTCTCCCCCTATTTCAAAAACAGAGAGAGAGTTGAAAATCTTTTATCTATCTCTCCTCTCAGGTCTGACCAGATATTACCTAGGTTACTGTTTCATCCTTGTCATTATTCATGTAACAGACATTGCTTTGTATAATCCTACCACTTATAATATTGATTTGTTAAGGAAGGGATAATTTTTCTTTTGAAAAATATTCACTTCTTCCACATATTGATCTCCTGATTTATCTTGTTACAAATTTTACTCCTTAGAGTCTTTAGTTCATACATGATCCCTTTGCCTTCTCAGTGTTACTCACAAAAGATTTGAGTAAAAACTATACATTTATGCCCCTGACCCACCCTAGCTACATGGGAACACACATTTAATTTCTTCAACTTTGAAAGTATTTAACTTTCTGTTGTTTGTTCAGTTTGCAAGCTGAATACACTGCTGACCTTAGTTATTTGGGAAACATTTAAAAATTTTCCCTTTTACGCAATGTCCATATTGTTTTAATGTTTATTTTCAGTTTTGCATGATGTTATTTTGGGGACTCAACTGATGTTATTTCCTCTTTAGAATGTCACATTTCATTCCAACTTTTCTTTGGATTTTTTGTAGCTGTTGAGTAATGCCATGCTATTCTGATAGTTTCTTCTTGTAATCCAAAAGAATTTTTCCTTTGTTCCTATTAAGATTTGCTCTTTGATATCATTTTGAAATTTGACAAAGTTTCTTGGTCATTTAAGCATGGGATTCATTTTTATGGCTGTTCTTTGGGTTCTCTTGATTCTGAATATTGTGATCCATTTCTGACATTTCTGGACAATTTTTCTGCATCATTTCTTGGAGCATAGCATTGAGGTTCCCCTTTCCATGATTTTTCCCCCATGGAATAAGAGTAATAATGATAATAGCTCACATTTATTATGTAGCATTTATTTAGATGGGAGGTAGATGTAATTATTATTCCCATTTTACAACCGAGGAAACTGAGACATATAGACGTTAACTGGCTCACTCAAGTTCATATACATAGTAAGTGTCTGAGACCAAGTTAAAACTCAAGTCTTCCTGACTCCAGGTCCAGTACTCCATCCACTGTGAATCTTCCTTCTTCCTATAGACCTGGAAAACCTTAATATTGATTTCAATCTGTTCCCATTTAGGGTTAGAATTATTATATTTGTGTGTAGGCATCTCAGGGCATGGGTATCATTATTGCTTCCTTTCATCTCTTGATTGATTGTATTTTCTCTCCTGTGAAATTCCGGGTGTCTCCACTGCCATTCTTTTTACGTTGTAGCTGCCTTCCATATCATCTTGCTTTATGAATATAAAACGGTTTCTAGACCATCCTCTTTCCAATTACTTCTAAGAACCACTACACTCATCCAGGATCCTCTCCCGTGTATTCCAAAAGCAGCCACCTTCCAATGTCCTTGAACAGCATGACCCTGGAGTTACTAACTCTTGTCTATTACTGGATAGAGAGTGGGTCTTACCCTCCTTAGTTCTAGTCTGTGGCAGGCTCTGCCAGTACCCGGATAGACAGTATGGCATAATGGAAAGACTATAACCTTTGAGTCAGAAGAGCTGAATTTCATTAATAGTGCCTCTACTTACTATCCAAATTTTCTCTTTTATCTCTTCCCTTTCTCCTTCCTTTTCTTTCTTCCAAAGCTTCTTTTTTTCTGTCTTTTGCATATATGATTGAGATTACAGATTCTACCTTTATAGTTGAGGGAATATTTTACTCTTGAAGATCCCAGTTGTCACTGTTTTATGAAGGGAGGGGGCATGACAAAAGTGGAGGCTGTGTATATTGATACAATAGGAGATAACCAAGATTTCCTGCTGATTGTCTTTTCTGAAAACAGAATAGTATTGTTCTCTCAGGGGAGGAACCAAGCCTTTCAGATGAATTCTTAGTAACATCTAGCATGGAGTTATTCACACACACAAACGCTATGCAAATTATTATATTTTGCTGACAGTTTTATTTAGATTTTAGGCAGCCAGGCATGGCCCAAAAGGAAACAGGCAAGATGAGGCTGACAATTAAATTGCCTCCCATGGAGCTTAGGAGGCCAGGAAGAGAAAAGCAAGCAAAGCTCCTCCTTTCTAACCTTGTGGAGAGAGAGCAGAGGCTGTCAATTTGCTTTGGTTACAAGTGGCTCCACTCACAGTCTCATTCTTGAGCCTCAAAGGGCCTTCAACTTATGTCTTATTTATATTGGGGAAAAATGCCAGCTCTCCTTTCTGGATGGTATCCGGTTTTGATCATGAAGGAATTTTACACAGAAATTTCACGTTCTTTGATACCTGCATTTCCGGCTCCAAGGGAAAAAAAAAATTGGGAAGGAGACTGTAATTATATACAGAATTTCTGGAACAATATAATTGACTAGAATTGTTAGGACAGCCCTGTCAGTGACCTAGGTCAAAGGCATATCTTCTGGATATGGTGGTCTTGAGTCCAGACCACTGTGAACCAGTGTGGCTATCTCATTGCTACCCTTGGTTTAAGCAGGAACACTGAGATAGAAGAATTTATTCCAATATATCCAGAAGTAGAGCCAGCAGTGTCTAATAGGAGTGTAATGTGGGAGTGAGGGGGAGAAACTCTTTTACCCTGAAGGTACTCAAATGGGATTTCTTCCAGAACCTGGAAATGCCGATGGTTGGATATTGACAACTGTGATGAATCTCAAAGATGAAAGAGGTCATCTAGTCCAACCTGTCTCTGAACAAAAATACTTATTCAAACATCACCAACAAGTAATGATTCACTTTCGGCTTAAAGTCCTCCAATGGAAGGGAAACCCACAATATCCCAGGGTAGCCCTATTTGGGGACAGCTACAATTATTAGGAAGTTTATCCTTATGTCAAACCACATTTGTCTTTTGGCAGCGTTCACTCATTATTCCTAATTCTGTCTTCTGGTGTTAACCAGAATGAACTGAATTCTCAGTTCTCATCTGACTATTCTATTTTGGAATTTCTATGACTTTTCTAGCATGCCCGCAGAAGCTCATCATCCTAAAAGATCCCATCAGCCTCAATACTCTACCTTATCACTTACCCCTTGTTCCTCTTATTTGTGAATGGAGCCATGAACTCCAAACCTCCGTTTAAGGAGGCAGCTTAGTTCAGAACATCTCCTCATTTCTTACTTGGCTGCTCTACTTTGAGATTTCTCTGTCTTTTCCAACCTGCCCCTTTGTTGAATAGTTTCTCCATCCTTCTCCTGCTTTCCAGCCTCCTTTTGTACTTTGCCTTCTCCATTAGAGCATAAAGGTAAGTTCTGCTTTTCTTTTTCTTTATTTGTATCCCTAGTGCTTAGCAAGATGCATGGTACAAAGTAGGCACTTAAGGATGACTTGAATTGATGAAAAGTGAGGTAAGCAGAACCAGGAAAACAATGTACATAGTAATAACAATATAGTAGGTTGAAGAACTGTGAATGACAACTATTACAGCAATACAATGATCAAAGATGATCCCAAAGTTCTCATGATGAAGCATGCTATATCTTCCAGAGAAATTACTGATATTGTCTGAATACAGACTGAAGCTTCCTTCCCTTCCCTTCCCCTTTTCCTTTTCCTTCCCTTCCCCTTTTCTTTTTCCTTCCTTTCATTTGTTTTTTTTTTTTTAAATTGAGTCTTCCTGTACAAAATGACTAATAGGGAAATGTTTTACATGATTTCACATATCTAAACAATATCACAGTGCTTACTGTCTCAGGGAGCGGGGGAAGGATAGAAATTGGAACTCAAACTTTAAAAAAATGTTAAAAATTGTTTTAACATGTAATTGTGGAAAATAAAATATTATATATTAAAAAAATGTTTATGACTGACTAAACCCCTCTACCATTTGCCAGTCCTTCAAATATTTAATGGTGGTTATCATGTCTATTTTTTCTCCATAGCAAATATCTTCAGTCCCTTCAACAGATAATAATAATGACTAACATTATATAGTGCTTTAAGTTTGCAAAGTTCAACCCTGATAGGTAGGTGCTATTATTATCCCCATTTTGCAAATGAGGAAACTGAAGCAGAAAGAAGTTAATTTTAAGTCCAGAGTCACAGGCCTAGTAAGTATCCAAAGCAGGACTTGAACTCAGACCTTTCTGACTCCTAAATCTAGCATTCACTACCTAAATCGTTTTCATTTGCCATGAAATTGAGTTACTTCACCATGCTGGTTGCCCTTCTCTGGACATTCTCTATCTAGTTTGTGTTCTTCCTAAAATGTGTTATGTAAAATTTCAACATGACACTCTAGAGGTAGTCTTACCTGGGTAGAATGCAACAGTACTATCACCTTCTTGGTCATGAATGTTATGACTTCCTTACCCAGCATCTTTGAACTGATTCAGGAATATTTGGCAAGATAGAGCCCTAAGTTATCTTCCTCCACTGCCACTGAGTGAACCATTCAATCTTTTCCTCTTCTCATCTCAGGCAACAGCCGTCCCTGATACCAAAGACACCTGCATATAGGTATGGTACCCTGAGTCATTCTATTCCTGAGGCCAGACATGAACATGTGTCCACCCCAAGGCTTCAAGGCTGGGAATGAGAGACAAAGAAGGTTTGGACACACTGGAACAATTTCAAGAGGAGTAGAAAACAGTCTTAATCTACCTGAAATCTTGGGCTAATGAATTTATTTTCTACCACCTGGTTGAGGGTTAAAGCTTGAAGAAACCAAGGAAACCACCTTTGAAAGGCTATATGTAAGTAAATTAATAGATCTCAAAATATGTTAACTGTTTTTAAAAAAAATAATCAAATTTGGCAGGTGATAGAAGCACATAATGCTTTAATTGCTTTTGGTATTAATTTAAAAAGGGTAAAACAGGCTCTAAGGGTGGGTTTTGCCTTTCTGTAGGAGTGTTTAAACATATATCTGTATATATAGTCTGTAAGCATCATAAAAATTGGAGAATAAGATCTTTTAGTTCATTTCCCTGCCAACGCAGGATTGCTCGGCAGTAAAACTTCCAGCATTTTCCTGCCAGGTGGTATTTTCCTGATGCTCAATCTCTGTTTTTTTCTGTTTTAATTTCAGCTAACTAATCTCAGTTACCCACTTATTTCAGTTATGTCACCCAAATTATTTTTCTGTCTTATTATTTGTAGTTCCATTACTTCTGTCCAAGGAGTGTACTTGTAAATGTTTAACAACCAGCTCTCTGAAAAAAAAAGTAAGCATTACACTCTTTGAAGCTTTATCTGAACTAACAGCTTTGTCATCACTTCATTAAAAACAGACAATAAAGACAAAAAAAAAGACCTGATTTATAGTGTTTGTGATTTCTGAAATATAAGTGCTAACAATGAAAATAAAACAACCATCTCTCCCCAAGCTGTTGAGTTGGTTCCAGAACACCCCTGCCTCCGCCCCACTCCTCCCAGGCCATTCTTGATCAGCCTGTGCTGACTTCGTAACTTTGTAATGTCTCAAGCCAGGCTCTCTTCTAACCTAGTCATGACTGTTCTCCAGATGCAAAATGTGTTAAGAGAATTAGAAAACTTGAGGGTTGAAAGGAACATTAGCACTGAACTAATTTGTCTCACCTGAAATGTGAATCCTTTCTACAACATTTCTAATAACTGATCATTCCTTGAATACCTCCAGTGATGGGGTGGGGGGAGAAACTCATTACTTCCTCCCCATAAGGTCTCCCATTCTGCTTTGGTTAAGTTCTAATGGTTAGGAAATTCATTGAGTTGAAATCTTGCTCCCTGTATTTTCTACACATTATTCCTAGTTCTGCCCATTGAGACCAATCAGTATCTATACTAATCTTAGACACAACAGCCTCTTAAATTCAAAGACAGTTATATCTTTCCTCCAAGTTCTCTTTCCTCCAGGTTAACTCCCCTCTACTTTCAGTCTCTGCATCTGGTGCCTTTAAGTTCCCTCATCATCCCTTATTGTCTAATTTTCTCTCTTCTAGAACTGCTTTAGCTTGCTCATAACTTTGCTAGTATAGAGTGTACAGAATTGGGGAGACTATTCCAAGTGTGGTATGGCCAGTGAAGCGTATAGTGGGACTCTCTCTCCATTTGCTCTTTTTCCTATTAATAGTCTTAACTTACATTCGAGGCAATGGAGAGTGATTCAGGCTTAGAACGAGGGTGATAAGACTTTGAATTTTGCTTCTGACACTTGCTGGCTGTGTGACTGTGTCCAGGTCACTTAATTTGTCATTTCTCTCAGAAGACTCTAAGCCTGCAAATTATATAGCTGTTGGACTGCATTGGCAGAGGGTATTTCCTCACTAGGACTTTCTTGTGATTCTGGACTGAAAAAGATGCCATTAGAATTTTTGACTACCATTTTTCACACTGTTAACATACTAGCTAACAGTTCATTAATCTTGGCCTTTTTTCAAATGAACTGCTGTTATGCCACATCTCTTCCATATTATACCTGGGCTTTTGATTTTTAACCCCAAGTGTTAGCCTGTACATGGTAGGTGATTAAAACGTGTTTTTTTAAAAACCAATTAATTAATTTTTAGTTTTCAATGTTCACTTCCACAAGATTTTGAGTTCCAAATTTTCTTCCTCTCTCTCCCCTCTGCCAACCCCAAGACAACATGCATTCTGATTACCCCTTCCCCCAATCTACCCCTCTTCTATCACACTCCTCCCTTCTCTTATCCCCATCCCCTATATTTTCTTATAGGACAAGATAGATTTCTATACCCTATTGTCTATATGTCTTATTTCCCAGTTGCATGTAAAAGCAGTTTTTAACATGTGTTAAAGCATGTTTCTTGAATTGAATAAGGACAGAACCTGTAGTTTCATTAGTATAGGGAAGCCCTAGATGAGGAAAGGGCAACTAAGTGGCAAAGTGGATAAGGTGGTAGGCCTGGAGTCAGGAAGACTTGAGTTCAATTCTAGTCTCAGACATTTACTAGCTGTGTGACCCTGGGCAGATCTCTTAACCCTGTTTGCCTCAGTCTCTCAATCCATAAAATGAGCTGGAGAAGGAAATGCAAACCACTACAGTATCTCTGACAAGAAAACCCCAAATGAGGTCTCAAAGAGTCACACTTGACTGAAATACTGAACAACAAAGATGAGGAAACTCCTTTTACAAATGCAAATCAATATCAGCATCTTAACGTTTTAGAGAATTGTCTGGAACAAAAGTATCAAACTTGTGAGTCCTAAACCAGATTAAAATGGAATTGAGAAATGTTTAACATACTAATAAAAATACAACAGAACACAGATAATGTTAATTCATAATTAATTATGAAGCACAGATCCGTTTATATTTGAGTTTGATCCTACTGACCTAGAACACTGTGAGATTAAGTGACAGTCACTAGATATGAGGCAAGACTTGAACCCTGTTTTATTTAGGCTTCAAGGTCAGTTCTCTACCACACCACGCTGCTTCTAAGGTAAGGTTAGGCCACATTAATCCTGAATTCCCTAGCTCCATTCAAAACTCAAAACAAATGCCACCTTCATGAAGCCTTCACTGATCACAACAGCTATTAATTGTCTCCCTCCTAAATTATTTTGTATTTATTTTGCATATTTTTATTCATTTATCTGCATATATATGTATATGTGTGTGTGTGTGTGTGTGTGTGTGTGTGTGTGTGTGTGTGTATTCCCTCTCCCTAATAGAATGTAAGCTCCTTTTACGGCAGGGACTGAATTATTTCTGTGTTTGTATTATCAGAACATAGGACCATTTCTGGCACAGAGTAGGTGCTTAAAAACATTTGTTGAATTTAATTGAATCTTATTAGATTTGTTCCATTGTTCCAGCTGATTATATAAGATGATAATTATCCCTTCTATCTTTGTATCATTTGGGTATTTAATCAGTATGCCATCTATGCATTCATCAAAGTAATTTATAAAAAATATTGAATAGAAGCAGACTAAGTATTATGTCTGAATGTCTTAACATCACTCAACTTTGATGTGCAGATTCTCAGACAGACAGTTGGTGCACCTGAGCTACAGAGGCAGATTCTTCAGGAAGGATTTATCATCACAGATTTGTTTATACTGAAAGATTGATTCCCAGTCAGTGAAGAGTTATCAAGCATAGTCCCACTATGGGAGACCCCCCTGGGAGGGGAAAACATGCACACATACCTATGATTCTTCTGGTTTCCTTGCCAAGGGTTAGCATGCTCAAGGGAGAGCTTCTGTGAATCCCAGCAAGGCACCTATGCTCTTACTGAATCCCAGTGCCTCTCCTGTGTCTGAATTGCCCTTTGTAAGAAACTGAATAATCATAACTGCAGCTGTAAACACTGACCTAAATGTAGTTCTTCAAGGTAAGCTTTACACATGTCATCTCATTTCATTCTTACTGCAACCTTGTGAGAGAGGTACTATGGACATTATTATTTTTATTTAAGATGAGAAAAATTGAAGTTTAGAGATATTTGTAGCTTGTCTAGGGTCACACAGCTGCTAATGTTACAAGAAGCTGGAGTTGAAGTCCCAGGTTACAGGCTATTCCAGTGCCAGTACTCTTTCCACTGTGTTGTGTTGACTCTCAAATCTATCCCAAATCTCCACAATGGCCATTCTGTTGCAACTCACTACATGGTCAGGTAGTTAAGTAGTGGTATAGACTTTATTGTGAGCATATCTAGCATATCTAGCAATAGAAATGCGCTGCTTCACAAAGTGGTCCACCCCATTTGGGGATAACTCAAAGCTTTAGCAAGGACTTCCTAATCCAAGGTTGCAACTAAGGCTTGGGATTTCATTGGTGTGGGGAATTATATTGACATAAAAACAACCTCTATCGATGCAGATCAGCAACCATTCTGAAACCTGTAGGGTTAAGTGACTTGCCCATATTCATATAGCTACTACGGAGGAGGACAAGATTTGAACTCTGGTCTTTCTGACTCTAAGACTAGTCCTCTATTCATTGACACCATATTGCCTTTCAGTTCTTCTTTTTATTGAACTAAAATCTGGTTGCTTATAATCATCAGGATCTCTCTCTACCACAGACCTGAGAGTGATTCTGACATTCGCTGCCTGCTATTATCATGTCCTGTGTCATACTGCTCAATTGTCTTTTTATACATGCATGTTTGATCTTCCAGTTGGATTATGAGGACAGGATTTTATCTTCTGCTTCTTGAATTCCCTTATTGTGCCTAACAGAGGAGAGGAAATACAGAGTGCTTTGTGACTCTTTAAAGTGTTATAAAAATATGACTTACCAGTAGTAGGTACTTCACAAAAACCTGTTGAACTGAATTTAAATAAGAAACAAATGAGAAATACATTTTGAAAAACAACACAATGAATGCATCCAAGAAAAAAATACAGTTGAGAACTGTAGCGCAGAGAGAACTCCAGCTTTGTGTACATGTAAGTATGTAGGGATGCTGCTAGAAATCTGCTCATTCTGGCAGATATTCTAGAGGAGTTAGGAATTATCAGGGGAAAGCTGATGAAAGTCTGGGTTTAATGGGGAGGAGGGAGAAAGCCATTTTAAGGGAGAAGACTAACACAAGTGGAGGAGGAATTGAGGAAATCATGTTCATAATTTGGAGTGCTGGGGTCCAAAAGGATATCAGCTTTAGCTGGAATGGAGAGACCAAATCAGAATGGTCTGAACCAGGATTGTGTCTTAGCTAAATTTCTTATTTTCTCCAGAGTCCTAGCATAGTGTTCTGTTCAAAGTCAACACTTACTAAATATTTCTCAAATGTTTGAATGAGGAGGCAGTGGGAATAAACATAGATATCTTCAGAAGGAAGACCCCATAGTAGCTGAATTATAATGAAATCATGATGGAAAACCTTTAGTTTTCTACCTGACTTCCTTCAAGTCTCAGTTAAAGGTTCATCTTCTATTAGAACACTCTTCTGATTACCTATAATGCTAGTTTCTTCCCTCTGTTGATCATCTTTAGTTTATCCAGTATATATCTTTATTTATCCTGTATATATCATATTCAGATGTAGATGTTTGCGTGCCATTTCTACTATTAATTAGACTATGAGCTCCTCAAAAGCCTTTGTTTGTAACCCTCGTGCTTAGCACATCTACTGATGCTTATAAATGCCTGTTGACTGACTATTTGATGGGGTGGGGACCTGAACCTCTTATTTAGGAATATGACGGCATCCAGAAAAAGGAGGGTGTAATTCCTATTTCTCATCATCACAGCTAGGATAAAATATAAAAAAATGAACTTGGCATTTAAGGTCCTCCAGGATCTGGCTTCTTTTCCTGTTGTTCAATCATGTCTGACTCTTCATGATCTTGCTAAAGATACTGGAGGGGTTTGCCATTTCCTTCTGTATTTCATTTTGCAGATGAGGAAACTGAAGCAAGCAGGGTGAAGTGACTTGTTCAGCTGGTAAGTTCTTGAGGCTGAATTTGAACTCAGGGAGATGAGATTTCATATTAGAAGGAATTTTAGAGGATATCTAGTTCATCTCTTTCCTCTCCTCTCAAATAAAATAGTCGAGGAATTGAAGCTAAGAGAAGTTAAACAACTTAGCCAAGATGATAAAGCTAATGTCTGATTAGAACCCAAGTGTTCCTGACTCCAAGTCCAGCATGTTATCCTCTATGCCATGTGTGTTTGGACAAAGCAGCAGACAGTCCCAAAGTGGAAGGGACTGAAATAGTGTCCCAATCAGCTCTCTTCCACATGTGAATGTGCATAAGTGGCAACTGTGTGTCTTGTTTCTAAATGATTCTTGTGTGTGGAAATAATTCTGACAGCAAAGCAAAGCTTTCCATCCCAATGGGGCTCCAAGAGAGTGGTATCTGTTCACTGAGTTGTGATGATGAGTCCTTTAAGGAAGATATTTATGAGAAGCATTGGATCTGTTTCACTGAGGTCTATAATGAGATGCCACTGGACCTAGAATTTCTTTCTGCCTGGTTCTCTTCCTCCCACTAGGAGAAAGGAACCTGTTTGGTCTGAAATAGAGGATAATGAAACCACTGAACATGCATTTCTAAATTTACCAGAACCATACAGACATAAACACCTGCTTCTGATTGCTGAGAAGCCTCCCACAGATTTTAATAAGCAAGGAACTTGTAAGCTAGTTCCCAAGATTAAGGTGGATTGGTATAAAACAAATGGGATTTGCAGGATATTCCCTGAGCTCTGTGTCTTCCCTGGTTCTATCACCTTTCATCTCTTTATAGAACCATAGAATCCCAAGTGGATCAGGTTTCAGGCATCACCCAATCCAACCTTACAAGCACACACATCCCTTCTGCAACTCCCCAGCTAGTAGACATAGAGCTTCAATTTAAATACCTGTAGTGATGGAGAACTCTTTACCTCCCACAACAACCTATTGGTTTTCACTGTTAGGAAGTTTTGAGCTGAATTCTTTCTTTAACTCCCCTCACTGGTTCTAGTTCTATTATCCAGTGCCAAGGTAAACAAAGTCTAATTTCTCTCCCACACAACAATCTTTTAAATACATAAACATAATCATGTTCCTTCTAAGCATGTCCTTCTCCAGGACAAACCTTTCCATAGCCTTCAAATTTGCCACATATGGCATAGTGTACCCTCCATAGTTCTCATCATTTTCTTCTGGGCATGCTCCAGTTTGTTAATGTCCCATATGAAATGCAATGCCAGGAACTGGAGGGTTCATTACTGATGTGATCTGATAATGAATGCTCACAGCAACAGAATGAATTGTTTTTAAGGTTGTGTTGGAGGCACGGGGAAGATGAATGAAGTTGTATTAAACATTTTCATTAAAATGAAAAGGAAAGTACTCAGGTCAGCCTTGCCTTCATTACTTTTTGGGTTTTACTCCTGATTCTCCTTTCTTTCTCCACCATGATCCATCCCCATTTCAACTTCCTTTTATATACTTTCTCTCCTAGCATGTAGGGCTCTTGAGGGTAGGGACTGTCTTTCTTTCTGCTTGTATTTGCATTTCCAGTGCTCAGCAAAGTACCTGGCCTCATTTATCAAATATATAGAGAAGTGAGTCAAATTTATAAGAATATAAGTCATTCCCCAATTAATAAATGGTCAAAGGATATGAACAGATAGTTTCAGAAGAAAACTATCAAAGCTATCTATAGTCACATGAAAAAATGTTCTAAATAACTATTTTTTAGAGAGATACAAATTAAAACAATGCTGAGGTACCACAACATGCCTATCATATTGGCTAACATTGTAAAAAAGAAAAATGACAAATACTAGAGAAGATGTGGAAAAACTGGGATACTAAAGCACTGTTGGTGGAGTTGTGAACTGATCTAACTATTCTGGAGAGGAATTTGAAGCTATGCACAAAGGGCTAGAAAATCATGCATACTTTTTGACCTGACATCACCACTACTAGATCTGTATCCCAAAGAGATTTTTAAAAAAAGGAAAAGGATCTGTGTGTACAAAAATGTTTGTAACAACTCTTTTTGTGAAGGCAAAGAATTGGAAATTGAGGGAATGCCCATCAATTTGAGAATGGCTGAACAAGTTGTGGGATATGATTATAATGGAATACTATTGTTCTATAAGAAAGGATGAATAGGATACCTTCAGAAAAACCTGGAAAGATTTACATGAACTGATGAAAAGTGAAATGAGCAGAACCAGGGGTACATTGAACACAGTAACAGCAATATTGTATAATGATCAACTGTGAATGACTTAGCTATTCTCGACAACACAGCGATCCAAGACAATTGTGAAGGACTGGTGATGAAAAATGCTTTCCACCTCCAGAAAAAGAACTGATTGAGTCTGAACGCAGACTGAAGCATCCTTTTTTTTAAAAACCTTCTTTGTATTTCTGCTTTCGTTTTGGTTTTGGTCTATGTTTTCTTTTACAGCATGACTAATATGGAAATATGTTTTATTTTACTATACAACCTTTATAACCTCTATCAAATTGTTTGCTTTCTCAGTGAGGGGGAAGGAGAGAATTTGGAACTCAAAATTAAAAAAAAACCAAATGTTAAAATTGTTTTTACATGTAAAAACAAAACATTAAAGTCAGAAAAAGAATCCTTATTTCCCCTTCAAAACTTGCCTCAAGTCATACTCTATATGAAGTCTTTCCTGAACTTCTTCTAAAGTAATATTTTATATTTATACACTCATTTATCCACGTGTTGTCTTCTCTGGTAGAAAGCTGAGCTCCTTGAGGATCCCATTTCCCAGTCTAGAGCTCGGTGCTTAATAATGATTATTGGTTGATTAGTTAGGTGGGACATCTAACATGCTAGCAGAATCAAAATCCACTAATATTTTAATTGATTAAATTCAAGAAGATTAAATTAAATAGGGTTGATATTATTAAAAAACCATTACCCTTGGGTTCAAAGAAATTAACTGCATAAGTTCAGCATGAGGGAAGTATGTCTAGTTGATATTTCATGGGGAAAAGATCCAGGGGTCTGCAAGCTCAATATGAGTCAACAGCATGATATGGTAGCCAAAATAGCAAATATAATGTGGGGGCTATGTTGATAGAAGTATATTATGTAGAGCAAAGGAGGTCATAGTTCCTATGTACTTTTGCCTTGTTGTGCCATATCTGAAGTTAGGAAGTCAGGTCACCAAGCATTTATTAAGTGATTAGTATGGGCCAGGCACAATGCTAAGTGCTGGGTATAAAAATATACACAAAAAGAAGGAAATATAAGCAAAAATTTCCTGCCCTCAAAGATCATGTATTGTAATTGCAAAAGACAATACAGAAAAGGAATCTGAAAAGGGAAAGGGCAGGAGATTTCCAAGCAGAAGGATGATGGAAGGATTCCGAAGAAATGAGTAGAGCTTAGAGAGTAATGAAGGAGATAACATGGTTGACCAGGACAATTTTCTTAAAATGGAGGTTTCACAAGGAACTGATCCATCAGAAGAAGGGTCACAGGGACAGAGTGGTCTTTCAAGGTGAGAAGGCTGTTGGATCATGGCGAAGAAAATAAATCCAGAAAATCAGGAGTAAGCCCAGAAGGGAATGAAGGAATTAGGAAGAACATTAGATTTAGGGCGGACATATGGTAAATATTCTAAAGGATTTGAAGGGTTGCCATATGGTAGAGAACATGGAGTTGTTCCAAAGTAGAATGGATTGCCTTAGGAGGCAGAGGTCTTCAAGGGGAGATTGGCAGGTTTGGGAACAAAGATAAGGAGTTTTGTTTAGAAAACATTGAGTTTGTAATGACTACAGGACATCCAGTTTGAAAGGTCTAATAGATAGTTGGTGATAGAACTCAGGAGAGGGACTAGGGAACTCTAAAGAAAGGCAAAATGTATCAATTAAAAAAAGAGAAAGGCAGAATCCACAAACTTGAAGCCAGTAGGCTGGATTTCGATTCCATAAAAATTCTAGAATACCACTTTAAAGGGACTGGTTTACAAGTTGTGGCATATGGTTGTAATGGAATACTATTGTGCTATAAAAAATTATGAGGAGGGTGGTTTCAAAAAATGCGCAAGAGCTATGTGAACAGATGCAAAGTGAAGTCAGAAGAACCAGGAGATCATTGTGCACAGCAAAAGCAATGTTGTAATGATGATGAACTATGAAAGACTTGGCTACTCTAACCAATAAAATGATCCAACGCAATTCCAAAGGACTTATGACCACTTGTCAGTGATATAGAGGTTTTTTTTTTCAGGAACAGATCATTCTATATGACTTCTGAGATCATCCAAATTTGACATTACATGAAAACAAGATCAGCAAATTGGAATATGATAGGAAAAATGTTAATGACAATTCTATACCAAAGCATGACCCCAAAACTAAGGTTCTATTTTTATCATTTTCTTACAATTTGCTTCCTGTATTACACATTTCGGACTCTTTGAATTCTATGAACTGGTGCCATAGGCAATGAGAAAGACATGAAAGAACCCAAATATCATGGTGTGCTATCTTCACGTTGATTCTTCAGCTTTATGGAGCTTGAGAACTTAGTGGGACCTTAAAGATTATCCCATCCAATTTGCTCAACCCTCTCATTTTACTGGGGGGAAAAATGACACTTATAAAAGTTAACTGATTTATCCAAGGTCATATACACTTGTCATTATGACCAGAACCTGAACTCCAGTTTCATTGTTCCCAACTCAGTGGGGTTTCCCACTGTGATATATCACAGACCAAGACTTTTAATTCAGCTTTGGAATTTAGAAAATAAAAAGTAGCTCCAGGAGAGAAATTGAGTTTTCTAATTCCTCACTGCTGTCTAAAGTTTTAGGGATAGCCTGGATTCTAAGTTCTTACTGAAATCTATACCTCACACAGTGTTGGTACTGTCTTCCACCAAGCAGAGGTAGTGCAGCAGTGTGAGACTTCATCGAAGAAGGAAGTCAGAAGGGAATTGTCTCAGGAGAAGAAAAGAAAAAAATGATTTTTTTGGGGGGGTGTTTATTTAGTATTCAATTTTCTCCATTTACATGTAAAAACAATTTTTAACGTTTGTTTTTAAAACTTTTAGTTCCAAATTCTCTCCCTTCCTCTCCCCACCTCCCTACTCTCATGGAGAAGACAAGCAATTCCATATAGATTATATATGTGTAGTTATACAAAACATATCCATGATAGTCTTGTTATGAAAGAAAACAGACAAAAAAACCTCAAGAAAAGTAAAGTGAGAAAAAGTTGCTTCAATCTGTATTCAGACACCATCGGAAAAAATGATTTTCAAACAGACTGAATAAATGAATGAAAAGCATTCATTAAATGCTTACTGTGTACAAGGTAACATGCTAAGAATAGGAAATACAAATTGCAAACCAAGACAAGGAAATCACATTCTAGTGGAGGAGATAACACATTTAGACATTTTCAGCAGCAAATCACATGGAAAGGCAGTTAGGAAGTCAGACAACAAGAATTTATTAAGTACTTATTGCTCTTAAGGAGCTTGCATTATAATGGGTTGAACAGCACATAAAAGATACCTGAAAAATGTATAGGGGAGAGCTTGGTGGTGAAGCTGGAGATTCAGAAACAGAGTCAGGAGGGAACTGAAGGATGACTGGTCTGAGGCCCTCCTCAAAATAGAAGACCTGAAAGGAAGTCACCAATGGAACAGTGGGGCCAGACTGGAGGAATGTTTCAGGGTGAGTAGACCCCAAGTTCTGAGGGAAGTTCCAGAACAAGAAGACAGCTGAAATATGTTGGCACTGTCCAGGGAGCAGCAGTAGAGCAGAAAAGGGAAAGGCCTTATGGACCTTCAATTATGGTGGCACAGCCTTACTATTTTAGTTGGGTTGACTTGATTTTCCCCATAGGTAGTAGTGTTGAAAGGAAAATTCTTCATTTGGGCTTTTCACTCTGATTAATGAGGCAAAACTCAGGACAAAGGGAATCTAAAGGAGTTCATCATAAATATGTCAATCTAGCAACATGTTGATGCTCTGATCACTGGAGATCAGCAATGGCTTCAAGGTGGGGCCAGCTTTTATAGGTAACGTTAGGACAATTCAGCTAGGTCCATCTCAGCAAAAGAGGTTGGGCCCTTGTGTTTCATTTCTTCCCCAAGGTAATAAGAACATGACAATTTGCAGGTAGGGGTATTGGACAAAGAGCAGGTAACACAAAAAGCCATTGCCTTGGAGTCTCTTCCCCAACAGAGCCTCTCCCCAACATTAGTTGATAAGGAGGGCTGGGAAAAATGGATCACTGAGACAACATAACTGCCATAGTTGTTAGTCATCAGTTGGTGTGGATGGCTGTCCTCTTCTCCATGGGAGTAGCTATAGGAAAGTAACAGGTCCAAGACTTGAAGAGAGCTAATAATAGAGAGGTGTGACCAGTAATTCTTAAACATAATACATAGAGAAAGAGAAAAGACTCTCAGGGCTTCACAAACCTTTGAACAAATAAAGAAAACTTGGGTAACAAAAAAGATAAGTTAGAGATATTACCTAAGATATACCATAGGTATTATTGGCGCTTGATGACTGTACTGAAAAAGCATTTATTAAGCTCTTTCTATGTACTAAGAACTCCAAATACAAATAGGAAAGGAAGATAGTTCATGCTCTCAAAGCACCCATGTTCTTTGAGAAATTCTTAGTACTTTTGACTGGATTATAGCCACAGCAAGGAATAATTTATTCAAAAGGAACAGAATTGATGAAAGGGGTGGTACAATAGAACATATTGTAAAGAACATATGCTCACAGGAAGACAGCTAGGAAATCAGATAACATGGTGGAAAGCATTTGGACTAGGATCAACAGAGGGAGAAAGAGAAATAATAACTTCATAAGAGCTGCCTACTATGTGTCTTCTTCTTGTTTGGGTTTCATTCTTGGAGAGAACCATGACATCAGGAAGGTATGCCATGAGTTGCAAGTGAATTGGATTTAAGTGAGGCAGAGCTGTGCAATGTCATCAGCCTCACTGTCTCCTCCAGAGACATCTGGCAAGGTATAGATCACAATGACTGGGGATGGCCCAGGATGCAGTGGGGGACCTTGGCCTTTAAGAGTATCTGCACTCAAGGAACTTATGATCTTAAGTGGCAAGACAAAAAAGGAAGTGGAAAAGGTAGGGTGAGGAGGAGGTCCAATCTTATTAGAGTTATTAGACTAGCCTTAGTCTTTGCCCCAGGTGACTTCTGGAAGGATGGAACTGTCCCTGGCTAGTTCCTAAAGACCTAGCAGAGAAGCACACCCATGCAGGCTCCCTGCCCTAGTTCTCTTTGTTCCTTATTTCTCTGACCGATCACTGCTGCCCACAGATCTCTACTGTGCGCTGTCCTAGCTAAAACAAGCTTCTACCTTTTGGTTTTCCATGGTGCAGGGAGGACAAGGGAGAATTGGACTATACTGCAAGCCTGTTGGCCAGTTTTTCAACCCTGACAGCATATGGTAACCATCGGGGAAGGGGTACAATGTGGTCATGTTAAGGATTAGGGATTTGCTTTCTCCATTAGTTTATTGGATTGTAACATGCTTAGGGTTCTTGGTTTCTTAGACCATGAGAATAGCTAAAGATTGCTTTATCTCATGCATAATTCTTGTTTTGGGGGGGCTAAAGAGGTTGGGAAAATCAGAGAAAGTGTCTTCTGAAGCCTAAATGAAATAATAGAGGTAAAACACTTTGCAAACTTTAAAGTGGTATAGAAATGACAGTTATTGTTATTTATTATTGCTGTGGTTGCTATTTTTATATTAAAATTAAATTATTAATTAAAATTATTAAAATTACAGTTATTAAAAAACATTGGGCCTTGAGTGTAGTGATAACTTTGTTCCTTGAGCCTTCTATTGTACTTCTATTGAACTCAAGCAATGTTTATAGAATAATACTGAGGTGTACTGGTAAATATTTAATAACCAGGATCTACAGAAAAAAAATTGCAAGCATACATACTTTTAAGTTTAATCTTCATTATTAATACTTTCTTAAGTTAAGGAGTCAACTAAATAATAAGTCAATCCTTGATCTCTTGTGACTTCCAGTTTCTGAAGTATAAATGCAAGCTGATTAGAGCTGGCCCCAGCAAATTCCTGTTCCAGTCCTTAATTTTATTGGTCATTGATCCGGAAGCCACCTACCTTCCTTTTAAATTCATTATGAGTGTGTCTTGGTCACTATGACACCAACAAAGAGAAGAGATCCAAATAGCTGGATTGCCAAAGTGCTAAAAAACATAGCATTAGTACCCAAAAGTTGTTCAGTTAACTTATCAGTTTTGATTGCTCAGGGATCTGAATTTTTCAATAGCTAATCAAGGAACTGTATGTGCAGATTTCAGTCTTGGGACTTGAAGTCAGGGTGAGAATGCTTAAGGAAGTGACAGGGCTTTTAAAACAGTCTAGGGCTTTAAGTTTGCATTTCTAATTTGGGGACTGAGGGCAAAATATAAATAAGTCAACAATGAACTTCTAGGCCTGTAGATATTATAATAGGAGCCTATAAGCCAAAACGAGATGTGAGGAAGTGACAGGGCAAGTAAGACAGCTTAGGGATTTAACAACTTTAAATCCTGGGGCTCGATCCCAGTATTTTAATTGAAATTAAATTTGAATATTGATAAAACAAGAACAAATCTCTGAATAAGCGTAGCACTCTATTCACACATTAGCCATCAACCTGGTTCAGTTTCTCCAGTTACTCTGAGAGCCCTAGAAACTTCCTCTGTACAGTGGCTTTGGGAGAGGTGATTGTATTTTTAATTTTATTTTTATTTTATATATTCATTTTAATATTTTAATAAAATATATCTATTTTATTTTAGCCTCATCATTATTTGTGATGATTCTATCAGTCTGAGTTCATATTTTTGTTTCATGGTCCAATAGGACATAAGACTCTCAATTGTTTTTTCTAACAGTGGTGATAACTTGCCTGAAATCCATGTCCCTTCTCTCCCATTTCTCACTGTGGTCAGCTCCCCATCATCTCTCTTTTGAAATGCCAGTCAGAGTACTCATTTAGTATTTACCCTATAAAGTCTTGTGCTATCTCTTATACTATTGTCTTGTAGTTTATTTAACTTCATAAGGTTTTTAAGACTTCAGAAGCAGTGGGATACAAGCCCCTAGGAAGCGGGGACCATTTCATTGATGTCTTTGCATTCCCCGAAGTTGGCATGGTACACTTGTAATACAGTTATAGCTTAATTGATGCTCGTTGTATTGCATTGAATTGAATAGCAGATTAGGTGAGTTACTACTGTTCATTTGAAATAAAAATATACCTTACATTTATTATATTATTTTAAATAATATGTAACTTCTTGGCATATTCTCTATCTCTGCTCTGTCCCATTCTTTGTGATTGATTATGGATAAGATGTAGAAATCGTGGAATACAGGTCCTACCTTAGGGGAATTCACAACCTGAGCAGGGAGACCATCACTGGAAACAATCAGATAACTATGTTTAGTCATTTTTAGTTGTATCCAACTCTTTGTGACCATTTTTGGGGTTTTCTTGGCAAAGATAATGGAGTGATTTGCCATTTTCTTCTGCTCATTTTACAGATGAGGAAACTGAGGCAAACAGGGTCAAGTAGTCAAGCCCAGGGTCACATAGCTAGTAAGTGTCTGAGACTGTATTTGAACTCTGGAAGAGGAGTCTTCCTGGTCCTGGGACCAGTGCTCAATCCACTGTGCCATCTAGCTGCTTGGAGAACTATAGAAAGTAACAATAAATGAGATGACATCTAATCACGTGTACTTTGTGACAATTTAGAGGAGGGAGAAAGCACTAGAAGCAGGAGTGATTTGGAAAGAATTCACTGAAGTTGAGCCCTGAACAATGGGTAGGATTTGGAACAAAATAGAGGGGAGAGAAGAGAGCATTCCAAATAAAGGAGCAGAATGAGAAAAAAAGTGTAAGGAATGCATGAAGGATAGTAAACAGACCAAACTGAATGGAATACAGGGTATAATAAGGCTAGTGGGTAATGTTAACAAAGGAAGATGGGGACCAGATTATGGAGGACCATAATTCCAGGAAGAAGAGTTTGGATTTCTTGTTTGTTCCGGTCTTTGGCAAGAAGCTGCTAATGGCCAAGGTAGCCTTATCTCACATGAAAATATAGGAAGACTGGTATGGATACACATATATCCATACAGTCATACACATTGATCAGGGATGCCCAATGTGGCCAACAGGTGGTTTGTGCAAGAGGGTCCCTTTGCAAATTAACCATAAGAACTACCAATAAAAAAATCCAAAAAATTAACCCAGAGGAGTTCTTTTCCTCCAAGTATGGAGGGCCAGAACTTTTTTCTTATGCAATGATCTGCATAGTGTGCTATTTTTCCCCCCACAGCCAAGCAGCTTCTCTATATGTGAATATGCACAAAGTGAAAAAGATGAAAGCATTAGAAGTACACCAATCTTACGGGATTGGAAAAAGGTCTCTTTACAAAAAAGTTTTTTTGAAACAATAAAAGAAGGATTTCAAAGTAAAAACAAAAAATGACAAAAATCTGAGGAGTCAGAAAGAATCTTGTCATCACTGAGAGGAGAAAAGAAAATCTTTCTTCTTAAAAGACAATTCAGTATAATGGATGGAGGGTTGAGTTTGAAGTTAGAAAAACTTGGGTTCAAATCCTGCTTCTGACGTTAGCAGCATAACTTTGGACAAGTCACTTAATATAGCCAGCTTTCAGTCGCCTCATCTGTAAAATGAGGGGGTTGAACTAGATGGTTTATAAAGCCCCTTCCAGCTCTGTCTGTGATTCCATGGCAGGAGATTGGAAGACAGAAGAATATGGCACAGAGAAAAAGAGGGAAGGAAGCCTACTGTCCACTTGGAGATAGGGAATAATCATGAGATTCTCCTCTTAGTGTAGGGAAGCTGAACCCTCTAATGAAACAATTACTTATTATCCCAAATAATGCATACATGGATACACAGGTTCTATTATGAGAAATCTTATCTAACAAGCATCAGAGGAAGAAGGGATTTTGTAGCTCTACTGAGGCAGCTATTTATTGACCTGATAGTGACAATGGGGAGCTCTGACATGTTCCTGGACCATACATGCAAAATTTGCTGAAGACTCTCCCTTAACTTGTCAGACTGGATCCCTACTTCTCATTTCATGTGGTTTATAGAGGTACAAATAAAAATAGGAGGATACTAGAAAACACGTTTAGGAAATACAAAATCCTAGGTAAGAAACTGAAGATTTTAGGCAGATAAGTAGCATTTTGATTACTTCAGATAACTGAAAGTAAGGGCTTCAGAAGAGAAAGGCAGATTTGCGGGTTGAACGGGTTAAGATGATGTTTAAGAACAGAACTTGGATTCCTGGCACAAACAGCTTGGACATCTCCATGGGATTGATCAAAGATGTAAATCAGGTAAGAACAAGTTCTTAATCAGTTTTGGGGAAATGAAGTACTTCTATCATTGGGTGAAAACAGATGATGCTATACTTGAAATATTTTGTTATTGGTTGAAGAAAACCAGTAATGTATAACATAGCAAATGATTTGGAAACTTTCAGTTCGGTAACAAAGTAGTCAAGCTTTGGGAATTTCCAGAGGTAGTGCTAATCACCTTCTCCTTGCCATTGAACATGCCACTGGAGAGAATGAATCAGTAGGAGACAATGCATTTAACTAGGAGATGAGAGACAAATGAGAGCATAGACTGGACATACCAGGGAGAGACAGCTCAGGATTCTATGAGGGTATTGTTGCTTAGAGACCAGCAGAGAACCATACGTAAGGGGAACTTAATGATAATTCCACCAAAGGAGAAAAGAACTTCCCAATGGCAGGAGTTCTGAGATGAACATTTGACCACATGTGTTTTCTATATGGACAACTAGGTGGCACAGTGGATAAAATGATGGGCCTGGAGTCAGGAAGACTCATTTTCCTGAGTTCAAATCCAGTCTCAGAGACTTACTAGCTGTGTGATCCTGGAAAGTCACTTAACCCTGTTTGTCTCAGTTTCCTCTTCTGTAAAATGAGCTGAAGAGGGAAATAGCAGACACTCTAGTATCTTTGCCAAAAAAACCCCAAAGGGGTCACAAAGAGTCAGACATAAGTTGAAAAACAATTAAACAAACAAAATATATACCAATATGTAACTATGGGAATTTAATCAAAAAAGCTTTAATTGTAAAATAAAGGGAAGAAGAAATCTGCCTATGTGTTCCTACCAAACACATGTCCTAGAGAGTAGATGCAGCATAGAAGAACAGTTCAGCAATTGTAGGAGGGAAAATCGAAGAAGGGAACCTGTAATAAAACCCATGGTCTCAGAAAGAAACTTGGTGGAATGGAAGTCTGAACTGGAATATGGCTTTAATTTATTCAAAAAGCAAATACTAGACATAAGAAGGGGAGAGCAACGTCATATATAAGATGAACTTTGAAGAAATTGAGAAATAGAAAGGGAAAGTAAGTGAGTTTTTGGTAAAAACCAACCAAGACAGAAACAGATGTGATATTGTAATCAGAGTATACTACAGACCACCTGGACAGAAAGAGGAAATAGATGGAGAATTATGGCAATAGGCCATAAGCCCAGCCCAGAGAAATAATATAGAAATGATGAGGGACTTCAATTATCAGGACCTATTCTGTTGCCTTCTTTCTACTGAAAGCAGTGCAACTAATATGCAATTGTTTTTCAGTAATGATACTTTCATCCTTAAAATGGGGGAAGCAATCTAGTAGAGGACTTGCTATATTGGACCAGATTTTTATTAACTGGAAAGAGTTGGCTGCTGTGGTGAAAATGGAGGGAACTTTGAGGATAATTGACTATTCCATCTTATAATTTATGACACAGTAGAGAGATATGGGGCCATCTAGACAATTGCACAATAGATTTCAAGGGGTTCTGAGGAAGGATAGGTAGATTCTAATGACCTAAAATTATATAGGGGAGGTAATCCCAGGAGGAGCAAGAAGCTCTCAAGAAGAAAATTTTGACAACACAAAGGAAAAGTAATTTCAATGAAAATAAAAATGAGAAACTGTCAAAAAGAAGACCAACTTAGATGCACAGAGAACATCAATGGCCAAATTACATTTTAAGAAGACGTGCAGAAGATGTAAGTGAAAGCAAAGGCAAGTAAAAGAATACGAATACAAAAGCATAGCACAGTCTTGTAAGAATACTGTCAGGAGCTCTAGAAACTGAGGCTTTCAAGGAATGCTAAGGACAACAAAAGGGTTCACTTAGTTATTTTGTGCTTGAGAGGAGTTTCATGGAAAGGGTGATTGTATAGGTATATTGGGGGATGTAGAATGATAACAGATGATGGAGAAAAAGCAGAGCCCCTTAACTTATTTTGATTTTTTTTTTATTTTTCTGCCAAGGAGAATGATCTTTGGATTGGAAAGGGCAGGAAAAAACAAAACCTTCAATAAAAGATTGAAATCTATACTAAGTAAAACAATAATAACAGAGTACCTAGTTGCCCTGCATGAGTTCAAGTCAACAGGGTCAGACTCATTATCTTTGAGATGGATGACCTGGGTGGTTAAGTGGTTTGCCCAAACACCATGGAGTACTCTGGGGATCATTGGGAAACGTCAAGCTCTCTGTGGTTCTAAGAGAGGTGGGAATGTGTATTATCTAGTCCTACTCCATTTTGTGGGTGGCTTCTCTCATTTCATGGGCTAGTAACAATTTGGATGTTTATGGGTTTATTCATTTATTAGTATTATATCTGGTGTTCTCACCACTGAGAAAAACTTTGCTTTCTTTTCTAGCCTGCTATTTTCCAGTGGAATTACTCACAAGGAAGTGTGGCATCATGGAGTCCATCACATGGCGTACTTACATGTAGTTCTTTCCTTATGATCACAAAAGCTAAAGCAATAGAAACCTTTATAAAAACAACTCTTCCTTGGGCTGAATGTCCAGAGTTTTCCTCATCCCAGACCCATTTTTGTCCAGAAGCCATCCCAATGGTTTGAAGACACCATGTGCTTAGAGTCAAATTCTCATAGGATTGTTTGGAGCCCTCCACTCATCTAGATCAATTGGTGATTCTTGATGTGAATGCTGTTCTTTTCCCACCACTGGATGCTCTGTTCTGGCCATTCCTCTAGCTTCTATAATGCTTTAGACATTCACATTACAACTTACTAGCTAGGTGATAGAGGGGAAAGAGCACTAGATCTGGAGTCAGGAATACCTGTATTCAAATCCAGCCTCAGATATGTAGTAGCTGTGCCTGGATAAGTCACTTAACCACTGTTTTCCTCAGTTTCCTGATCCATAAAATGCACGTAATAATAGCACCTATCTTCCTGAGGTTATTGTGAGGAACAAATAAAATAATAACTGTAAAGTGCTTAGCACATAGTAAGTACCATATAGATGCAATGTATTATTATTTCCAAATAACCATTTTGGCTATATCATATGTCATTCCTATTCGTACATTTTTGGGAGAGCCAAGCCAGTCTTTTAACTATTTCTTACATATGGCACCTTGCACTCATTTCATAGCTATTTTGTAATACTTACTTTGTGCAAACTTTACGTATGGGTTAGCAGATCGAGAGTTGGACTCAAAGCTAGGGAAACCTGGTTCAAGCCCTGCCTCTGATACATATTGGACATGTGACCCTGAGCAAACTATTTAATCTCTCAGTTTTCTAGGAAACTTTTTAAGGCTATCTAAGTTGCAAAGAGGGTACCAGCTTGCATTAGTAGAAGGAGTTTCCTCACTTAAGAGTTCCCTGTACTAATGAAATCACAGGTCCAGTTCTTATTGATTGATTTATATGTACAAATTTTCTTTCTTTGTATATATGTTGTAGCTGTACATGTTCCCCTCCCCCCCATAGAATGTAAGCTTCTTGAGGGTAAGGATTATTTCATTTTTGTGTTTATACCTGGCCCATATTAAGTGCTTAATAAAGTTTGTTGATTGATTAATTGATTAACTTTTGGCTTCCTGAAACTGCTCTTACCCTTGAAGTATAACCTTGCTATTGTAATGGGGGTCAGGTGCTTGCCCAGACTGATGAAATGGAGTTAAGACCAGTTACAAAATAGAGTTGGTTTGGTGTTAGAATTGAAAGAACCGATTAGATTCTATCTCATGAACACTGAACTCCAACTGTGCTGTTGCCACATGTATTATTATCCTCCATCTTTTTGTTTTTCTGCAAATCATCCATGGAAAACTAGATGGTCTAAGCCAGGTGTGGAGAACTTGTGGCCTTAAGGCCACATGTGGCTTTCTAAGTGCTTAACTGTGGCCTTTTGACTGAATCCAAATTTTCCAGAGCAAATCCTTAATCAGTACCTCTCAATTCTGAGAAAAGAAAGACCCCCCCCCCCAAACCTACTCATCATCCTTCTAACTTGACTGAAACTCACTCTTTCCTCCTCCCAATCTGGAAAGCCCCTAATCTCTTTTCTTATTATAAATCAGATCACTTAATTTTCTATACTGATGTATCTTCTTGTTTTTTAAAAAATTAATTGGTCTTATTTGCCTAATTGTTTTTAATACATGAAAATCTGTCTCTATTCAGAGTCTTTGAATTGACTGGGGAGTCTGTTGACTTGTTTGTTATATCTGTTTTTCTAGTAAATCATATAGCTCAGATTGTTTTCTCAGATATTCTTAATTTTCTACCACAAGACTGCCTAGGATAGCTTGGACTATGGAGAGAAGCTGGGAATCTGCTTTCAGGATAGTCATGATGACTTATAAGAAATATACCTTGGAAAGACTGGAGCACATGTAGACATTCTATAAGTGGCTCTGATTGGCTAACCATGTGGTTGGGTAGAACCTTTTCTCTGTTAGCTGCATAGCCAAAACTGCTGACCTCTTTAAAACACCTGAATTATCTTTGGCTTCCTTGTTGTAACATTCGCATCTTGGGTATCAAGGTGACTGCCTCACTCATGGCATCTAGTGAGAGACTATAAGAGGAATGGCTTAGGTGGCCACATAGTATCCCCCAAAACAAGGCCTCCTTGGCCTTTCAGCTTGTACTTTTCTGTTTTAGGTGCAGAGTGGACTCTCCCATCTAGGTCAGGAGCAGGCACCATAAGAATCCAAGAGTGGGAATCTAGGCTGTATTACAGTTATTAAGGATCTGAGGAACAGGGAGCAAAGATCAATTACTGTAAGGATTCATCTTGTAATTGTGCCCCAGCCTTGGTGGAACCAATGCTATGTAGAAACTGAGCTAAGTCATGAACTTAATTCCCTCCCCTCAAATATCACAAATGCTGGGATGGTATGAGAGAATTATACCTCTGAGGTGTTTGTATGTTTGTTCTTTCCATATCTTTGATATGCCTTTATAAAAGCCAATTGATATAAAGTAGTTTGGCAGAACGGGGGTGCCAGTTCTTGGTGCCTGACAAATGGGAAGAACACAGTTGGTAGCAACTCAAGCTGATGGCAGAGAAAAAAGGCATCCCCACTCTCTAAGAGTACCTGAGAACAACGAGAGGGAAAGGTAATTGTCTTGACCCTGAGATAGTGGGGTCAGAGCATGTATGTTATTCTATCATAATCTCATCATGGGATCTTGTATCTGAGAAGATGATTAGTAATAGTCTCCCTCTTATTTTGTTTTCCTGTTTTGTTTTCTTTGCCTCTCATTATCTCTGAAAAATCCCTGCTGCATCCTATGTTGCTTCATCAGGGTAGGACTGCTCATTCCCTCATTCCCACCCCTACAGCACCTCACCTCTCCCCAGTGACCCCCTTGTAGTGTGCAGGACCCTTGTTGAGGAGAAGACTGCTTAATAAGAAGAAATGACATATTATAAGCCCATGAATGGCTCAGGAAAGAAATGCAGGTCTCTGGTAGGTAGGAAATTAGGTTTATCTTTCACATTTTTCTTTCACATTCTCTTCAAAAGAGAGCTCATTGTCACTATGCCATGACACATTGACTTCCAGTGCATCTAAAAGGGGCACCAGCCAGGTGGCATTTGTGACTCATCGTGATGACTGAGGGAGTCTTCCTTTCTTTTACTGTCATTCACATTCTTGCTGCCCCCCTACTTCACAAACAAGGTTACAGAAGAGTCTGTACCTGTTGAATTCTGACATTGCAGTATTTCATGGACTTATGGAGGGTGGATAGAGGGGGGAAGTGTTCTATGATTTGATTTAATTAATTGAAGCCTCACTCAGAGCTTTAAGGTCTAAGGACAACTTGCCTGGTGGTTGTAATGACAATGTGGTACCCATAACAGCTGCTATGAATATACATGTGCATCTCCATGGCTGGTTTTCAAAATATAACAAACTCTCTTCCTCCAGGACAAAATCAAAATATTTATTTGAAACATCCCTATTGGGATACTAGAAGGCAAGATTTAGTAAGGTTCTCACCACCAATCCAGGCAGCACTGACATTTCTTCCAGTCAAACCACCCCTAACAAGTTCCCCAAGGCAAGTTCTTCCTTCTGCCTGTTTCTCTCTCCACCCACACCTTTCCCTCCAAGCAATACAATATATACTGCTTCTAAGCTTGGAAATCAGCACTTAATTGGGAAAGGTATGGGAATCTCTGTGGCCCAGAGCCTAATTAACTCTGTGCCAGAGCTGCAAGAGGTCCATTAATGGGTGGGGAAGATCTTATAGCCCATTAACCTTACAATGGTAGAGAGGAAGAAGATATTTAATCCTTCCAAGATTGTCTCTCTTTTTGGTTTAATCGGTCTGGGGCTTGAACTGGACTCAGGCAAGCCTGCGGCTTCCATTATCTGTCTTCTCTGGAGAGCTGGTAATGAGAACTGTGTCCTCTTCTTCAGCTCCAGGGGTTTCTTCAGTCTTGATTTTTTAGGCAAATGAAAACATAGGAAATCTAGATATGCCCACAGAAAGGGGCTCACTCATGGTAATTCTCTACTTCATTTCCTGATCCTGGAAGGACAGATATAGAACTTGTAGTGTATTCCTTGGAGTTGAGGGTGGGGAAAAAACAGAGAGGAAAAGAGCAAATGAATGGACCTTTCAATCCCAGGGCAGCAGAAGTATGGGATAGTGGGTGGGGTAGTGGATTTAGAGGTAGAGTAGCTGAGTTTGAATTTTGGTTTTACCATTTGTTCTCTATGCCTAGCACTGTACCTAGCATACAGCAGGTACTGAATAAATGCTTGTTGATTGATTTCTGGGTGATCTTGAGTATACCCTTCCTCTCTTGGGGTCTTATTTTCCTCCTGTGGAAAATAAGGGAGATGAGTTAGATGGTCTCTATGAGCCCTTTCAGCTCTGAATCCCAAGGTCTTGGAATCTATGATCCCATGACTGGAGGTTGTATCAGACTGGCCCTAACATTTGACAGGAATAATCTCAACTCAGGCTTCCACAGGGCTCAGACTGAACACACAGCCTGTGGCTTTCAGAGACCTGAGCAAGGACAGCTTCTATTCACAGTCAATAGAAATGAATTCCTATTTATTTGATTCTGCTACCATTAGATTAACTCCCCCACTTCCCCCACCTCTTTTTGTCAAAACTCCACATGAACAGAATGGAGAATGAATCAGACCAGTTGTCCTTGGAAATGAAGTGTCTGGCTGATGAATGCAGAGACCTTGGGGGAGAGTTTCCTTCAAGGATCTCTCCTGGTTGATGTATTTCCATGGAATACTCAGGATTGGGGAAATGGAAGTGACTAGATAGATGTGTGATGTTGGGGTAATTGGGGTGAGATGGGGGGAGGCAGAGGGGAAGTCTTTCAGTTGACATAGATTCTGGGGGTTTTCAGTACTCTTTTTTTCCCCCAAGTCAACTGAAAAACATGTAGCGATTTTGAGGATTGAAGTTGTCAGTTTTGGCTTAAATGTAGTAAGGTAATAATCAAACCTACACAAAATCATCATGTTCTAAATAGAGCAAGCCCTTAATAAATGTGTGTTGAATTTAGTTTGATTGAATTCACTCTCTCTAGCCCTGCAGCTCCCTTTCACTATTGGTCAGTTCCTCCTGGGCCTTCCATTTCAGGGAGGGGCCCAGGTCAACTGTCCTTCATTCTTTTCCCAGTGCTAATTTTGACTCTGTGGACTCTTCCTTTCCTTCTCTGATGTTTCAGTTCCCTTTTGTGTGTTCTCTTTCTCCTTTAGAAGGTAATTTCCTTGAGGTCAGAGATGGTCATTCTTTTTGTTTGTATTTGTAGCCCCAAAACTTGGCGCCAAAAAACCACTTCCTAAATGTTTGCTGATCGACTGATTCCCTTGACTTCAATCAGAACCAGCCCTGAATTTGTATGATGGTAGAGAAAAATAGCACAAAGAGCACTGTACTTGAACTTGGACTTGCATTTAAATCTGGGATCTGCTACTTACTGTTAATCAACAAGCATTTTTAAGTGTCTACTCTGTGCCAGGCACCGAGGATGTAGACAGAAATGGAAGATCCCCTGACCACATTAAGCTTCTATTTTATGGGAAGAGACCACAAGAAGTACACATTTAAATGTCTGGTTGGTTGATTGTTGTCCTTTGTTCTTGAAGAGGACCTTGAAATGACATCATTATGTTAGAATCAAGTTAGAGTGCGTCTGACTACAGCTGGTCAGATAAATATGAGCTCAAAATTCTCTACCACAGGTCAAGCACAAGTAGTCCATGTGAACATTTGGGGTAAATTCTCTAAATATACGTATCTCTGGTTTCTTTTGAGCTACTTTAATTCTGCTTTGCTCATAATGCAGCACCTTCTCTGATGAGGGCATGTCATGCTGGGTGGTCCTGTACCAGTGTCTCTCATGTCACACAATTAATTACAAAGTCCTTCAGAGAGACCTTGAGAGTTTCCTTGTATCACTTCTTCCAACCAGCATGTGATGCTTGCCTTGTGTGAGTTCTCTGTAAAATGGTCTTTTAGGCAAGCATAAGTTTGGTATTTGAATAATATGGCCAGCCCATTTAAGTTGTGGTCTTTGCAGCTGAGTCTGAATGCTTGGCAGTTTAGTTTGAGAAAGGGTCTCAGTGTCTAGTATCTTACCCTGCCAGGTGATCTTTAGAATCTTCCCAAGACAATTCAAATGGAAGCGATTCATTTTCCTGGCATGGTGTTGGTAGACTGTCCAGGTTTCATAGGTATTCAGCAATGAGATCAGCACAATGACTTTGTAGACCTTCAGTTTGGTAGACAGTCTAATACTTCTTCCCTCTCATATTTTCCTTCCCAAAACATTGAGCAAGCTCTGGCAATGAGTGTGTCAACTTCATTTCAATGTATACACCCCTGAAAGTATACTGCCAAAGTAAGTGAACTTACCCACATTATTCAAAACTTCTCCATTTGCTGTAACTGATGGTTCCACATATGGAGAGTGTGGTGCTGGCTGGTGGAGCACCTGTGTTTTCTGGATATTAATTGTTAGGGCAAAATACATACATACATACATACATACATATATATGTGTATATATACATATATATATAATACTGGGTAATTTTGGGGGGTAGAGGCTTGAAATGGGGGATGAGGAGTGAGAAACAGGAAAGGTCTCATGTAGGTAGTGGTCTTTCACCTGAATTTAGAAGAAAACTAGGGATGTTGTAAAGGGCAGTATTGAGGAGGGAGTACCTCCAGACATGGAGGATGGCCACTACAAAGACTGAGAGATGAAAGGTGGATTGTGGTATGTGAACTACAGCAAGAACTCTAATTTGGCTGGACTATACAGTGTGTGAAGGGGAGTGATGGAGACCACACTTAGAAAGGTATATGGGAGAAAGGACATAAAAGACTTTAAATGTCAAAGAAAGGAGTTTGCATTTGATCCTAGAGGTAATAGGGAACCTTGGAATTTATTGGACAGGGGAGTCAACTTGGTCAGAGTAATGCTGTAGAAAAATCACTTTGGTAGCTGTGTGCAAGATGGATTGGTGTGGAAAGAGCTTAAGGAGGGAGAACAATTAGGAGGTGATCATAGTAGTCTAGCAGTAGTCTTAGAAGTGATGAGAGCATGACTAGGGTGATTGGTTTTCACCCTTCATTCTCGAAGAGCATCAATGACGTGATGAGAGCCCTATCTTGACTTGTATGTGAATTAGATTTAAGTGAGCCAGGGCTGAGCAGAGTCATTAGCCTTATTTTTTGCTCCAGCATCACTGGAGTCCAATAGCAAGACAAGAAGCAAAACAACTGGTGATGGCCCGGGATGCAGTGGTTGACCTTGGCCTTTTTAAATGAAGGTCTTCCTCAGCTCTCAGTTTGTCTGAGACAATGCCCATTCAACTAGAGTGATGTATTGGAAATGGGACAGCCCTGATGCAGCTTTGTGACTTTGGGTAAGCTCACTCCACCAAATCTTCGTTATTAGTTTCATCATTAGTAAAACCTACCTCCCTGGGGTGGGAGAAAACACTTAATAGACTGTAAAGAACTATTTTACAACTCTGAACTATCATTTTTCAAAAAAAATCCCAAATGGCTAGTTATCCCAATGCAACTGAACAAACATTTATTAAATATCTATTCTGTTCAGTGACTATATCCCATGGGAGGCAGTGTGGCACGCTGGATAGAGAGCTGACCTTGAAACCAGAAAGACCCTAGTTCAAATCCCATCTCTGCTACAGACTGGGCAGGTCACTTAGGTTCTCAGCTTCTTAGGTGACTTTCTCATGACAAGCTGCAGAGAAGATGCCAACTTACCTTAAGAGAGGGAGTTCCCACATGCAGTTGGCTCTTTATGCTGAAGGAATCACAGTTTTCCAGTCCACTGAAATATGGGATGTAATATCTTTCCCAGGCAGGGCAGAAAACATCTTGAAGAGCCAGCCTTGGAGTGAGGAATACCTGGGTTCAGATCCCATTTCTGACGCATGATGGCTGTGTGACTTTGAGGAATTCACTTTACCTCTCAGTGTCTTCTGCAAATTTTTGTTTGCCTTGGTTCTCTTTGGGGAAATTTATTGCAGACATGCAGGAATACGTGGTGTGAAAATATATCCTTTTACAAATTTTTATGTGATTTAAAAATTTTAGTTTTGCTTCTTTTCAATAGGAATTATTTTTTCAGCATGTCATTCTCACTAAAACCCAAACAAACAGGTCAAATCTGAATTTCATTTCTCACAGTCTGGGATGTACAATTCAGTCAGTACATACAGTCTAGCTCCAACCTACTTGAGGACTGCCCCTGTTTGGTCCAGACCAGGAGAAGCCTGATTTCCGTGAGGGCTGTCTCTGAGTTTAATTGGATATAAATCCATGATCCTTATCTGTTGGTTGGTCATGGATGAGAGTATTCCACGTGATACAGCTTTGTGGATTCCTCAGAATATTTCTTTGCAAAAGAAGAAATAAGCAGTCATTGAAAGATAAGACTTTTTCTGAGAGGGAGGCAAGGGAGATGACGCAATAGGGGCAAGATGAAATAAATGCCTTAGAGGAGGGGACTTGCTCACACACAGTACTCCATCCTCCATTCCCCATCACCATGCCTTTGCAATGACCATCTCCCATGCCTAGAATGTTTTCTATCCTCATCTCCATTTCATAGAATCCCTCATTTACTTCACATCTCAGCTTAGACTACCTTCCACATGAAATCGTAGTGGATAGAATACTACACTTAAAATCAGGAGGTACTGAGTTCAAATATCACCTGTTAGTTGTATGACCTTGGATAAGACACTTAACTTTGTCCAGGTTTTCTTGATTCCAAATCCAGGGCCATGTCCACTATACATCATAGCCTCTCCACAAAAAAAGACATGCTCAGAAGAAGGATGGGTTTGGGAGATGAGATCATGAGGGGTTTTCTTTTTTTAAATGATGAGTTTGAAATATTTATGAGGCTTCTAGTTTGAAATGTCTTAAAGTCAAGTGGTAATATGGAGCTGCAGCTCAGGAGAGACATGGGCTGGATGTGTAGATCTGGCAGTCCCTACATAGAAACAATGATTAAACCCATGAGAGCCAATGAAGTTACTGAAGTGAGACGGTTCAGAGGGAGAAGAGAAGGGCTAATACAGAGGCTTAGGGGCTAAGGGAAAGGAGATAGAAGAAAACCCAGTCAAGGAGACTGAGAAGAAACTGTTAGGAGAAGAGCTAAGAGAAGGCAGTGTTATGAAAACCCAGAGATGAGAAAATTTTTAGGAGGAAAAAACTCTCAACAGCTTCAAATCTTGCAAAAATGTCCGGAAGAGTTAGGCTTAAGACAAGATCATCAGATTTGGTTATTAGGAGTCAGAGGTCACTGATTCTACTTGTGATCTTTGTACCAAAATACCTTGTATCTATTTTATATATGTTCTTGTTGTTTGGTTGTTTCAGTTGTGTCCGATTTTTTGTGACCCAATTTTGGGGTTTTCTTGGCAAAGATACTGGAGTGATTTGACATTTCCTTCTTTAGCTCATTTTACAGATGAGGAAACAGAGGCAGACAGTGATTTGCCCAGGGTCACACAGCTAGTAAGTGCCTGAGGCTGGATTTGAATTTAGGTTTTCCTGTCTTCAGGCCCAGCTCTCTAACTACCTAGCTGCCCTAATTTTGTACATACTTAGAGGTATTTCCTGTTGGAGATGGACAACAAAGGCTGAGGAGATGAAGAAGGCGAACTCTGGTGAAAAAGGTTTCTTTAAGGTTATTACACAAAGCTGCTGCCTTCTTCCCCTACTCCCTTCCACTGCTCAGTCAACCTGTTAGCCTTACTCTAGTAAGCCTTCTCTAGTTAATAGTCAGGATGGTATGTACAGGGAAATGTCCACCAGACCTTGCCATCCTTCAGACCCCAGGGCATTGCTACCTGGCTTGTGTCCTGAGGACCCCTGGACTTTGTCATCTACTCTGAAAGTCAATCCTTCCATAGGCATTACATCCCTTAAAGGCAGCCTGGTGTCTCAGTGGATAAAGCATTGAACCAGGAGTCAGGAAGACTCGAGTTCAAATTTGTTCTCAGACAATTATTAGCTCTGTGACCCTGTGCAAGTCATTTAACTTTGGATTGCTTCACTTTTCTCATCTCTAAAATGGGGAAAATAATAGCACCTACCTCCCAGGGTTGTTGTGAGGATTAAATGTGGTATTTATCAAGTGCCTAGCAGAATACCTGGCACATAGTAGGTGCCTCATTAATACTAGTTTTCTTTCTTCTTTCCCCTAAATAGAATGTGAGTTCATTGAGAGCAGATACAAGGCTTAGTATAATGTTCTACAAATAATAAGCGCTCATTAAATGCATTTCCACTTCATTCCGTAGAATGACTTGAGTAGAAAGACTATTGCATTTTTGTCTTGTACCCCTGGCACTTAATATGGCACAAAGCAAGTGCTTAGTGAATACTTGACTGATCGGTCACCGAACCTCTCTCAATTCTTACTTTCTTCATCCATTAGATGAGATTAATACTACTTGTACCACTTGCTGCACAGGCTTCTCATAAGGATCCAATTTGTTTATATATGTGTGCTTTAGAAATTAAATGCTATACAGTGAATGCCAAGTTACCATTATCTCTATTGTTAGAATTCAGGTTGCAGTGTGGAGGGAATATATCCCTTTGAACACTGTCCCTATGACTTCATTAAGTGTCTCAGAGTGGGTTGTGAGTCCCTAGAGTACTGACCATTCTGCTCCCTTAGGCTCCTTCGGTGAATTAATAGGAGTAGGAATTTTCTTCCATTCCTTTGTGAATGCCTTTTTGCCTAAGGCAGGGGGAGGGAAGATAGGAATAGAGAATTTTGAATGGCTCCCTCCAGGAACTAGGCTGGAGCTCTGCCAAGATGCTTCGGATATTCCAATCTGGAATCTTCAATCCCTTCTTTGCATTATGAAAACAGAGTATCCCAAAAAGGGGAAGAACTTACTCCAATGGAAATTACAGGAAATCACCTGCAGCAAACATAGAAAGGGAGAAGAGGACAGGGCTGAGCAGACAGCATCTGTTGAATGGTGAACCCCAAGAGTTCAATTACCCCATATCCCTCCATGAAGGGTAACCATGGAAACATCATAATCCAAAGCATCACCAGTCTCTGAGTAAAACACACATATACAACACATACACACATGTTCATACACATACCAATAGAAAAACTCACAGATTTGTCTAGAGTGATGTGGGTGTGTGTGTGTGTCTGTCTGTCTTGTATGTGTGCATGTGCACACATGCACGTGGGCTGGGTTTCCACTTAGTTTGCATGTGAGGTATGTTTGTGGGCTGTATCAATAGTTTGTATATGGATGTGTCAGATGTAATAAGTATGAGTATGAACCAATGTTTTGTGCTTTCTGCTTTCTATTTCTATTTTCTGGGGTGGTGAATGAGCGTGGGCTTGTCCTAATATTTGGGTGCTGCATTGATAGCTGGTTAGTGTAATATGGGAGTGAAGGTTTTCCTTTTTCTTTTGGCGGTGGTGGATGAAGTGGAATGATTTAGGCATCAAGGTGGGTTCTTTTTCCCACTTGTACCAGAAAGCATTCTGGGAGTACATTCTGTGAATTGACTTCTTGTTAGACTCAGTACTCTGCTGAGAAAGAACACTGTGGTGGAATCTGATTACCTGGGTTTCAATTCTAACTCAGCCATTTAAAGCTCTTCATAGGTTATCCCCAACAGTCTTTGTACATGTCACTCTCCTCTACATCTCCATGGTCCAGCCCAACTGCTCACTTGCTGTTTCTCCCTCTTGACATTCCTTCTTCCATCTTTGTGTCTTTGTACTGGCTCTTACCCATGTCTGGAATGTATTCCCTACTTACCTCTGTCTCTTGGGATTCCTGATTTACTTCATGACTAATTCCAAGTGTCACCTTCTCTACCTGTGGCCTTTCTTAGTCCCTCCAACTCGGAGGGTCTGCTTTGTATGTGTATTGTGTGTCTCCATATGTGCATGTTATCTCCCTTGTTAAAATGTATGAATTCCTTGAGGTCTGGAACTGCCTGTTTTCTTTGTATTTCCAGCACCTGGTACAGTACCTGTCCTACTTTGTTATTGTTGTTCAGTCATTTTCCACTGATCCCATTTGAGGTTTTCTGGGCAAAGATGCTGGAGTAGTTTGCCATTTCTGTCTCCAGCTCATTTTACAGATATGAAAACTGAGGCAATCAGTATTAAGTGATCAGTTAAGTGACCTTCCCCCAAGGAAATACTGCTAATAAATATCTGAGGCTGGGTTTGAACCCAGATCTTCCCGACTCTAGACCCAGTATTCTGGTGATCTATCCACTTTACCATCTACCTGCCCCATATGTCACATAGTAGGTGCCTAATAAATGCTTGTTGATTGATGGGTACTTAACTAGCTATATGGGCTGAGCGAAATCAGTTTCCTCATCCTTAAAGTAAAGATAATGTCTATGCTGAGAGGCAGCTAGAATACAGTAGACAGAGAACCAGGTCCTGCCTCTGACACACACTGGCTATGTAACTCTGAGAACAGGAAAAGCATCAACCTCTCTGGTAGAGGGAGTTCCTCTTCTAGGGACTTTCTATACTCACAAGATAACAAGCCTTTGTCTCCTTCCCCTACAAAAAGAGGACTCATGCTACCCAGGTTATAATTATATGCCCAGCTTCATGAATTGTAAAGGACTACAAAAATGAATTATCATTCTTATTTTTGAATAATTGTGCAAAGCAAGCAATATAGCACACATTATCAAAGAGTTATTTGATTAAAAAAGCAAGCAACCTGCTCATGCATGAATTGAATCTGGAGCAAGTGATAATCACTGAAGAATCCTTGTCCTCCATTAGTGTCTGTATGATGGGAGGAGAGGTAGAAGATGATCCTCTGAACATCAAGTAGACCTTCCCTGTAGAATTTAATAGGAAGAAATGCTTAAAGATTGCACAGGATGGGCATTCAGGGATGGGTTGCCATCTGTGTCCTCGGAGGAAGTACCCAAATCAATAAATCACAGATTCTTCAAAGAGTTAACATATTGTTGGTGCAGACAGAATTTCGTCTATGTTGGAAGATGACCGTTGTGAAAACTGTATCAAAACATCCATATTGAACTCATCTGTTACTTGTAATCTCAGAGTTGCTTGGGGCATTGAGAGGTTCAAAGACTTGCCCAGGGCCACATAGCTAGAATGTATCAGAGCTAAGACCTAAATCCAGGTCTTTTTGATACTAAATAAGGTTGTTCCTCCATCCACCATGCCACATTGCCTTTTATTTTTCATATTATTGTTATGTTCCTATTTCTTTTGTATATATTCATATGTATACATGTTGTTTCTTTCAACAGGATGCAAAATCCCCAGATCAGGGATTGTTTCATTGTCTATTTTATTTTATTTTTTTGTGACCCTAGAGCCAGGGCATACAGTGCTTGGCACATCGTAGGAGCTTAATAAATGTTGGTTGATTAGTTGATTAAACAAGTGGCGTAGCTTTGATGCTTATGTACCACTGCAGTGATACTCCAAACTTGGAAAAACAACAGATTTTATAGATTTTCTGCAAAGTTGCTTATTTCATTCATTAATTCCATTGGTTTACTCAACATGGGGGCCATCACCAGTTGTCTTGACCTATGTCTTGCCATTGGACTCCGAGGACCAGAGGAGAGAATGGGGCTGATGTCTTTTCACAGCTCTGTCTCATTTAAATCCAATTCACTTGTAATTCAAGACATTACCCTCTTGATGTCATTGGCCCTCTTCTAGAATGATGAACAGCAACAATAGTAAATCATTACACAGACATTTCCTAAGCACCTTATGTGTGCCATCCACTGTACATGGTGTCATAGCAAATGCAAAGAAAAGCAAGATTGGTCCCTGCTCTCAAACAACTTATAGTCTAGAGCAGAGGTTGACAAACTATGGCCCAGGGGCCATATCCATAGGTTCCATATCACAAAGGGCAGAGGGCCAGATTGACAATTTGCCAACCTCTTGAGTATGTTATTTTTAGGTGAATATACTACTCTCTCTACCTTCTCCTTATTGCTGTTATATTGAAGTCTAATTCTTTCTATGATGGGAACTCAGAACTTGGCTAACAACTTGACATGGTAAGTAGGGGAACTTTTGAGATTTTCTTAGAAGTCTTTGGGGAGACTCATCTAATCCAAGGAGGGGTCTGATAATGAAAAGATTGTATGTCACTTGGCAGATCTTTGAGGTGCAAAGCTGCTCCATCTGGACTTTGGGATTAATTAGGGTGAAGGGTGGTAGGAGTGGGGTGTGTGAAGTGTGGGTGTGTGATAATTGGCGCTGCAGTTTATGAATGAAGACCTCTCTGTTCATAGGTTGGCCTGTCTTTGGAGCTGCCTTAAATAGAGATGAGTTGTGAGTATGTGTGTGTATGTATGTGAATATATACTTCCCCCTCTCTCCATCGGGTGTAATGTTTGAATGAAAACAGAATTCATTTGGGATCAATTAGATGAAATGGTTATCTACTAAATTCTTGCTTGAGTTTCATTCAGATTTATGATTAAGCATTCTTAAAAGGATGGTATTTTGATCGAAGGGGCATATCAGTGTTTCCCTCTGGATTTAGGGTGCTTTTTCTTCTTTCTTCCTTTTCAAATAGCACCCTCCTCAATAACAAAAATGTACACCAAGCCCTTCCAACAGGTGCCTGAGACATTGTCCAAAAAATTTCCTAGCAGCTCAGCCAGGCTGCCTATGTGCTTTCAGAGTGCACCATCCATCTTTCCATCTGCTCTTTTCTCTGGCTATGCTCCTGTGAGTGGGGAGGATTGAGATTGAGAGATTGATAGAGGCTGATAGATATTTCAGTATCAAGCCATCATTTAGAGCCCTGCCATCTCTGAAGGAGCTGATGTGGCAATGGAGGGCTGGATCTATATGTATGCTCATACATTCACATGCATGCTTGTGCATATGTTCTCTGCATATTGCAGTGGTCAGAGTACGTTGCTAGCATGGGCTATGTAATGTTTTTATCCCTAATCCCATTGCTGGCCTGCAAGAGTCCTTTAGTGCCATTCTAGGACCTCAAAATCATCTTTAAATCTTTGATTACAAAATAAGTAGAGCTCTCCTGGGGAAAGGACTTCCCTCCCCTCTAACATCTCCTCTTTGAGATGCTAGAGACTTTGGGGTACCTAACTTGTACTTTTCACAGTTCTCCTTTCTTCCCCCCAGAAATGTGCCTAGTCTATGGTGGGACCAGGGGTGTCTTTGGGACTGAATGAAATGAGATTATGGATTCCATGGGCTCTAGTGAGTGTAGTAATATTCCAGATAACTGGGGAGAAAAGTACAAGTAAGGTTTAAGTAAGAATGCTCTGTTGGCTAAGACTTGATGAGAAGTCAGGATTCCAGTGCTGTGAGTAACAGTATAGTAGAGGGGGGAGAAATGGAGGAGGAAAGAAGGAAGGAGGAAAGAGATGAAGAAAGAGAATAGTGAAAAGGGGAGAGAAAAAAGAGAGGGAGAAAAGGAGGGAGGGAGGTGTGAATATCTGAGCAATATTCATCCCACTGTCATACTGGCAAATCTGGCAGTGCATAGTGAAAGCAGAAATAGTTTAGATGAAGTCTGAGCTTGGCTCATTTTTTAATTTTTCTTGTCTCTTTCACCTATTCTCTTATCCCCTCCCTCTTTCCCCTTCTAACCGTATACTGCCTACAACTGGATGGCAGGGAAATGGTTGCCATGGCTACTAACTGGAATCCATGCCAGCTGAATTATTAAATGAGGGTCTTTTCTTCAAAGCCACAACTCTGGTTCAGGAGTCACTTTATGCTGTTGAAGGGCCTTGTCTGGACTAGAATGATGCAGAATGCTTCCTAGTTGGCCTGGTTCTATACAAGTAGGGAAGGGAGCTTGTGCCAGTTTCTGGGGTGGGGGATGTAGGGAAGAGCATTGATATAAATGCCCTTCTTTCAATAGGTGAGTGTAAAAAAAGGGTAAGGGAAAGAGAAGTAGCCTAGCTTTGGTGCTTGTGGTAGGTTGGGGCAGGTGGGCTTTATGTGATGGAATGAACTCATAGTGTCCTGAGTTACTTTCCTCCAAATTCCTGCCAGAAGAAGAAGGAACTGGCCAGGAGCCACAGCTCATGAGAGAGGGATAACGACCAAAACCAATATTTTTGTGTTACATTTGGAAAAATTCCATGTTTTCCTAATTAGTTGGTATTTTCAGTCAGTGTGACAGGAAATCAAATGGCAGGTGTATCTAAAGGCAGACCTTGGGAGTGGATGTGGGCAATGGTACCTTGGCCTTCTCAGCCAGCCTCCCTTCCTCTCCTCACATTCACCAAAGGGCCAACCGGTTGGCTCATATGGTCTGCCTTAAAAGTGTGAATGAGCAGGGAAGGAGGGAGTATTGTTTGTGGACACGAATGCTGTTTGTTTCAGTGGGAAGGGGAGGAGAATGGATGTTCTTCTTTTGGGAGATTCCAAGCCAGGAAAAAAAAAGCAGCCTTCTGGTGTCTCAGATTTTTAAAGTTCTTTTCTTCCCAAACAATAGCAACAAATAATAATAATAATGCTAGCTACCATTTCTATAACATTCTGTATCTCACTTGATCCTCAGAATAATCCCGTGAAGTAAGTGCTATGAGTTATCCACATTTTTCAGACTAAGAAACCAAGACAGAGAGATTAAGAGACATGTCCAGGGTTACGTGGCTCTTGAGTATGTGAGGCAAGATTTGAATTCAGGTCTTCCTCATTTCAAATTTATCACTCTGCTGTACCATTTAGGTGCTACAAAGAATGAGGACAGTGGAGCTGAAAAGCTCCTGCTAGTGAACTCCATTTTGGGTGAGTGAACTTGGCAAGAAATCGTTCGAGTAACTATCGTCTGTGTTTCCCTCATATTCTTTTCCCTGCATGGGAAAATTATACAACATTGGCCATGTTGTATAATGTTATACTGGGACAGAAGAGATTGTCTCTGGTCCTGGAGGGAGCAGGTATGCATGTCAGTGTTCTTGAGGGATTATAACCTTCATGTTACTCTTGAGACACCATTTTCATTAAGAAGAAGGAAGATATAGTCTATTTTTACCAGATATATACTACCTCCACAAAAAAACTGATTTAGTTAAAAAAAAAAAGCACAGGCAGAAGAACTGACCCTGTCCTGGCCTTGTCACTATAGTTAAGTGACCTTGGACAAATCATTCAGCTCTCCATAGAATGCTATGTTTTTGCTAATTCAACAGTCCTAAATTTTGTGATTCTATGAAAATATGCAAATATTACAGATGGAAACACAGAGTTTGGTGGGTTTGGGAGTGGTCTGTCTTTGGATACTTGATACCTTCTCTCCCCTGCTGTTCCATGGTCCTGAGGTGATCCCTATACAGGTGGGAAAGAAAGAAACACAATTTTCTTTCTCCAGAGCAAGGATTCAAGCCTATCGCTTAACTGCAGCTCTCTAATTCTTTGCGATCTGTGCATAGATCATATAATCAAAGGCTCATAGATTTTTAGTTCGAAGAGACAATAAACTCTAGCAACCCGCCGTTATCTCCAGGATCAAATATAAAACTGGGATTTGGTATCCAATGCCCTTCTAAACCTTTGTAGTCTTCATATACCTTATTCCCTTCCACTCATTCTATGCATGATTCAGTGACTGGTCCCTTTATGGTTCCTCACATGAGACATTCTGTCTCACAGTTCTGTGCATTTCCATTGGCTGTTGTCCGTGTCTGGTATTTGAGCCCTCCTTGTCTCCTGCCTTCCCTGGCTTCCCTGAAGTCTCAACTGAAACCTTACCTTCTTTGCAAGAAGCCTTCCAGTTTCCCTCATTACTAATGCCTTACCTCTGTGGTTACCTCTAATTTATCCCATATATATCCCTTTATATCTAATTTATCTTGTTTGTGCATAGATGTTGGCAAATGTACCAACCCTCATTAGTTTGTGAGCTCATTGAGGACAGACAGGGATTTTTGTCTTTCCTTCCTCAGTGCTAAGTACATAGTAGGCACCTAACAAATGCTCATTGATTTGTTGCTGTTGACTTCAGAGGTCCCTTAGTCCAATCCCCTCATTTTCCAGATGAAACTGAGGTGCAGGGAGCTTGTGACTTTGCCCTAGGGGGCAGAGGTCATGTCAGAGGGAGGTTTTGAACCCAAGTCCCCTGACTCTAAATCCTTTGCTTTTTGTCCCATATGACATGCCTTTAAGTCTCACTAATTGCTGCACAGGCTCACAGGGGGATTAATGAATGCTTTATGATTGATTGTGCTTTTGATCTGCTCCCTACCTTCTTCCTGGGTTTGAGAGTCTCCCATGATGTGTGCTGGCTTGCTGTACTTGAAAGGGCAAAGTTCTTAATAAAGAGTACCAGCCCTACAAGAAGTCTTCCAAGAACCGGGCAACCTTAAAGAATCTTGCCTCTTCTCCAGACATTGGAGTGAAGTAACTCCTTCAAGAAATGCAATCCTCCCCTATTTCTCAGATGCCATCTTTTCACAAAGGGCTGATGTCCTGGTCTAGCAAAGGAAATGCTATTTTCATTTCCTTGCCCGAGGATAGGGGTAGGTTGAGGGATGCTTAAGAAGAAAGGTATGAGCAGAGAGTTAGCTTCAGGATGCTTAGGAAAAGGGTCTGATGTGGGGAAGGAAGGAAATGAAAGTCACTGAAGAGTAGCTGGTAGATGGAACTATGGGGAATTATTGCGGGGTCAAAGAAACTGCTGAATTTCTAGGCTCCCTCAGGCTTGAGAGAGAATCTTCTTGTGGGAGGGGGCAGTTGACCCAGAGGAATTTTGGTCTGGGGGCTTTGGGGAATGGGAAATGTTTCAATTTGCTTCCTTTACTTTATCTTCTTAACTACCCCAAGAGTAAGGGGGAGGATAGTGTATGAAGGGTGGAAGTCTCCAGCCACTCCACTTTGGGGAGTGTTGGAGAAAAAGGAAACCAATTAGAATAGTTGGGAGGCATTTTCAGAGCCTTGAATGATCTGCTCACACAATGGATCCCTCACATAGTGCTCGCCTCCTTTTCCTTAAGATATGCTCACGGCAGTGATGTTCACTGTAGATTTCCATTAAATCCTGGTTTTCCCTTCTCTTCTCCCTCAGATTCATACCCCTTATTTCTTGGCTTGTGCCCCATGAACAAGGAAGAGTGAGGCTGGAGAGGAGCATTCTGGTAAGGCTGTGAATGGCTAGGCACCTGAAATGAGGGTGAGTAATACGGACAGAATCGCCAGATGAAGTTTTAGGTCGTTGAACTTTTTACAGAAACCCTGACCTAAATTTCCAGACACTCCACTGTTTACTACACTAATTATACCCAATAGATCAAGCCTCCCAGCTGCCCTCCTCCTGCTCCTTACCCCTCTCCCCAAACACACACATGTGTGCCTGCGCGCACATCACACATCGAGGAGGCTCTCTCCCCACCCTCACTTGCGTTCCCTTTCTTCCCTTGCTGCCTCTCCCTTGTTTTATTTCATGTGCCTGGACAGTTCTTTTTTCCATTTGGATTTAGCTCCTCTTTCCCTTTGTTATTCCCCTGTCTGCCCCCTCTGGTAAGTGTGAGTTCTTCTGATTGTCAGAAATTTCTTTTCTACTGTGTGGGTAGGAGACGGATTTTTAACTGTCTCCTCTCTCTCTATTTATTTTACTTTCTCTGTTTCTCTCCCTTTCCTCCTCCTCCTCCTCCTCCACCTGCTTTCTCACTTCTTCCTTTCTCTTGCTCCCTTTCCTTCCCCCTTCCATATCTGCCTCCCCTTCCCTCCCCCCTTACTTCCTCTCCCTCCCTGTTCCCCCTCCTCCATATTGCTCGCTTTTTCTTTCTTTTTTTAAATAATTCAAATAATGTCTATGGACTAATAGCACACCCTCATTCACCTGAGTGCGGGACCCTGCATTAATTCAAGGTAAGCATCTGTTTTACTTGCTCTGGAGGAGATGGTATGGTATTGCTCAGAGTAGATCTATGCCCTACCTTTGCCCCAGCGCGGGGCTCCGCTTTTTTGCCTGTCTAGGATAAGAATCCTTTCTGGAGAAGGTTTAGGCTCTGGAGTACTACCTGTGGGGGATGGATAGATCTTTGAGATCTGAAACCTTTTCATAGTTTCCCCAAACCCTTCCTTAAACCAGTCCTGCCTCTCGGAGGATTCCTTTCTTTACGAGTATGTTTATTTCCTTTGTAACTTCCGTAGCAATTTCATCTATGTGGAAATTTTCCCAAGGCTGTTTGGCATTGAAGAGGAAGCTCGTGTGTGTGTGTGTGTGTGTGTGTGTGTGTGTGTGTGTGTGTGTGTGTGTGTGTGTGTGTGTGTGTGTGTGTGTGTGTGTACCAGTACCTTGTCAGGGTACTTAGTGATCTTGTTAATGTTTCTGCTTTTCCATAAACCATATTGAGAGGAAGACCGTGCTGGGGAGCTGGAGTTGAAACAGGTGCCGTATGGCATGAACCTTTCTCAAGTCCCTCCATATCGCTGCCTTCCTTTCTCTTTTAAGGCACCTGTTTTCCCTTCTCAGCTCTCCCTAAGACATAGGAAGAATGTTTGGAAGTTTATGGGGAACTTAATTTTAAGGAAGTCCAGTGGCACCTGAGGAGCTCACCCTCCCCCAAATGCCCCCTTTAGGAGGCTGTGTTTTTGGTTAGGCTTCTAACAAGTCAGCCTTCTGTGATTTCTGGGCTCGTCTATTTCTAAGCTGAATTTCCTGTTTCTAGAGTGGACTAAAACAGAAGATGCTAAGCTTTTTGGCATGAGGGACAGGGTTTCCTTTAATGGGATGACAAGCTGAAGGGGGCTGGGAATGGGAGAAGAGGCTAACCCGCCAGGTTTATTAGTGGATCTGACTTTATTATCTAAAGGGCTTCTGAGTTGGCTAGGTGAGAGTGGCAGCTCTTCCATCTGCATGGAGAGAACACCAAATTCCCTTTCTTCTCTAGCACTCAACTCTCCTGTTTTGATCCCTGTACTTTGGAGATGATGGGAAAGTCCATCAATAAACCCCCTCTGGGGATGAAGCTTCTTGTGGATCCTTGTATTTCACTTTGGCCAAATGCCTTGCAAGGAAATCTTTCTTGTTTGTTTAATCTATAGCTCTGTCTATATAAGGCAGGTAGATTTTAGTTGAATGGATGAAAGTGAACTGAAGAACTAAGAAGTGAAATATGGGCTTGATTCCCAGAATTCTCTGTTTAGATTTTATTCCATATTGGTGTATTGACCTTTGTTCTTCTGGTCCAAGAAGAAAGACTAAAGGAGCCAGAGTGATTTAAAATAGAGGAGATAATAAGTGTGTGTGTGTGTGTGTGTGTGTGTGTGAGAGAGAGAGAGACAGAGAGACAGAGAGACAGAGAGAGGAAGGGAGGGAGAGAGAGACAGAGAGAGAGACAGAGAGAGACAGAGAGAGACAGAGAAAGAGAGAGAGAGAGACCTAAGAGCTGTCTTTTCTCAAAGAGAAGGCAATTTCTTATACTTAAAGAGAAAACAACTCTTCTTTACTTCCACTGAGATTAGAACAAGAGGAAAATGGGTTTAAATGACATTGTAAGGGAGTTAGGTTACACACAAGGGAAAACTTATTGGCTAAGTGTTAGGAAACACAGAGAGGAATTACTGATGGAAAATATGCAAATCAGTCCCCCCCATTTCCCTTATCCCCTTCCCCTCCCCATGCCTCACCTCTAGAAGCCTCTAGCTGTTGGTTGGTGAGAGTAGTATTAAAATCATCTGGAGAAACTGAGAAAAGGATGCCCTTTGCTGTCTGCTTTGCTGCCCTCTGGTTTGTGGTCCCATTATTCCTCTGGTCAGGCTGTTTTCTCTACTTTCTAGCAGATGGATGATCTAGCAGCTGTTCATACATCCAGAGATCTACAATTTATGGGACAAACATTGTCACTCGAATTTGGTTTTATGACTCTGAGGTCTGATTTGTGTAATTGAGAGGGGAAGAAGCTACTCTTGAGTATTAAGTTTGGGGTATGTATCAGTAAGACAAACTTAGCAAAACTCTCTTGGTCTCCTGACATTTGGTCTCAGTTACTAGCTTCCTAACTCATTCCATTCCTTGTAAAAACAGTATAAATACTGGCCCTAGGATTTCACTGATATAAGAAACTCCCAAAGGAAACTCCCTTTACCAAAGTAGGCTGGCATCTTTCTGAAACTTAGAGTCCTAGAAGGTCACCTTTGGGCACTGAGGGGCTACATGATTTCCTAAGGGTCACATAGTTATTATAGAGCAGAAGCAGGATCTGAACCCAGCTCTTCCTGCCTCAGAGATGAGCTCTCTTCCCAACATTCCATGCTGCCTCTCTCTTTATACTGATAGAATACATTCATGTAGTCCTACCCTGCATATCCACTCTCTCTTTCACTTACTTTCTCTTCTGTTTCTAAGTTTTCCCCTTCTCCCAGCATTGTCTGCTGTGGACCAAGGGGACATTTCTTGTATCTGGCCTATTCGTTATCTGGATGATTCATTCATTCAAGAGTATCTTCCCTTCCTGACTTAGGTCTCTTCAACTTGGATCTTGAATGCATATTTTATTCACAGGACCTTATAAAAATAGGCTTCAACTAAAAGTCTTTTACCTTTTAATTTTATATGATCATCTTCTACTTATGCTTCAAAATCCCCCTCTCTCCTCAAAAATCTTAATTTTCAATCTCAGAACTCAGGGTATTTCTTTACAGGGGAAAAATGGAGGAAGATTTACATGGAATGATTCCCAACTCTATTCATATCTTCTTTTGAAATTTGTGAGTCCAGGGCTCTTCTGGGGAAAAAAAACAAAACCTTTTTTGTATAACACATTGATGGTAGCATAATATAAGAGAAGTCTTCTTTGTCACAATGTTGAGGAGTTGAGCTGGTCTCTGGATTCCTCTTGAACCACAGACCTCACCATCACTCTCTGCAAGGAGGAAAAGAGAAGAAGGAAGAGAAAGAGGGTGAGTGAAAAGATAAAAGCAAACGAGAGAGAAAAAGAGACACTGATACAGAATGTCAATCAATTTGCTTCTAGATCAAGGCAAGTTAATTAAGGCTAAGGTATGCAACTTATTCCAGGGAAATTCACTGCCTAATGACATGACTTGCACTTGACTTTGCTTTGCGTAAGGGAGGGCTGTGCAGGTCACCAGCCTCACTTCTCCTGCAGGGCCTTCTGAATCCAGTGACCAGATATTCATGAGGATGACTGGAGATGACTCAGGATGAGGCAATCAGGGTTAAGTGACTTGCCCAAGGTCACACAGCTAGTGAGTGTCAAGTGTCTGAGGTGAGATTTGAACTCAGGTCCTCCTGACTCCTGCACTGGTGCTCTATCCACTGCATCACCTACCTTCCCCTCTCCCTTGAGTAACGAGGTGCATGATACCAAGGATTGAAAAGTCTCTCTGTGGCTCTGGGCAAGTCACTTAACCTCTGTGGACTTCAGTTTCCTTATTTGTAAAATGAGGGACTTGAATTGATGGTTTTTCTAGTTCTTGATTTTTAGATCTAAGACCCCACGACTATAATTTTCTTTTCCAGTGAATCCATTCCTTCTAGCCTCCTCTTCCCCTCCCTCTTAGTGGTAAATGAACTCAGATCACACACATCTCCTCTCAGCAATAATTGTAAGACAGAAAGTGAATGAATATGTTCACATATGCATGTCTGAAAATGAAAGAGAACAGGTACCTGGATAGATAACAAACATCCATCGAAGGCCTTTCACGTGCCAGTCATTGTGCTAAGCACTTTTATAAATCTCATTTCATCTCATACCATTATTCCCACCTTACAATTGAGGAAAACGAGGCAGACAAGTGATTAAATGACTTGCCCAGGGTCACATGGACATGAAGTGTCTGAAGCAAGAGTTGAACTCAGGTCTTCCTAATCCCAGGCCTGGCACTCTATCCACTGAGCCATAGTTGCCTCTGGCTAGAGGGATTGAAGCCAAAGCACCATATTTGGGGAGTAATGTCCAGAGGTGGCTGTAACAGTAATACTAAGCTCTGAACTTGGAGTCTGAAGATATGGTTTCTAGTCCTGGCTCTACTATTAAATTGTCAGAGCATTATGGATATGCCATTTCAACTTTCTTGGTCATTTCCTTATCTCTTAAGTGATGACTTGGACCAGATGGTCTCTAAGATCCTTCTCATCCCCAAAAGTCTGTAGAAAAAGTGTGGATATGAGAAGGGAAAAACAAGTTTTCATTAATAATAGCTTACTTTTATGTAGTGTGTTCCAGTTTCAAAGTGCTTTTGCATGTATTATATTATCTGATTTTCATAGTCATGTGGTACTTGATTACTTCCATTATATAGATGAGGAAAAGCGAGATTCAGAGATTAACCTATCTGCTAAGTAGCATAACTGAGGCCAGACCCAGGTTTTCTTGCTCGAAGTTCAGGGTCCTTTCCACCATATTGTGCTACCTTTCCTATACTACTTCCCCCAAATGCTCATTTTGTCCCATGCATGGTAAAGGTCATAGAACGCAAGATCTGAAATTGGAATGAACTTCGCAGAATATCTAGTCCAACTGGATCATTTATAGATGAGGAAACTAAAGTCCTAAAAGTTTAGAGACTTGTCTAAGGTAATATTGCTAATAAGCAGAAGAATTGGGATATGAGTTCAGCTCCCATGATTCTAAGTTTAGCAGGAAATTTCAGCCCTCTTTCGTTTGCACCCACAGTACCTTTTTCCCATCCTTAATTGCTCGGTAGAAATATAATCGTTCAGACTTAGAACGGCATGACTAGAAGGTAAAGGGGGTGGGTAGACCTTGATGAGACAATCCCTGAATAGCTCTGTGCTGCCTGCTTCACACACCTCTACTACAGTCTCCTGATTGCACCCTTGGGAATAAGGACTCAGTAGATGTTAATGATGATGAAGAAGTAAATTTAGGAGAGATGGAAGAAACATCCTGGAAGTCACCAAAAGCATCGGATTGAAGGCAAAAGAGCCTTAGTAGCAGCGGTGCCTACCAATTTTTTCCTTCCCCCTTTTAAAAACTTCCTGCCTCCTGTGGACTGGCCTCTTTGCAGTAATGATCTGGACTGCTAATCATGGGAGATTTGGATACAAATGAGGTAAGTGACCAAGAATTGTTGTTGAGTGATTTCAGTTGTATCCACTTCTTCATAACATTTCGGGTTGTCTTGGCAATAGGAGTGGTTTGCCATTTCCTTCTCCAGTACATTTTATAGATGAGGAAAATGAGACAAAGCAGGGTTAAGTGACTTGCCTAGGGTCACCCAGCTAGTAAGTGTCTGAGATTGGATTTGAACTCATGAGGATTAATCTTCTTGGTTCCAAGCTACCTAGTTGCCCAAGAATTAATAAACCAAGAATTAAGTCTGCTAATATCTTCTGATTGTCTCCTCTTTGGGTGGGAAGAGACAAGAAGAATCAGAGACAATGGTCCCTGTCCTGGAGGAAATTCCATTCCCATCCATGATAGAGGAGGAACTTCTTTCAAGCATAATTATTAGGTAAACACCAACTATATAGACTCTGAAACTATAATCAAGTGATGGCTTATGCTGAAAGTTAAATCCTGTTCTCTGCAAAGTAGAGATGAACAGCAGAATCTATCACCAAAAGCCTGCAGTAGAAGTTATTTTTGTCTTCATTATAAACATCATCTGGGAGTTGCTATATAACACTTGTTATGCCCAATGTGTCTATCTAGTTTGCCTACTCATGATTGCAGCTGGGGCCCAAGAATGTGTGTACCATGACTCCCATATTAATTCTGTCATTAGTGTTAAAAGTTTCTGGTAAGTTGTATTATGGGAATAGTTGCTAATGGAGATATTACTATAGATGTGAAATTACACCATGGCTTTAATTGTAAGGACCTAATGAGGCATCTGGATAGCATACTGGATAGTGACTTGGACTTGGAATCAGGTAGGACCTGAGCTCAAAACCTACATGAGCTAGGACAAATCTTAACTTCTTTGGTCCTCAGTTTCCTCATCTGCATAAAGGAGAGTGTAGGTGGTACAGTGGATAGAGCACCAGACCTAGAGTCAGGAAGATCGGAGTTCAAATTTGGCCTCAAACACTTACTAGCTGTGTGACCCTGGGCAAGTTGCTTAACTCTGTTTTGCCTCAGTTTCCTCACCTGTAAAATGGGCTGAAGGAAATGGCAAAGCACTCCAGCATCTTTACCAAAAAAGCTCTCAATGGGGCCACAGAGTAAGATGACTGAAAAATGACTAAACTACAATTCTAAGAGGTGGGATGGATCTTTATGTTTGTATCTATGTGGTGCCTCAAAGAACAAGACGTAAGGAGACAGGAGACCTGGGCTCTCTTCCTCACTCCTTCACTAGGAATCTTAGAGAAGTCACCTCGCTTGTTTAGACTTAAGCTGGCCCACCTATGGAAATGGAAGCAATGGTCCTTTACCTGCCTGAAGGCAAAGAGACTACATTGCTTCTCTGAACTGTATAATCAACAAATTCATGATCTGGTTTCTGTCCCCTTCTCTGCTACTTCATTCTCTCCTGCTCCTTTCCTCTCTCTTAATAGCCAAGAAGTTAGAAGTGAAGCAGAGATACAAATATATCAGAAACTCTCTTTGTTTTTTTTTTTTTTTGTAATATCCAAAGGACATTTCCAGAAACCTCTGTGGGGGAAAAAGGGTACATGGGTAATTATAAATAACTTTACTCTGGTAGACTGGAATATCCTTGCAGTCAAGGACAGGGTCTTATTTTGTTTTGTATATTTCTCTAGTACCAGTACTTTACGTGTGGCAGCTACTTAATAGATGTTTACTGAACTGAATGTTTGTTGAATATATATGTGCATACATATATATAATACATGTATATATACAAATATGCACTTTTGCATATATATAATATTTTTTGTGCTCACTGAGTAGACTTTTGTGTTCCCTCTTAATATAATAAGCTGGTGAAAGGAACATTTTATAGTTTTCTCTTTCAAAAAATAAACTGAGTTGCTTTTTATTTAAGGTGTGTGGTCCTTGATTTTTTGTTTCTTTCTGCACATCAATGGTCCTCAGTAAGAGGAAAACTGTTTTCTGCCTCTGCTTTAGGTAAAGGGAAATAGTGTGAAAGACGAACAAGGATCTGATTTTGCTTTTATTTTCTTTGTATCTTAGACTTTGGGATGGTTAAAAATCTAGGCTCAGAATGTCGATATCCCCAACAACTCTCCCAGGACAAGGCATAACTCTCCCTGCTCCCAACTACTTCTACTAACAGGGGCCATTTTGATAGTACATTACTGTTTGCAAAATGCTTTATGGCTCAATTGGCCAATAAACATTTATTAAATACCCACTTTTGCCAAGAAAGCCCCAAATGGGGTCACAAAGAAACAGACATGACTGAAACAACTGAACAGTGACAACAATAACAATGTCTCAGGCACTGTGTTAAGTTCTGGGGATACAAAAAGGAACAAAAAGTCCATCATCTTATTTGATTCTTATTACCCTGGGAGGTAAGTGCTTACATGTGTTATGATGCTCATTTTATAGTTGAGGAAATTGAGACTGAGAGACTACAGCTGGAAAGCATCAGAGGACAAAATGGAAGCCAGGTCTTCTTGACTCTTAATCTAGTGCTCTGGCCACTGTGCCATGATGATCTGGGGGGGAGGGCGGAAATCTGGCTGCTAGCCTCACAGTACTAAGTTTCCTTTACTGTCTAATCTAATTGAATCACGATTTATTAAGTCACTACCATGTAGGAGGCTCCAGACTCAGCATTGGCAGATAACAGAAATAAATCAGAAGTGATTTCTGCCCTCCAATTTTGAAATATTGGAGGGGAGGTTGGATAAGGACACAAATAATCATCATACAATTATCACCATTTGGGATTTGGTAAATGCACCACGCCACATCAGGCATTATGACAGCATGGGTTAGCTGATCATTCCCAGGGACATCTTGGGACATGTCTGTTGGGGGTGTATGGTGGCATAAAGAGCTTTGGGGTCTACTGGATTGGAAACTCTTTGCAGGCAGGCATTGTGTCTCATTTCTATATCTTCCCTCAGTGCCTAATATAGTGACTGGCACACAGTGATCAGTCAGTCAGACAATGAGCATTGATTAGGCACTTCTCATGTGCCAGGTGCATTAAGGGGAAAAAAAACAGATCACATTTGAATGGGCTAGACAGAATGTAAATGTCTAGGTATGTAGAAGACACATAAGGAGAAGATGGAATGTTAACCTGATGGGGGAGAGAGTAGCAGTGGGAGGGCCTTCAGAAAGGTTTCCTATAGAAGGGACACTTGGAACCAAGTCTTGAAGGAAGCCAGGCATACCAAAAGGTAGAGATAAGTGGGCAGAACATTTCAGGCACCAGGGACAGTTGGGACAAAGGACCTAGTTGGGAGTATCCTGTGGAAAGGTCAGTGCTTCTGGATTGTAGAGTTTGTGGAGAGGAGTAAGCTGTCAGAAGACTGGAAAGGTGGCTGTATAACAGAACTGTAACGAGGTTGGGGCATCCAGGACTTTGTCCCAGGGCTCTGAATGAAGTAGGTGCCACTTGCTTCGCTCCAGCAGCATAGAAACATCAGAATTGATAACCTAGTTAGCAAAGACTAATTAGTCAAAATAGGAAGCTGCCAAGTAGTCCACTAGTATTAGTTTCTTCTCAGTCCCACTTCCTCAATTAAAGATGGGTTTTATGCTCTTTGCCCTGAGTGATGTTTATGGTACTTAGCCCAGAAGAGAAAAAAAATCCTAGTTACTGTTATGGTGTTTAACAAATGTTTGCTAAACTGAATATTTATTGAATGGGTAGTCTGCTATCCCGCTCCTCTGCACTTTTGATTTCCCATCAAGTGAATGTCTGAGGTGTAGCAGAATTCAGTTGTCCTATGTTCAAGTACAAAATAATAATACAACATTTATTAAATGCCCACTGTGTGCAGAATACTGGGGGGAAAGACAAAGTTGGGATAAAATATGGCCCCCACCCTCATGAACATCTAATAGGGGACAACAGTGAAGATAGCTATGATACACAATGTTATATAATAAGTGCATTAGAAGTTTGCAAAAGAGTTAGTTGCATATGAAATTAGAAAGAGACAATGGTTACTGTGTGCGTGCGTGTGTGTGTGTGTGTGTGTGTGTGTGTGTGTGTGTGTATCTATAAATCAGGGAAGGCTTCCTGGAGGAGATGGCATTTGAATTGATCTTTGAAGGATGGGTAAAAATTCAGCAGGCAAAGAGGGAATAAATGTCTTTGGAACAGAGGGGACAGAAGTGAAAAGGCATGGAGAGATGAGGGACAGCTAATGTTATTGTATGGAGGTGGAATGTTGGGTTTGAGGAACTGCAAAAATCCAGTGTAGCTGGATCTAAGAATCTGTACTATGCAAGTACATAGAAGGGAGTAAAGTATGAGAAGACTAGAGGGTCAATCAATCAAACATTTGTTTGTGCCAGGCACTGTGCTAAGCACTAAGGATACAAAGAGGCAAAAAAAAAAGCCCTCACAGAGCTTACAACCTAATGGGATAGATGACATGTAAACAGATATATACAAAGCAAACTATATATAAGATAAATAGGAAACAACTAAAAGAGGGAAAGCATTAGAATTAAGAAGGGTTAAGGAAAGGCTTCCTGTAGAAGGAGGGATTTTAGTTATGACTTAAGGAAAGACAGGGAAGTCAGTGGTCAAGGCAGAGGAGAAAGCATTCCAGGCATGGGGGACAGTCAGGGAAATTGTCCACAGCCAAGAGATGGAGTATTTCATTCATGGAACAAGCAGGAGGCCAGTGTCACTGGATCAAAGAGTATGTGTTGGAGAATAAGGTGTAAGATGACTGGAAAGATAGGAGGGGTCTCAGTTATGAAGGAACATTTTGTATTTGCTCCTGGAATCAAGAGGGAGCCAGGGGTATTGACTGAGTAGTAGGGAGACGTGGTCATGTATCTATCTCCAGAGGTGGGATTGGGGTGGGCAGAATTCTTTCCTAATGATAGAAGACAAGGAATAGGTTTTGAGAGACTGACTTCAGAAGGAGAACCTTCCTACTTGTTCTACATTTTATTCATTGTCTTCTAAACTGAGAACCGAGGGACTCTTCAAATGGATCCTTATCCCCACCTCCACCTTCTTCATTGTCTCCCTGAGAAGAAAGCAGGAAGAAAAGGAGGAGACAGAGCAGGAAGAAATGAGAGTGGGTAAGTTGTCTACTAGGCTCCTTCCTACCCCATAATCTCCTGAGAAGGGATGCCTTGAACCCTGCTGTGGACACTCTTTTTTCAGGGTCTCAGAGAGCTTTCTCTTTTGCCTTCTTCTGTTGGCCTTCCCATAGCTTGATGGTGCATTACCCTCATCTCCCCTCTGCCTTGGGAATATGGCTCAGAAGGGCAGAAGGCAGGCCCTGGTTCATTCACCTCTGATAAGCATTTTCCCTTTCTAGTTATTGTGACTCGGCAGTTCCCACCTCCCCAGAATGGTTGAGTCAGTGCAGCCCACCTGATGCATTGAGGATGGTGAGTCACACAGGCTTTTCAAACCCTGGAGTATGAATCACAGAGTCCTCAGCCCTACAGAGGACTTAAGTGACAGTCAAAGGAAGGCAAGGAGAATGGGTCCAGTCCCTGCCTGCTATCTGTCTGCCCCACAAACCCAACACATACCCCAAATGTAGCCCTCTGAAATTGCCTCTCATTCCATTACCTCCACCACTCCTCCATAAGGGCTTGGATCTGGCCGTAGACATATGTACAGTTACCTGGGGAATGATGGATAGAGGAGTTGAATGGGCAGTCAGCAAGGTCAGGCTCAATTCTTTCTCTTGGCACATGTGGCCATGGGTGGTTCAGTGAGGTAAGTTGATGACCTCACAGCTTCAGATTTCTCATCTGTAGAATGGGGATAGGTGCACTTTCCCAAAGTGTTATTGTAAGAGTCCAGTGTGATGATGATGTTTTGTAAAGTCCTTACCAAACTTTCAAATGCTATGCAAAGTTTGGCTAATATTCTTAGCCTCAACAATGAGGTGATTTGCAGGCTTCCCTGCATGAAAATATCTTCTCTCCTGTCTGTTTGCTAATTGTTAAAATTTTTTTCTATTTATTTATTTATTTTAATGTCTATTTACTTTTAGTTTTCGATATTCATTTCCACAAAATTTTGAGTTCCAAATTTTCTCCCCAGCTCTCTCCTCCTCCTACCCCATAACACCTTGCATTCTGATTTCCCTTTCCCTCTCCCTTCTATCATACCCCTTCCTTCTCTTATTCCCATCTTTTCTCTTGTCTTGTAGGGCAAGATCGATTTCTATACCCCATTACATGTATTTCTTATTTCCCAGTTGTATGCAAAAACAATTCTCAACATTCTTTTCTAATACTTTGAATTCCAACTTCTCTCCCTTCCTCCCTCCCCACCCATCCCCACTGAGAAAACAAGCAATTCAATATAGGCTATGTATGTGTAGTTTTGCAAAAGAATTCCATAATATTCATGTTGTGTAAGACTAATTATATTTTCTTCCATCCTATCTTGCCCCCCAATTATTCTATTCTCTCTTCTGACTTTGTCCCTCCTCAAAAGTGTTTACTTCTAACTACTCCCTTCTCCCATTTGCCCTCCCTTCTATCATCCCCCTCACCCCACTTGTCCCCTTCTCCCCTACTTTCCTGTAGTGTAAGATAGATTTTCATACCAAATTGAGTGAACATGTTATTTCCTCCTTAAACCAAATGTGAAGAGAGTAAGCTTTTTCCTTCTCATCTCCTCCCTTTTCTTCTCCATTGAAAAAGCTTTTTCTTGCTTCTTTTATCATAATTTGCCCTATTCTATTTTATTTTTTTAGATATCATCCCTTCTTATTCAACTCATGCTGTACTCTTTGTCTATGTGTGTGTGTGTGTGTGTGTGTGTGTGTGTGTGTGTGTGTATAATGCCTCCAACTGCCCAAATATTGAGAATTATCTTCCCATGTAGGAATGTAAACAGTTCAGCTTTAGAAAGTCCTTTATGATCTCTCTTTACTGTTTATCTTTTCTTGCTTCTCTTGATTCTTGTGTTTGAAAATCAAATTTTCTATTCAGTTCTGGTCTTTTCATCAAGAATGCTTGAAAGTCCTCTATATCATTGAATGACAATTTTTTTCCCCTGAAGTATTATACTCAAATTTGCTGGGTAGGTAATTCTTGGTTTTAATCTCAGTTCCTTTGACTTCTGGAATATCATGTTCCAAGCCCTTCAATCTCTTAATGTAGAAGCTGCCAGATCTTGTGTTATCTTGATTTCCACGATACTCAAATTGTTTCTTTCAAGCTGCTTGCAATATTTTCTCCTTGACCTGGGAACTCTGGAATTTGACTACAGTATTCATAGGAGTTTCTCTTTTTGGATCCCTTTCAGGAGGTGATGGGTGGATTCTTTCAATATTTATTGTGTCCTCTGATTCTAGACTATCAGGGCACATTTCCTTGAAAACTTCATGAAAGATGATGTCTAGGCTCTTTTTTTGATCATGGCTTTCACGTAGTCCCATAATTCTAAAATTGTCTCTCCTGGATCTATTTTCCAGGTCAGTTGTTTTTCCAATGAGATATTTCATATTATCTTCCATTTTTTCATTCTTTTGGTTTTGTTTTGTAATTTCTTGGTTTCTCATACAATCATTAGCTTCCATCTGTTCCATTCTAATTTTTAAAGAACTGTTTTTTTCAGTGAGTTTTTGAACCTCCTTTTCCATTTGGCTAATTTTGCTTTTTAAAGCATTCTTCTCCTCGTTGGCTTTTTTGGACCTCTATTGCCAATTGAGTTAGCCTATTTTTAAAGGTGTTATTTTCTTCAGCATTTTTTGGGTCTCCTTTAGCAAGTTGTTGACTCACTTTTCATGATTTCTTACGTTGCTCTCGTTTCTCTGCCCAATTTTTCCTCCACCTTTCTTACTTGATTTTCAAAATCCTTTTTAAGCTCTTCCATGGCCTGAGACCATTGCATATTTATTTTGGAGGCCTCTGATGGTATGCATTGTTCTTTCTCATCTGAACGGATGGAAGAAAATAACTGTTCACTAAAAATCTTACTTTTTTCCCCTTTTTTGGGCATTTTTCCAGCCAATTACTTGACTTTTGAGTCGTTTGTCAAGAGAGGGGTATACTCTGGGGACCTGTAAGTTCTCAATTCCTCCAAGGTAGCTCAATCAAGGGAAAGGAGTTTACTCCTCTCTGGGTCTGCACTCTGGTCTGGGAGCTACCAAAGCTTTTCTGCCTAGGATCTGCAAGTAGAATTCCTTTTCCAGAGCCTCCACCAGCTCCACCATGCCAGCCAGCACTCTTCCTCACTCCCGGACTGCCACTCAGGATGGAGACTCAGATCAACGGCTCAATTCTCCCAGGGGCTTTAGGCCGAGGGCTCCAAAAATGGATGCTACTGCTGCTGCTGCTGCTTCCTGGGGCTGGGACTAGGGGAGGACCCTGCTCCTTTCTCACCCAGGAGAGAAAGCTTTTTCACTGACCTTTGAAGTATCTTTGGCCTTTGTGGGTAGAGGGATGTGAAAACCACCACTGCTGCTGAGGATTCCACTCCAGAGGCCTGTTCCAGTTCTGTCCCTGCTGTGCTGGAAGGCCAAGGTTAGACTGGGCTCATGGGTTGCCCTCTGCTCTGCACTCCGTGTGATAGACCTTTCCTGTTGGCCTTCTAGGCTACCTTGGGCTGGAAATCTCTTTCACTCTGTCATTTTGTGACTTGCTGCTCTAGAATTTGTTTAGAGTCATTTTTTACAGGTATTTTATGGGCTGTGTGGGAAGAGCTAGAGTATGTGTGTCTTTCTACTCTGCCATCTTGGCTCTGCCCCCCTCTGTTGTTAATTTTCACAACATCGTATTTAGCTCTGTATTTCTTTGGTTAAGGTTTTGTTCCTCCCTGAGAATGGATAACACATTGAACTGTAATCAGTCATTTATACCATAGTATGAATTAGTCTGCATTTCTTTAAGGGAGGTTTCCTGGGGAGAAGGGAGAAGGTGTGAAGGAAGAACTGTACCATATTATGCAGAAGAACTTCTGAAAGTGGAGCCTGGAAGTCTTGATAATAATAACATTTACCTTCTTGGTGTTTTTGCCTCTTGTTGGCCTTGGCTAACAAGGCCTTGACTTAGATCCCTTCATCGATGGGGAGGATGGGATTTTAGATGGGACCTTTTGACAAACCCTAGATCCTCCAGCCCTTGACTGTGATGCCCATTCACCAGGACATAGATTGACATTTGTGAACATTAGCAGACATCAAAGCAAGACTGGAGTAAATAGCTTCCCTTGAAACTCTGAGGTCACATTGAGCATCCATGGAGCTCTCTCAAAACAGCAGGCAGTGTCTGAGTTAGAGCAGTCAAGGCTGGGGCAGCAAGGTATGTGTGGGATCCAGAGAGATGTGCTAATGACCCATAATCTCTTCCCCTAAAAGTAAGATAAGACTGAAACTTGAGACTTAGTCTCTTTTCTCCCCCTCTCCCTGTCTCCTCAGGGGACTCAGGCTACAGGTATGCTGTTCATAGGAAATGGATCTATTTGTAGTTTTGAAAAAACTAGGTTTGGTGGGGATGGGGGAGAAAGAAAAGAGGGGGTAAAAGGGTTCCAGTAAAACAATCATACTCACTGAGAGGAATAGGGTTTGATTCCCAGAAAGGGAAAGGCAGAAATTCTGCTTCTGCTTTCCCAGAACTATGAGCTTCTTGAAGGGAGGACCTGTAGATCAGAGGCCCTAACCCCACTCCCCACCCAATGACAAGTACATCATGTGTATACTCCACAACACTGGGCACAAGGAGTATTGGGGAAGGAAGGAGTTGGTATAAAACCCTCTCCTAGGCCTGAGGATGGTCTCCCCCACATTTGGTAACTGCATTCCTTGCCCCATCAACTCCTTCACCACCCCTGCTAGCTTCTCATCCAGCCTTCACCCTCTCCCTTTTTTCCCTCTCTCCTCTGTGGCTGAAGCATCTCAGAAATGTCAAAACATGCCATTAGTTGCAGTAGTGAGCCTACTGACCAGGGAGCAGCGACTGAGAGACCTGTCAGGCAGAGGAAATGAGGCTTGTGCAGCTGACTAGACAGAGGTGTCCCAAGCGTAGCCCTCAGCCTTCATGACTGGCATTGTGTCCCTGTGGATCAGGATCATGGTTTGTATCCTGGATCCTACTCAGAGACTGGACAGAGGAGAATGTTGGGTAGGGCCTGGGATTGCCCCTGGTGTGAAGCTATGTGAGTGTGGGAGTCTTTGGGTCAAGGTAGGACTAGTCTCCTCTCTGCCATGAATAGTTTTTGTTTGGATTGTCATAGCATTTAAGATTTAAGCACTTTCCACGTGGTAAGTTACCATTGTGGTAATCAGTAATGGGCACATCTCCATTCTGTGCGAGTATGTTACAGATCAGGCTTTCTGGTTGACTTTTGACCTAAGGAAGTCCAAATGAATGATGGAAATACTAAAAATAATAGAATACTGGGATGTTCATGCTCTTCCTTCTATGTGGAGCCTTAATGAGGCATTGGATAAAGTTTTCCAGAGCGGGAAATTTGCATGAAGAGGTGAACTAGACATTCTAAAATCCTTTTTGCTCTTTAGAAATCAAGAGAAGAGTGGACCCGAATCTCTCCCATTGACCATAGATTAATCATCTTGGCAAATTCTTTTTGTGTCTCAGTTTACTCATCCGTAAAATGAGGGGACTAGACTAAATTATCTCTAATTATTACTAATTATCTTTCAGTTCTAAATCTATGAACTTATTATCTTATTTGGAAAAATCTCCAAGGCCTTTGGTGTGAAAGAAAAGAGCCTGAGATTTAGAGTCAAAAGACCTGGATTTGAATACAGGTTATTTCAGATTTTGCTGTTTGACCTCAGAAAAATCATTCTCCCTCTCTGGGTCTGTTTCTTTACCTGTAAAATGTAGGGGTTGGACCAGATGAGGCACTAAGCTTCTTTTTGCTGTGATTCTGTGATTCTTTTTCTTCTTATCTCCTGCCCTGAGTTGAGCTTTCTGTTTAAAACCAGGATCCTAACCTGGAAGGGACCTCTCTGGTGGTCTATTGTTCCTCCATTGGGTGCTAACTCTTCCTGCTCCAAATGATCAATATCATTGCTTTTCTTTTCTAAATAAAGAGAAAGAGATAGATAGATAGATAGATAGAGAGAGAGACAGACAGACAGACAGACAGACAGACAGAATAAAGTTTCCGTGACTGGGATGTGTGTTCATCCTTCATTGCCAAAGACCATACTATCATCAGAGAAATGATGACATGTCTTGCACTTGACTTTGTTGTGAGTGAGTGAGGGCTGTGCAGGTCACCAGCCTCACTTCTCCTCCAGAGTCATCTGAATCCAGTGACCAGATATTCATCAGGATGACCGGAGATGATCCAGGATGAGGCAATTGGGGTTAAGTGACTTGCCTAAGGTCACACAGCTAGTGAGTGTCAAGTGTCTGAGGTGAGATTTGAACTCAGGTCCTCCTGACTCCTGCACTGGTGCTCTGTCCACTGCACTACCTAACTGCCTCAAGACTGGGATAGATTAGTAGTCAAGAAGCTGGGTTAAGGATGATTGGGAAAGTACCTTCTTGTACTAAGAGCCAGATTTGGTAGTATCTTCTTTCAGGTACTAGAGGTAACTGCTGGTGCAGTGAATAGAGTAGTGAGCCAGGAGTCAGGAAAATCTGAGTTCCCACTTGTTAGCTATTTAATTCTGGGCAAGTCACTTAATCACTGCCTCAGTTTCCTCAACTGAAAATGGGGATAATAATATCTACCTTGCAGGGTTATTGTCAGGATCAAATAAGTTAATGTTTGTGAAAGTGTTTAGCACAGTGCCTAGCATGGAGCTGGTACCATGTGAATGCTTCTTTCTTTCTCTTTCATGCCTTTACGCCCTCCTCCACACATTTCAGTATTGCTTAAATCTCTTGGTTCTAAGACAGTTTCCTGAAACAGTCAAAGAGTTAACTTTCCTGTCACCACACTTCATAATATTCAAAGACTATTCTGAATTTTCTTTCTGTGTGAGGGAGACCCTGCCACTAGTGTTGGTATGATAACATGTTTAGCCTCGAATCATGGGTCACATACCTGACAGATGGGGAGCCGCCAGCTCAGTCAGGAGCACTAAGGTAGAGCTGGCTGCATTCTGTTGGAGTTGGCACCCTAAAGCTTTTTGCAGCTAGACCTCTTATCCCTGTTCCTCAGGATCTGTCTTGATGCCAGGCTTACAGAGAGATTTTGTGGTGTCAGTGGGTGCTGCTCTTTGAACCTCTTCCCTCAATGAGTGCCTGATTGGAGATAACAGTCTCCCTCTGCCCCTGCCTTCCCCCCTGATTGATGAATTCTTCTGGGAACCTCCATTTTGAGGAAGAGTCCACGCCAGGAATGGTCGCCTTCTCTCCTCTCTTGGCTCTACTCCAGTTGCCTTCTGTTTCCCTTCCCCCCACTTCCCGAAGGACTATCTTTCTTTGCTTATTTTTGTATTCCCAGCACTCAGCACAGTGCCTGACATATAGTAAACACTTAATAAGGCTTCTTGACTTGACATCAACCCTGAGACATAGGTAAGGAAAGTTGGACCATTTTCATTTTACAAAAGAAACTGAGGCTCAGAGGACTCAGCTGATAGGTACCAGAATTAGCCCACAAAACCAGGTCCCCTGACTCCAACATTAGTATTTTTTCCTTTATATTCAAATCTGTCTTAGCTGAATGAGTGAGTCTCTTGCCATCTGAATCCTTCCTGAGAGAAGGCTGGATTATTTAATCAGAAATATGTCTTGAGGTGAGTTCAAGTGGGTGGGCTTTGACCCCTTCCTGGGGAGTGACTCTGTTAAGACTACCAGTTCCTCATCCTCTTGGGACTCCACCTACCTAAAAGTTGCAGGATCTTTTGCTTCCCACTTTCTAGGCTTAAATTTTAATAAATGATCCCTCCTTTCCAACCAATATTAAGTCCTGTAAAGAGGTTTATTTTTTTCCCTTCTGGATTCAGAAGGAGAGGAGGGGATTCTAACCCTCTTGGTATAATATCTCTTATAAAGAGTTTTTTTTTTAAATTAGACTCAGGAACTTGCATTGGAGTGGGAGAGAGGATAGAGGAGAAAATGAGATATGGCATTGTCCCAGAGACTTCAAAAAACTGCTTTTTCCCAAGATGACAAAAAAGGAACGTTGTTTACCCACTGGGTCCAATGAGATTCTATAACAACTGGATAACTTTGAGAACCGAGGTTCTGATCATTGAGTCTTTTGTGGATGCCAGACCACAGTGTGAACTATATCATCTCCTATAAACAGTTTTCTGTACTTCATAAATTAGCCAATAGCTTGTTATCCATAGCATATTTTAAGGCAGTTATGGTCCAGTGGAAAGAAAGCTAGATTGGGAATCAGAAGGTTTGGGTTTTGCTCCTCATTCCACCATTTCCTATCTGTGTGTCCCAACAAGTCCATTTACTTCTTTCTAGCAAAATTTTAGGAAAGGTGGAGTGGATGACTTCCAACATTCCATCAGCTCTAAATTTGTGATTCTCTCGGGCCCACAGAGAGGGGGAATCCCAAAGTCCTATTAAGCTGTAGTCTTCATTTCTTTGCTGTACTTTGGTCTGGAGAATCCTGTTCTAGAGAGGTTTTCCAAAAGCCTCAGAAGCCTCCCTTCCAAACCCTCCACCTATGGCCACATCCAGGCTCTCTGAGGGAATGCTTCTTTTTAACCATTTACAACATGCATGGCCAATGACAGAGAACAAGGTCTGGCACAGTCTCCCACACACCCCCTATATATTTACTGCGGCAGCAGCCATGTGAGAGTTTGTCAATCCCAGAGATGCTTTGGCAGGGTGACAATCTACCACCTCTTCTTCCTTCTTCCTTTGCCTCCAGGAGATGAGATAAGTACACACTCATTTCTACTCAATATACTTCATCCAATAAAGGCTTTACTTTCCCTTGGCACCACCTGGGCAGTTGTGGCTCATGTTAATTTTTTGTTGTTCAGTTGTTTTCAATTATGCCCGTCTCTTTGTGACCCCATTTGGGGTTTTCTTGGCAAGATACTGGATACATTTTGCAGATGAGGAAACTGAGGCAAACACGGTTAAGTGACTTGCCCAGGGTCACACAGTGTCTGAGGCTAGATTTGAACTCAGAAGATTAATCTTTCTGACTCCAGGCATTCTATCCACTGCACCACCCGGCTGCCCCATATCATTTAGGTAGGTTCGGCAATTCCCACTCTGTGTGACTGCCTGACTGATTCCTCTGACTTCCTGTATGGTTTCTCTTTCTACAAATAAATACATGTCTTCTTCTTTTGGCCTGGTGATTAAATGCTCAACCACTCAAATGGATCCATGATCCCTTCAATATGGACATTCTCTCCAGTGATGTAGATTGAGACCCGCCCATGCCTATTTAATATTTGTCCACGTCCTACCCTAAGTTCACCATAGAATATAAATCCAACATGCCAGGGACTCTCCTCAATTTCTTTTGACATGACATAGACACTAGTGGCAGTGCAATGACTAAAGAGACAGCCCAGTGACTCCGGATGCTTGTGACCAGTTCATTTTCTTTCTCAATTATATTTTTCTGTGATGACGTCTGCTAGTACAGTAAAAGCCATGGCTTCAAAGTCCAAGGGGTTCCCCAAAGGGAAAATTAAAAAAGATACTGCACAGTGTATAAACGTAAATTAGGTATGGGATAGGTAGTTCATTCCTTCACAGAAAAGGGAATGAAAATCATTAACAGAACAACTTCAAAAGAAGATTTGGTAACTTACAGCTATTATTACAGTGTGCTGGAAGGGTGATAGTTAAGCTGTAATGGGACATAAGGCAGTCTGAAATGATGCTAATTAGCCATTTTGCATTTTCTCTGCTCATTCCTATCAACTCTCCTAGTGAAACAGGTATGGCTTGGTCATTCTCTCCACAGGGTCTGGAGGAGTTGTATCATTTAATAGTCCCATCATTTACGTCCTGCTGCTGTTGGAGACATCAAAGGGTCCTCATTCACAGGTCTCCTAGAACCTTCAGACCTTGGGGAATTGACAAAGTTGCTGCTAGTGCCAGCTATGTCCACCTAAGACCAGGGAAGAAATAACTCAAGATAGGCAGAGTTGGCCTTATGCTCAGGGCCATATAGAAGAACCTGCTTAGAGCTTGAGTCACCATCTACCTTGCAGGTTTGTATAATACTGCTTTATTATTTCTCATTATTAACTGAAGGGTAGCTAGGTGGTGCAATGGATAGAGTGCCAGACCTGGAGTCAGGAAGACTCGTTTTCCTGAGGTCAAATCTAACCTTAGACATTCACTAGCTGTGTGACTGTGGGCAAGTCACTTAACCCCATTTGCCTCAGTTTCCTCATCTGTAAAATGAGCTGGAGAAAGAAATGGAGAGCCACTCCAATATGTTTGCAAAAAAAAGGAAAGAAACCCAATGGCATCATGAAGAGTCAGAAACAACTGAGCAATACCTACTTACTGAAAGAGTGAGGGAAGGACTCAAAGAATGTAGAGATTGTGGATGTCAAAAGGCCAGTTGGCTCACTTAAAAATTTTTCTGAGAGTTGGCCCAATTATCACCCCTCTTTCTCCATGTCAGGACAAAATAGCCATGAGGGATGGGAACAGAAGACAAGGAAGCTAAGTTGAGGAGAGTGTCTAGAACTTTGGAAACTTCCTGGGGTAAGCAAATCCTGTAGAATGCTGTGATGGGAAACTCTAAACTGTTTAAGGATACTATGTCCCATGTACATGTGTGTATGTGTGTGTGTGAGAAAGAGGAGAGAGAGAATCAGAGAGATTTAAAGAGATATACACACAGAGACATAGAGAGACAGAGGCCATAACAGATGGACAGAGAGAGACATTAAAAGAGGTGAGGTAGATATATTTTTTTTGTGTTTGTTTTTGTTTTCTTTTGACCATAAATAAACACATTACAAATGAAGAGGACATTTTTCATTGGCCAGGAATGGAGCAGAATTGAGGAATGAACTGGCAGGAGCAATATCTCCAAGGGGATGGGATAGAAAGTCAAGAACAGCTCTGATCCAAGATTTGCTTAGGCACAATATTCCCATTTCCTAATTTACCTAACTCAAAGGATGTGAAAAACACATCAGAAACTAGGTTGCAAGTTTCTTGTACTTTACTCCATACGGTAGCTGAGTGGTACCATTAGACATGAACTGGGGAGGGGCTCACCCCATAGCTCGGGAAAGCCAGAAAGAGGGTAACAAGAGTCAGTGAGTCATATACAAGCCGTATCTAGGCAGACAGAAAAGAAGGCCAAATGATTGGTTACACCTGCTAAGAAATTTTCCTGCCATCGGAAAATTTCCAAAGAAGAAGGAGCCTGGGATTGACCCTTGAATATAACAACAAAAACCTGAAACACAGGATAGAAGTCAAGTCAATGAGAACCCATAGTTCTGAGTATGCTCAGTCAGTGCCAGGTGTTGTTCCAGGTGGGGTTCTTCGGGGCCATTGAGGAAGGTCAAGATGGTGGCCAAACCAGTTAAAAGTTAGAGTCCTTTTGGTGGGCAAATGGTTTGGGGGAAGAGGATGAGAGCTGCCCCAGTGTCCCCAGCTTGGTGGAGCAAAGGGGTGTTGCTGGTACGGCAGCTACCCTACCAGCCATGAAGGCCAGTTTCTGTAAGGGGATCTTTGGGGGGTCCATGGTCTGGTTTAGGGTGATCTTCCCAGCTTGTCCTTAATGTTAAGGAAGTAAAACAATAAAAAAAGGCACTAACCCCAATGACACCAAAATGCTGCCTCCCCCACCTGGAAATTCAGTTTGCAAAATAAATAGGGAGAGGAGGGATGTGGGTCTGGGGATATGGGTGGGGAGGAAGATTTGGGAATGGAGCAGAGGAGAGCTGGAGGAGCCAGTGATGAGTCCATTTGGGGCTGATCCTTAAAGTGCTTTATTGGAAGTGGTGAGAAGATGGGTGATGCTGAGGCATGGGTACAGGGTCCACCCCCTCCAGCTGGTCACTTGCAGAAGGGGGTCAGCCTAGTGATATTCTGCCAGAAGTTTGATGGCTTCCACTTGGGTTCGGCCAGCATGAAGACTTGCTGCTGTGGGAGGTTGGCAGGCAACGTGGGATGCTTCTGGTGTATCAGGAAATCATAGTAAGGCCGGTTCATGGCTTTGGGTTTCCCATTGGACTGTTGTTTGTTTGTATTCAGCATGGCCTGTTTCTTCTGTACCTCTGTGATGGAGAAGCCTGTCTCCTGGTCTAGTTGGACTTGTTTCCTTTCATTCTCAAAGGCCTTGAGTCAGGGCAATTTCTGTTTAGGTTTCTTAGCACAGAAGAGATGGTTTTCATCAGTTGAGCTTCTATGGAGCTTGAAGGCATTTTTGACACTGATGTTAAAGTCCTTGTCCTTCCCATCTTCCAAGTCCATGATCTCCATGTCATCCATGTTAATTTGGCCCTTGTAGTACAAGATGTCCCTCTGGAGAAGGTCCTTTTTACAGTAGATGAGCTGGTGGTCGAAGAGGAAAAACATTCTCTTTTGGCTCTTGGCTTGGGACTGGGAGATTCTGGTTAATTGAGGTGAGGTAGATATTGGTTGGGGATGTCAACTGAGACAAATTGATTATGGAGAGTTCTTGGAATGGGGAACCATGGAAATGATGACGGGGTAGAAATGATTATTATACAGAAAGAATGGAATGGAAATTAACCAATAGAACTTTGGGCCTCTGAGTAGAAGAAAGGTCATTGTGATTCTGAAATAAGAAAGGTTCCTTCCCACTTCCATTTTTTTCTGCTGCTTTCCAGTTTTATTGATCTCACTGTAACTTCCCATTTGGATCTGCTTCCCATGTTCCAAATCTTTGCCAAGAACTTCCATTGAAACAGACCAGTTTCAAGTCTTATTTCTTGACTGGATCATGTTCTAGGTTTTCTACTCTAGAACTAAATGCAGCATGGAGTAGTGGAAAGAGTTCTGTATTTGAAATCAAAATACTGGCTCTACTGCTTGTTACCTATGTGACTTATGGCAAATAATTTAACCACCATGGGCTTCAGCTTTCTCTTCTATAACATTCAATTCCACAAAATGTAAGTCTGTAATCACTCAAAACCATATATCATAAACCACACCATCCATGAGTTTACTTTTATGAGCCAACTAATGGACACAGTCCCAAACGAAGGCATTTAATGAAATATCATAGCAAAAAAACCAGTAACAGATCATTTCTCTCTTCCTTTTCCTCCATTCTCATAAACCTGGGGCATGCTTACTCACAAATGCAGGCACTATCAGTGGTAGCAGTGGACACACACAGGGATCATACACGAGAGTTCACATGTTGGGAATATGTGTAGACAGACCACATGAAGTTGAAGGACAATGCATACCTCTGATGCTAGAGGGGCTGTTGGTCTCTTTGGGGAATGTCACTGAACTTTTATCTCTGGCTCTGCTCATTTCTGGGGGTTGCTTTCTCTTGGCATTGCATCTGGGCATTGCGTCAAATATCTGTGCTCTTCCAACTGGTGTCATTCATCCACTGCTCCCCGTTTGCAGCTTCTCTGTACTTTGCTGAATTTGGGGATAGTTTTCTGGTACCAGTTTCTGGGCTTCCTCTTTTCATGGCCACTTGCCACCAATCTGAACTTCACTTTTTTAGGATGGTGTGCATTTATTATGTGTATTGGTCAAGAGTAAGCACCCTAGCTTTGGTGCAATATTTTGGCCAGAGGGAAAAAATTCTCATCTCCTTATATTTCCCCTCCTCTCACCTAGTAAAGTATTTGTAGTCTAGCAAATTTCTCAGGGGGTGTACAAATACTTGTGAATAAATATGAAAGGCAACATAAATTAACAAAGAACATAAACACAGATCAATATCTCAGTGACAGAATAAAATGCACATGCAGGTATCTGATAGATGACATTCACTTTGCTGTAGCCTACAGCTAGTGGTACAGGCAAGAAACATAATTCCAAGCAAACCATTTATAGTATATATGACACTGTGCCGTGTATTAAGTAAAGGACACAAATCTCAGTGAAATAAAAAAACATATACTATTACAAAAGAGTGATTAAATACATAAATCCCAGAGACATAGCAGATTAATGTGTAATATCAGTACAAGCACACTATTATGTATTGTTTTATGTAGCAAAAAAATGAACATAAAAATAAATTATGTGCAGCATATCATGGCGCATAACTTATATATAACAAATAACACATTATTACAATAAAGTACCTATTATTACATATGATGCAACTGTCATTGTTTAGTTACATGAATAACCCCTTCTCCTGTACCTCCTGAAACTTCATAATTCTATGTACAGATTAATTGGGATAAACTAAAATAATCAAGCATATTGATTTTTTAAAAATAACTTTTTAATGAAATATTTTTGTTACTATACTTTCTCCCAATATCTCTGACATTCCCTCTCCAAGAAAGCCATCCCATAGTGTAAGATAGATTTTCGTACCAAATTGAGTGTGTATATTATTCCGTCCTTAAGCTAAATCTAATGAGAGTAATGTTCACTCTTTCCCTCTCACCTCTCTCCTCTTTTCTTCCATTGAAACAGCTTTTTTTGGCCTCTTTTATGTGAAAGATAATTTACCCCATTCTATTTCTCCCTTTTTCCTTCTCCCAATATATTCCTCTATCACCCCTTAATTTTATTTTTTAGAAGTCACCTTCATATTCAACTCACTCTGATGGTTATGGGGCTCACAGAGCAAGGATGAAAAGACAGGCAGGACATAGCAGTCTGAACAAGCTGAGTTTATTCTGGACACACTGAGCCAATAAATTAGGGGGTCAGGTGCTTAAATAGTAAAAAACCATAGGGGTAACAATTGAGGCTTGAAACAGAACAGATTGTGATAAGTAGAAAGGGAGGCCTCAAAGCCTCTTTATCGGAATGTTATCCTGTATAGCAGGGGCCCTGATTCCTGGAACTTCAACTCCTGAATTCAAGGATGTGCACCTGAGAACAATATATCACTTAGCTTCTCAAGTCAGGACAAGCTTCAGCTGGGCTCTGATACTTGATTGGCAGGCAGCTGGTCATGGGTGGCACAGAGCAAGGGGGACCATCACTTGACTGAATATTTCCTGAGTGCTATGGTTAAGTAAATCTCCCATTTTTAACTGTTGAATACTTCACAAGCACCTCATTTTGTCCCAGTATTAAAAATAAACTACCAAGGGACTGGTCCAAGTCAAGCCTTGCTTGCAACATGTGCTTCTTAAGAGCTACTACAACTTTTGCACATCTCCTTGGAGAATATGTCCTTAAATACCACAGACTTAATACAACAAAAGAAAGCAATTAAATGTATGTGGCACAAATCCAGTACTCAATGACAGAGAACTAACTAAAGATGGGAAAATCAGCTCAGTCCGGTTTCATTTGGTCCAAATCAGATGTCTTATAACTAACAGAGATGTTTCCACCTAAGACAGTTATCAGGATATAAAGCATCTTTTTAATTACATTAACTGGAGTTGAGGAATATAGGACACCTTTCTCATATTACTTTTATATTTCTGTGTATATCTGTTCTATCCTCTAGATAAAATGTGAGCTGGTTGAGGACATTATTTTGATTATTTATGTGTATGCATATACATATATGGTCAGGTGGCAGCTAGGTGGTACAATGGATAGAATGCCAGGCCTGGACACAGGAAGTCTTTTTGAGGTCAAAACCATCCTCAGACACTTACAAGTTATGTGACCCTGGGCAAGTCGCTTAACCCTGTTTGCCTCAGTTTCCTCATATGTAAAATGAGCTGGAGAAGGAAATGATAAACCATTCCAGTATTTTTGCCAAGAAAACCCCAAACTGATTATGAAGATTTGGACATGACTGCAAAATCACTGAACTATACATATGTGTGTATATGTATATACGTATATATATACGTATATACATATACACACATATATACATACAAACATGTATTTCATACATATACATACACATATTCAAACATATACATGTATACAGTCACACATATGTACATAAATGTGTATCTATCTATCTATAGTTCTCTCTATGTAGATATATGTATATGTGCTTCACTTCTATCTACCTCAAATTGGCAGTGCCCAATGCTGCCATTTAAAAAAAAATTATTTTATTTGTTTTCAGTGTTCTACAATCAGTTCCATGTATCTTAGATTTCTTCCCCCTCCCTCCTTCCACTCCCTCCCCAGGACGGCATGCCATCTTATATAGGCTCTACAATGTGTTCCTATTAAAAACATTTTCACCTTAGTTATGTTGAATAGAAGAACTAAAATGAATAGCAGGAGGAGGGCTAGGGAGAGATTTGGGAGGGGGTAGGGGTTGAGATGGTGGGAATGGAGGCAGGGAAGGAGGTGGGGCCCTGGGGACCATAAAAAAGGGTCATCCAAAATGTCCAATTCACCTCATTGCCCTTTTGTGGGGCAACTCTTGCTACAAGCATCTTACAATTTTTTCTAAGAATGGGGTTCTCAGAGAGCTTGATGAAGGGTATATCTATCTGTTTTCCTTCGTGGTGACAATATAACTCTAATTATAAAAGAGTATTACATTGTAAGGTCCTGAAAATGGGCCATACTTTGTGGTCCTCTGGGTGATACTGAAGCCAAACCATGTGGCAAAAGAACACTAACTTTTTCTTTTTAAATTCTTTAGGGAAGCTAAATTCTTTTCCAGTTTTGTAAAAGACAATCCAAAGGTGAATTTTGGGGATTGAAGAGGATTGACCTATTATAGGCGTGGGGCTGGAAGTAAGCCTTGAGAAAAAACAAAAGAAAAAAAGTAACTGATGTTTTCCTAATTCTCTAGCGCTGAGGGAATTCAGAGAGTTGGGCATACACTTCCTGATAGGGCATCTGTCCTTGTCTATGCTTTAGAGGGTGTGCCTTTAGAGGTGTGTGTCCACAGCCTCAAACATGGCCACTGGAGAGAAAACCTGAGAGCCGTCAGGTTGAGTATAAGACAGCCTCCCAGCCATCTGACCTACTGAAACCTGAGAGGTCAGGTCTGAAAACCACTTCCAAGGTGCTTGGAGAGCAAGAAGGGGATAGGGAGAGGGGAAAGGTTACATACCTTCCAGTCTTGGCAGAAGAACTTGAGATTAGCTGTTCTTCCCAGTTGGAACCAAAATGTTGAGGTTCAAGGTGGTGGGGACTCCCAAATACTGACATGTTGGGTCCTGCTCAAATGAATTCAACACAAGCCTACTTAAAGTCAAAGAAAAACAAAGTTTATTAAAGATTCGCCATGCTGGGCTGACTCTTAAGGAGCCTAAGCATTTGTAATGCTTGTATTAACGAGTGGCCAGATAGAATCTCAGCTAGACAGAGTCTGTGCTGGATTGAATCTGAGCAGCCACCATTTTTTAAATGTGGAGATTTGCAATGAACAGAGAAAACCACAACTATGGTACAAATTTGGTACAAATAATTACATTTCTCTGTGCCTTGGTTTCATTGCCAACCTACGTTCCATTAGTTACACTGCCTTTCTTTAGGGTATCTAGTTTATATATGGATTACTACTTCTCTTGGGACATTACTTCTAGCTCTAAGGGGAAGCACACACACACACAAATGCTAACAAGTCCTTAATCAATTTGTGAGGGGTGATTTACTCTGGACTGTTAGGTGAGAAGACAATACATAGGAAATGTTTTGGGTTTTGGTAGAAAGAACTAGACTCTGGATACATGTTTATCAAAGAATGGTTTTTGGTCAAAAGGCAGTCAAGCTTTAAATACACTTTGAGGAGCCATGAACTTATACATGTAACCAGAGGGAAGCAAGTAAGTTTGGATTGACGTTCTCTCCTATCTTGTACTAGAAGATGATCTGGTGAACTTTGAAAAATCAAAAGATTTGGATTTCCCATCTCAGATGGCAGTAGTTATAGTATCCCTGAAGAATTAGTGGCTTGTGGGCAAAATAAATACCCTAGACAAAGTCAGCTTTAGGGAGTATGACCTCTTTGGGGTAGGAAGAAGTGCAGCTATGTACTCTACAAAGACACTGACTCTCAGAACCAAGTGTTGCAATTCAGGGGACTTTTTATGACCTCCCTAAAGGGGAAAAAGAATTCCATTACCATGAGTTGCAGTTACCCTTTGGTCACATGTGTTTTCTAACTTTGAGTCTTTCCCCCCTTGGACTTTGTATGCATTTGCAGTTGTGTGCCCTAGTTTGAGGTAGGGAAAGGATGTTTTGTACCTAATAATCTGACTGTACCTCTTTAGTAAATAACCCTTCATAAGAACCAGTGAACTTGATAAGAACTAATTGGTCAATGGGGAGCATACTGGATGGGACCTCTTGAGCCACAGTACTAAAAACATTCACACTTCTCAGGCTTACAACTACAAACCCACGCTCTAGCGACTCAGACCACCATTGAATTTTGGAAGAGTGACCCTCAGGGGGATTCCACACTAAGGAAACAGAGGGGAGAGGAATCACTAGCAATTGGGATCAAGGAAAGCTTCATAGAAGTGACAGCTGAGATGAGCCTTAAAGGAAAATAAAAATAATAGGAGGCAGAGATGAGAAGGAAGAACATTCCAGGCATGGGAGATTGCAAGGTTGAGTTTGGGGAGCAGTTAGTTTGATTTGGCTAGGACACTGAGTACGTTTGTGAAAAGGAGGAGATGAAATGAGACTCTGGTTAGCTGAGAGACAGATTGTGGAGTACCTTAAATTCCAGCCAAAGGAGTTTGTTTCTTATTCTATAGAGGGTGTGGGAGCACATGTGGTCAGATCGTTGCCTATAGAATAAGAAACAAACTCCCTTGGGTGGAATTTAAGGCAAAATAATCTTTGGCAGCTGTGTGGAGGACAGATTGAAGAGGAGAGAGGTTAAAAGCATGGAGACCAATCATGAGGATATTTCTATAATATGAGATTTCTATAGTCTAGGCTGAGGGCACTGAGGAAAAACCATAGTGGTGGCTGGTAAGCCAAGAGTTGGTGAATAGGTGGAAAAGATGCAGCAGGGGTAGAGTCAACAAAGTCTGACAACTTGTTGGCTCTGAGGGCAGGTGTTGTGAGATAGAAGGAAGAGTCTAGGATGACTCCGTGAATATCTTGGGGAAAAGCATGGGATGTGCTCAACAGAAACAGGAAAATTTGGAGGAGAAGCAGGTCAGTTCTCAAATCTCCATTTGGGGCACTAAGTGATATCCAGGGGAACTGGAGATTAAGAAAAGGAGAATAAAAAGCTTCTCACTTTCCTTCTTTTCCTTCCCCCCTCCTCAATACAGCCATGATTGATCTATTCCCACCTGTTTTTTATTTGTCTTTAAGCCAATGCACAATGTGATACCTTTGTGTCGTAAGACTTCCTTACACAACAAATAGGCTGTAAATTCAAACAGCCCTAGAGATTCATCCGCCTGATGTCCCCCTTGCCTTTTCTTTCAGCCTCATTTGATGATTCTATGTTGGTCGTTTTTTGATGAGACAATCTATCTGCCTCCTCTCCAACTTGTACTTTTGTGCCTGGGTAATCTACTCACTTGGTATGATTTAGTCATCCAGAGGGATTCATGGTGTCACCACCGGAAGGAAAGAAACTGAAAACAATGTGTCAGCTCTCCCTATGACTTCCAGGTCATAGAGCTGGCTGCTTGAGTGAGAGAATCCTGCTGGGCGGGCAATGATTCCACCACAAAAGGCTTTTGTGGGCATTGTGGGGTGTCAGATTTCTAGTCAGTGATAGCTCTGAGACTGTAAACATTTTCACTTCTTATCACGTAATAATAATATTTCTCAACCTTCCACTGGAGGGCTAAAAGGCACCCGTACAGTGCACAGTGCTTTCCATGGTGCCAGTCCAGAAGAACCTTGCTCATTTTAGAGCTGGGGCCATGGAGGAGACAGGCAGGTGAGATGACGAACTCTCAGGGCCCAGACTGAACTGAGAAATAGGACTTTGGTGTCTCTGTCCCCAATCTAGTCAAAAGATGGTTTGTTGAGAGAGTTTGGACATTGTCAGACTTGCTTAGGCTTTTAAAAAAGATCATATTTTTTTAATGAAAAAGATTTTTTGAATTAAAAAAACATTTTTTTCTCTCTTCAATCTCTCCCCCTACTCACCACTATGGGTTGAGAAAAGAAAAAAAATCGAACAAAACTTCTGTAACAAACATGCCTGGTTTTCCTGTGAATTTCTCTGCAGGCCAGAGTAAACTAGTGGGAGTTAATGTGTAGAGGTAAATGATGAGAAAGATGACTTTGGAGACTTGTTTGACCTCTAAGATCCTGTGACCACTAAGCCTCAGGGTAGAGAGCTGGGCTATATTTTCTGTTCAGCCAGTTCAGCCAGTGCTGTTCCTGAAATAAGCATTTATTCTTGATGAGTATGAAAAGTGGTTTCTAAACCATATATTCCAGAACAATCTCAGCCTCACTCCTCTCAATGAGGCTAGCCCTGAGGACTTAGCATGGAAACCGCATAGCCCAGGGTTATCCTTCAGGGTGATATTGGGATGGAAAGGTTCTGGGAGAAAAGATGGTTATTTAGTCTCCCAGTTTCTGACCCACCTGCACTTGGGATGGGAGGGTTTTCCAGTCCCATATGGGTCACTTAGGCACATATTTGGACAGTTGGACAGGAGGACCCTCAAAAAGATTGTTTGACTATGGAGGATGTTAGTGTCTGGTCTGCAGTGTGATGTATGGTGTGGCTTCCATCAGTGCTCTGTGGAGCAGGTTTGGGGGATGAATATAGTTTGCCTGATGGTAATTCCATCTTTTATCAACTCACTATAGCAATTCATAGTGTCTTCTCTAGACTGCTCACAAGCTAGATATAATTGACCAATAACTGTTATATTTCTGAGAATTTGGCAGGGACAGGCATTACTGAGCCTAATTATGGAAAATAAAGGCACCTGCTTGGCTTGCTCCAGTTGTTTGTCCTGTCTTCCAGCAAATGTTTAATTAAAGCTCTGTCTGTCTATGTGTCTGTGTCTGTGTGTCTGTCTGTGTGTCTGTCTATCCATCTATCTATCTATCACTTATCTATCTGTCATTCATATATCTATCTATTGATTGATCTATTTATCTATCTACCTATATCTCTCTTTTTCTTTCTATCTATATTCATCATCATCTATCACTTTACCTATTTATTTAAAAGAATATCATAGCCCATCTTCTGAGGGGAATGCTTCTCAGTTGTTGTTGTTTTTAACACTGTATTCTCAGGGGACAGGGATTCCGAGAACAAGCCATCATCTCTTCCTATCCAACTGTGTGGTTCCCGTGTCTAGAGGAAGCTCAGGAACTCAGGGTTCAGGAGAACCACTGCTATTTCCACCTTTGTTTGTCCAGCACTTAGCACAATGCTGAGAACGTTAATAATAAAAAGACAATTAATAAATGCTTGGTGATTTGATTCTTTAGTTGAGGAAATAAAGGCACCAAGGCGTGGGACTTTCCCAAGATTATGTCGGCACTAGTAAAACCTAGACAAAGATTGTTACTTAGCAGCAACAAGCCCTTATGTAGTAGCACCCACTCTGCACTTAACACAAAGAGGGATACGGAAGAAACCCAAGGCAGTCTGCACTCAAGGAATTTATGTTAGTTGAAAAGATGTGACTAACCTTAGCATGGAGGATAGAGAAGAATTTCATTATATGCTAAATCGTGTGGCACAGACTACAAGCACTAGTGAAATGCAGGAGGAGGAGAGATCAGTGACAAACAGAGACTTGATTTAGGCCTTGAAGGAAGTGTCAGATTTGCAAGGAGAAGGGAGGACCAACATGAATAAAGGCTCTCATTGTCTAGATGGCAGAGGGGGTATCAGGAGAGGAAGAGAAGAAGTGGAGAAATTGACCTGAAAAAGAATATGGGGAATATTCAATTAAATTAATTCAGCAAACATTAAGTCTTGTATCCATGGTGCTAAAGTACTCATGATACAAAGATAAGAATGAAATATATCCTACCCTTGAAAAACTTGCATTCTGTTGTAAGAGATGAGGATGGTTTGAAACAGAACATTTGAGTGACAGGGTAGTATGTTGGTACTGGACTTGGAATTAGGAAGGCCTGAGTTCAAATCCTACCCCATACCCTCACTAGCTGTGTGACTGGACAACTCCCTTAACTTTCCTGTGCCTCAATTTCCTCATCTGTAAAACAAGAGTTGGAATCTATAGCCTCCAATTCTGAATCTACCATCCTATGATACACACCAATAAGTTTAAGTACAAGAAGAGATTTTACCCTGTCCCTGGAGATTATAGTAGAAAGGTCATTTATGGAATAAGAGAGCACTAATGACTGGGGGTGGGGTGGGGAGGAGGATAATAGATAGTAAGGTTGACTAAGTTGGTTGGGGGTAATACTATGAAAGACCTTGAAAGACAGGCTAAGGAGATAGACTTTGTGAGGAAGGTCATGGGGAGCCATTGAACAGGAGTTTTGGAACAGTAATGCTTCTTGTTGATAGTAGTGTCTTAGAGAAGTAAATCTGGTAGCTGTGTAGTGGAAGTGTTATAGAGGGACGACACCAGATTCAGAGAGGCTAGCAAGCAGACCATTCTAGTAATTGTGAAATCATAAAACATTAGGCGTCTATGAGGAAAAGGAGATCCAGTTAAAATAAGTGATTTGGCCAAGATCCTGAGATCCCATAGTGAGTTTGTAGCAGAATGCATCATGCTGGATGCTATGAAGGATTAGCCTCCAGTGGTAGCCCTGGGAAAGGAAAGGAACGTAGGATTAAGAAAGATGTATTGAAGGAGATAACGATTTTGTGCTCTATGTAGAGTCAGCTAGGTGGTAAAGTTGTTAGAACCCTAGGCCTGAAGTCAGGAAGACCTGAGTTCAAATCCAACCTAAGACTCTTACTAGTTGTGTGACCCTGGGCAAGTCACTCAACCTCTGCTTGTCTCAATTATCCTCACTAAAGTGAGAATTAAAAATAGTGCGGATCTCTCAGTGTTATTGTGAAGATCATATGATATAATATTTATAAAAGTACTTATCATTGTGCTTGGTTACATAGTAGGCACTGAATACACACTTCTTCCATTTCCCACTGCTATCATGGCTGTCCATGTGTGTGTGGGTGAAGGGGGTGATGGATGGAATAGAAAGGTCAGAAGAGAAAGTGGACTCCTTATGGTCTTCCTTGTGCCAAGGGATTTCCTCAGAACCAAAAATGTTCATTGAGAGAATTTAGCTGGGCTTTTGGAAAGATATTGCTTTCAACCAAACCAGAGCCTAAATTAATGCTGTAATTATCCAGGAATCTTTCCCCAAGGCCATATTCTCCATTTTAATTTTGAGAAACTCATGTATGTGATATTCTTCTTCTCTTGATATTGTCATGTGCTGTACTGAAAAAAACCAAACTTCCTCCTGAGCCCTAGCTGAGGATATAAATGATGGCTTCTGTCAAGGAAGGAGAAAAGCAGCTGAGTCTGGCAGCTGTTCCCCAAGGGCATGAAACCTCCTGTAACTGAAAGTGGCTGGAGATGGGGAGGAGAGAGGTGTCCATTGACAGACACTCCTTGGTTTTTGATACATCTTCCTCTCAATTCCCTTCATTCTGTGTCCCTACAATAACCAAGGTAGCTCAGAATTTTAGCATCTTTCAGATCTGGTTCTGTTTCTGAGGGGAGTTTTGGGTTCACTTCCTGGGATGTGTGATATTTCCATCCATCCATGACTGGAAGAGCATAAGAACTGATGGATCAATCTAAGGTATTTATAGAGTGTGGTTTATGTATCCAGCACTGTGCTAGGTACCCACTGAGTCTAAGGTAAATCTTTCTCTTGAGGAGCTTATAATTAATGGGAGAGAAAAGACATATACCCAAGAAATACAATGAATAAAAGGGTAGGTAGTAAAGTGCTGAATTACATGACACACATTACAGAATGTTCTTAACTTTGTGTCAAGGGTCCCATTGATAATCTGGTAAAGCCTATGGGCCCCTTTCAGAAAAATGTTTTCAAATGCATAAAATAAAATATATAAGATTATGAAGAAAATCAGTTACACTGAAAAAAGTTATCTATCCATCCATCCATCCATCCATCTGTCCGTTTGTCCTTCTGTCCATCTGTCCATCCATCTATCTATCTATCTATCTATCTATCTATCTATCTATCTATCTATCTATCTATCTATCTTCTAAAAACAAAGTTCAAGGACATCAGGGTATGAACCTCTGACTTAGAGGATGACAATTGTGTTATAGACAAGAAAAGTGGCTAACATGGGGTTGTAGCTTCCCTAGACCCCACTACCTACAAGTGACTTTCCTCTCAGTTGCTCCCAAGGTTCATGATAATGTTTATGTCACCACTGACTCAAATTCATAGCTCCAAGCCCCCATCCATTGATTGTGGCCAGACCAAATCAAGTGATTAATGAAATGAGATCAAAAAGTACTTCATAAACAGACATGACAAAACATGACAAAAAGCAGGATCAGATAGCCAACATTCTCAGCACCCATTCTCAAATGACTGCCACACCCAAATGTCTCCCAGGAGTGCTAGTTAACTCCCAGTTAAGTTCTCTTTCTACCTAGCATATCTGGAGACACATCAGCTAATCATGAAAGGCTGTTAGAGACATCATCTCATTAGTGGAAACATAATAGAAAGGAGTGTGAGAAACTCACCCTGCTTAGTCATTGCCCTTTTCATCTCCGATGTGGCAATCTTGAGAATACCTAGCTTTTCAGCTAGGCATTCTGAGCTTTTCTGAGCTAGGCCCCCTTCAGACAGTCTCTCATCTGTGTTATAAATCTTTGCGTCTTCTTCATTGCCTGAGACTCCAAAGGAAAACTCAGTAGGCACTTAATGGCTTTTGCCTACGCATCATGAATTATGGGGTGAATGAAGCCTGCGGCATTGTTCTTTGTAGCACCCAACACGTTATATTTTGACTTCACTAAATCTTCTGCTCAGGCTCTCCAGCAAGTTTAGTGCTATCCTCTGCTTGTGGGTCTCCTTTTTGGAGTAAAGTGTGGTTTTAAGTTTCTTGGTTCATGCCAAAGCTAACTGTCTTGGGTAGCTTGCTCTCACATCTCAACATTGGTCAGAATAGATTCTTGAAGGGAAACTATGTACCACCAAGCCACTTCTCACACAATACCTACAGAAAGGCCTGTCATCACCAACATGATCCAAATATTGGTCCTATATTCTTCTAGAGATAAAAAGACTATATACTGAGTCTCCAAAGTCATTTTGGTGCTTACATGCTCCAGATAAGCAGCAATAGTCAGTAGCACTTTCCTCTGAACACACTCAACACAGGTCTCACACTTCCTACAGACATCTGCTGCCACCATGGGCTGAAAGAATGTATTTTGTACCAGTTTCTGAGTTCTTTTCTGGCCCAAGTTTCTAAAATCTCCAGACAGTGCTTTCATTACTATAGAGCAGGAGATCTATGATAGCATCAATTGTTCTCTCATACTATGTATAGAATCAGTTGTGGTCTTGTACAACATTCCATTGAATACTCTTCATTTCTGCCATTCTCTTGACAGCAAGGTGCATTTTGTGGAATAAAACTTGAATCTTCAAGGGTCCCATCCCCATCACTTCTCATAGACCTCAGTTTCATAGTTGTTTTTATTGTTAGTTATCCAAGAATGGGCCACACCAGGGAGGGTTGATTCAAAACAACAACATTTGTGTACATTGATGCATCATAGATTTAGAGCTAGAAGGGAACCAAATCCCTAATTTTACAGAAGAGGAAACTGAGACTCAATGAGGTTAAGTAACTTTTCCAAGGCTATGCAGTTAGAAAAATAGCAGAGCTAGGATTTGAATCCAGGTCCTTTGTCTCTAGAGTCAATGCTCTGTCCACTGACTCACACTGTCACTTTCCCTATGAAATTTTTCCTGATCCTTCCAGTTAAAAGTGTTCTTTCCTTCTAACTCTTTGCATTGTCTTCATCCCTTCTTCGAGTATCACTACAACTTTGGACACATGCTGCCTATGAGGTAGGGCATTTGCATTTAATATTGGTTTTCCCTGAGCAGTAACTCATGCCTAAGTCATGGTTAGCTGACATCCAACAGTGCTTGTTGAAATATACCAGTGAATTGTTGTACATTCATACTTGGAACTGAACTCCAGATGCAGAGGCTCAGAGCTTATAAGTCACAATCCATTTGAAAGTCAAGAACTATGAGTTACTCTAGCCATAGCTAGAGTAACATGTCTCACTATCACTGAATCATTTACTGGTAAATGATGTAGTAGGCTTCTAGTGGCTATCACTCTCCTAGCATAACATTACTTCCAAACAATCTAGGTTGGCATTAAAGTAACACAAAGGGTTTACTTAGTTCTGCCAAAGTTAACACTGATGTTTATGGGAGACAGTTGACCAAATTCTTGAGGTATGATTGCTATTCCTCATCCTAGCAATCTAACAATCTATAACTGGTGCCAGAGGGTCCCAGAATTACAGTATTTCAGAGTTGGAAATCAGTAAGATTTCTAAGGAGTGGGAACCTATTACCTTTTAAGACAATCTATTGTCTTCTTGGATAATTCTCATCATTAGAAAGGTTTTTCTTGCATCGAACCTAAATTTCTTCACTATAGCATCTACCCATTGCTACTTTTTTTTGCCTTCTGTAGCCAAACAGAATAAGTCTAATCCTTTTCCCATACAATAATTTTTCAAACACTTGAAGACAGTTGTCAGAGTTTCCATGAGTCTTCTCTTCTCAAGGCTAAAAATCCTTGGTTCCTCTAACCTATCCTTTTATGACATGAACTCAAGGCGCCTCATCATCTTAATTGTTTTCCACTTCTTCCTCTCCAGTTTATCAATGTTCTTTTAGACTGGAATATAATGTGCCAGATGTCATCTTACTAGGACAAAGTAGAGTGGGACTTTCATACCAGACTGCCGCTTTTGGCCCCTCTCCTTCTGATCCTTTCCAGCCACATACCTACAAGTGAAATTGTTGGGGAATGATGGCTAAGGTCTCCATAAGTTTCTTACAGAAGTCATGCAATCTTAGAAAAGTCTTTAGTTCTAGAAAATTCTTCAGCTATGGCCCAATGATGAGCATATCTGTCAATTCATGTCAGTTTTCATTTTGTTCTGAAATATGACTTGACATGCTTGACAGAAGCTCTTCAGAGATAGTACTTGAATATCAGACTTAACCCAGAGGCTTTTCCTTGACCTATCAGTTCTGGAAGTAGGCTTTCTTGAGTTGTGGTCCCAAGCTCCCTTTCCTCTCCAATCAGAGTAACTGTGCACATTTTCCATTGGGAAATGGAAAAAAGTTCCTTTCTAACTCTGAAATACTGTAATGGAAAAATGTGCACCCCCCTTCTGGTTGGAGAGGAAAAGGGGCTTGTGACCTGTAATGGGAGTTAAAAATCTTCCCGCCCATTGATAGGCCTCATATTGAGGGAGACTTGATTAAGGGAGGCTTGTTTTTGCTGATTGCTAGTGAGGCACTGGGTCATGGGGGTCTTGCCCTCTGACTCTGAAAATAGTATATATACTCTGAGATGAGATTTTGCTTTGGGGCTTAGTTTTTGGAAGAAGGTTCATGTGCTAGATGAGACTCTGGGCAGCTGTTTTGAGAAGCCCCTGGCTTTGAAAACCCAAATGTTGGTGATTCTCTCTCTAGTAATGATGTATGTATTGCCTATGGTCAGACAGTTTGAAGCTCTCCCTGTTGGTCCTGCTTGTATTTTTTCTGTTGATATATGTGTTTGATTAAAGTGATCGTTGACTCCTCAAAAGTGGCTTTCCTTTTGAAAAAACAGATCTAAGAACTTGTGCAGCAGGCCCTCCTGTGTATGCTAGGATGCTTATTGCTACAGGACCACACAGCTCAAGAAAGCCTGAAGCTAGAGCTGGTAGAACAAGTAATAGCTCAACCATATTTCTTTAGTGGAATCTGGTTGATCTGAATTGGCCTCTCTTTAGCTCTAGTGGTCCATAGGTAAAGCAATATCTTGGAATCTGGCAAGTTCTGTTCTGTTCATTTCCAACCTGTCTTTCTGCCCACTAATTTTGCCTCTAACTTTATTATCAGATGCATGTCTAAGCTGCACAAAAGTTGCACTGTTTATTCAGTGAGGAATACAAGAAATGGTTTAATATATGTGTACATATACATGAGTATGTATACATATACGTATTCATATATTTATGCACAAACATGTATATGCACATACAAGTGCATCTCTATGCATATATGTGTACAATGCATATGTAAATGTGCACACATGTGCATATAAGCATTCAAGTGCATTTCTAGGTATATATGGGTATACACATATGCACAGATATATACATACAAGTACAATACATACATGGGTATGCAGATATACCACACATATCTACATGTGCATGCACATATGTATATGCATGCAAACAAATGTATTTCTATGTATATATGTGCACACATGTATGCACATGTAGAAATATGCACTCCATTTACTGAGTCAGTATGACATTGGCCATCTGCTTCATGGCCACCATTCCTCTGCATACCACTTTTTGGAACATTCTTTTCAAAGGTGGTGCCAGTCAAAGGCCTTCTCTCCCTCATTTTAAAAGTTACTGAGGAACTGGACATAGACACAGACATCTCAGACAATCTCCCGACCACCACCTAGCCTCTCCCCCTGCCCTATAAGCACTTTAGCACAAGATTCTTCATTTTTAGGGAGCAGAGATCAAAAAATAGATCCATTGAAGCTTTCCTTTAGTCTCCTCTATTTTTCCTCATCAAACCCCTGTTATTCCCACATTATTGCCATAGCATTTCCCAGGTAGAACTTGAAGGGTTTCTCTCCTCGTGGATGGGGATTGTCTCCTGCAAAAAGACTATATATATATATGTCTATATATATATGTAAAGATTAAATATATGTATATATACATAAAGATTCTCTCTCTGTGTGTATATATACATACATACACACACATATATATACATACGTATGTATGTACAATTTTATGTATATCCCTTGCAACAATCCTGGCAGTCACCTCTTGCTACAGCATCATTGATTACTGAGGAAGGTGGAGACAGCAGCCTCTTGACTGTAGAGTACTGTATTTTCACTGAGCACAAGCTCCTGGGGTGGTCCTGTCCCCGAAGCAGGCCCCTCATGTCATCTTTAGTCAATCCTCCCACCTGAGGGATTTAAACTTTCTTTTCATATCTTGGTCTCCAATATGAGGGTTAATAACTAGTTTCCAAACAACTCCATCAAAAGCCATCCCTTCAGGGAACTTGGAATTTCCTACTGTTTTGTGCAATTTACATAATATAGCTACCACTTCTCCTTAATTCCTGTATACATTAGTGAGTACTTTACATTCCCCCAAAGCATGGTGTAAAGCCTATACAATAACATCGTCTCCATCAAAAGGGACTCCCCAAAACAATTGTTTTTGATGGGGATTGAGTCTTGTTGCTGTACCTCCAATTTCCCTGAACTGCAAAGCCATGGTGACTACTTTGCATAATATTCATGTAATCAATCTACAGTAACAATTCAGCAATGCTACTTTCACAACAAATGACAAAAACTTCAAAGATACATTGACACTTGATAGAATGAGTCTTTTAAATCAACTGGTCTGCCTTGTAACAAGGGATTCAATGGAAAACCTTGCAAGCATACATTGAATATTTTTCTTTTCTTTTTATCTCTTTCTAGACTGTAATTTGACAGCAATAATTGATCATAAAATAGCCTTATTCCACACCTCATCCAGTAAGAAATCCAAAATGAGCCCCCACAAGTGAATGGCACCACCTTCGGCCAAAATGATACTCTAGCTACAAGTACAACAGCTAGAGAAAGAAAAGAACACTCTCAAAGATGAATATTCTTCTGTTTAGATCTCTAGGGCAGGACCAGGACCAATGGGTGGTAATTTTGGGGAAGCAGATGTTGGATCAATATACAACATTTTATTAGAGTAGTCAAAAGATGGAATAGCTTGCATCAAGAGTAGTGAAGCTCTTTGTCACTGGAAGTGTCCTAGCAGATAAGTTTGATGAACACTAGTGAGAGTGATATTGTGGAGGAAATTTCTGCATGGGGCAAAAGTTTAAAGTCATAATTTTAGGACTTTGAGAATGGCAGCTGAACAAGCAAGGTTGAATTTGAACTAGATTCTGTGGTATCAATAGATTTGGCTAAATGGAAAAGAAAGGTTAGAGTCTTCCAGGGATAGAATGTCTTAAATAAAAACAAAGAGATGGTCAGTGAATAAGTATTATTTTAAAATGAGACTGGTTTATAGGAGACAACAAGAACATATAAGTTGATATGTTTGAGTTAGAACCATTGTTCAACCCAATATTGTGTCCTAAGAGACATCAAGGTAAATTTTGTAAGAGAACATGGTTAGATTCCTTGATGTTAACCCCCAAATGGTCAAATTACTCCTAATTCTCCTTATAAATTCACTATAAATGTGATTCAGATCTAATAATTTATATAAACTCTTATTGAGTCCCCTTCTATTTTAGTCTTGTACTTACTGTTCTTGGAATCAGGAGGTACCTGAGTCCTGCCCCTGATGTTGGCTAGTTATGTACCCATGTGTGAGTCACTGAATCTCTTTAGACCTGAGTCTCTTCATGTGTAAAATAAATATAGTATTTTAACACTTGCAGCACTTCCCTCACAGAATGATTGCCGTGAGATTTTGCTCCAGTATCTGATGAATCTGTTGTCTGATCGATGTGGGCATTTCTTTGAATGATGCAGGTTTTAGCCCATCTTTTCCTGACTCTCCCATGTTACTGTCCACATTTTCCCATTAGTTTGCCTCAGGGATCCCACCATAATACTGGGGCACTCCTTCATGTTCTCCTGACATCATATGGATAGCAATGGGGTATTGAGCTTGCCCATTGATTAACATGATTGGCCCATAATGTTTTGCAATCAAACAATTTTGATGATAGCTTTTTCATAGCTTTTCCTGCAGAATTCATTATCATAGTAATATTTCACAGTCTGCTAATAAATGTCATGCACCTCTCTAATGGGTGAACTCGAACTTAAATTTTTCAGAGACTGTAACATTTCATGTCTTGCAAACATTTCTGGATGAACAGTCATAAGAAAAAATGGCTTTCTGTATTCGAGAGAAACTGGGGAACATTAAAAGAATGTTGCAGTTGTTAAAAGGCAAACTTACCTGTTCTCCTTCTCTTCCTTGTCTAACTAATTGCCCATTTTCAGGGTTTATCAAAGGCAGATACACTCATGGGCAAGTCCTATAGCTTGTGTCTCTAACTGCATGTATCATATGTCTGGATGACTGACACTTTTCATTAGTTTGGTTTTCCTGTGTAATAGTTGGGTCCAACTCTTATGAGTGATTACTGAGCTCATTGAAGAGGCTGTACCATGCAGGACTAAGGGGAGGGGTGAAGATGGGAGGAACAAGCATTTATTAAGCACCTACTATGTGCCAGGCATTTTCAAAGTACTTTACAATTATTATCTCATTTGATCCTCACAGCAACCTGGGGAGGGAGGTGCTATTATTCTTACCATTTTACAGTTGAGGAAACGGAGGCAGACAGAAGTTAAACTACTTATTTCCCCTGGGTCAAACAGCTAGTAAGTATCTGAAGTAGATTTAAACTCTGATCTTCCTGCCTCCAGGCTCAGGGTTCGATCCACAGCTCCACCTCAGCAAAAAAATCATGGGAAAACAGGTTTACCTGGGAGACCTGAAGACAGGCAGTATAGTATAGTGGATAATGAATGAGCTGCCCTCAGAGCAGGCAAGTCTTAGAATCAGATTCTGCCTGTGTAATATACTGGCCATGTGACTCAGGTTCGGTCATTTACCCTTTCAGCACTCTAGGCACAGAGAAAGGGCCACTTTGACTTCATAGAAGTGATTTCTCACCTGAGATCTCCCGGTACCAATGAACTCACAGGGTTTATCCTATCTTGATCCTGAAGGTCCTCATTGTTTATGGGAAATCTCTCTTCTTATCAGAGTAGATGTCCTTTGTGAAAGTAGTGACCACTTTTGGTGAGCATAAAGCTTCTGTAATTTTTAAAATGCTATATAAATATTAGGCATCATTATTATTAGCATTTGTTGTCTCTTGGGGGTGGGTGTATAACTGCACCTGACATGCTAGCTACAAGTATGTATGCTTCCACATATCATGTAGGGTAGTATAATGGTGTGTGTGTGTGTGTATGTGTGTGCGTGTGTGTGTGTGTGTGTGTGTGTGTGTGTGTGAGAGAGAGAGAGAGAGAGAGAGAGAGAGAGAGAGAGAGAGAATTCTGGAGTCTTCATTGCTTACAAAGATAGCGAGTTCCATGATGTACAGAACTGGATATTATATTAGTTAGAGAAGGCAGCTCAATTCTCTATAGTTTGGACAACATAATTAAGGAGGAAGGTACTTTGCAAGCTGCAAAATGCCACATGATTAAATTAATTCCACAAATATCTATTAAGTACTGACTTTGTGCAAGAGTATACCTGGTGGTGGGGATACAGCAATATCAAAAAAGACAATCACTGCCTTTTTGTTGTTCAAATGTTTAGTCTCATGTCTGACTCTTTATGGCCCCATTTGGGGTTTTCTTGGCAAAGATATGGGAGTGGTTGGCCATTTCCTTTTCCAGCTCATTTTACAGAAGAGGAAACTGAGGCAAACAGGGTGAAGTGCCTTGCCCAGAGTCACACTGCTGGGAAGTATCTGAGGCCAGATTTGAGCTCAGGAAGGTGAATCTTCCTGACTCAAGGCCTGGTGCTCCATCTTACTTCTTTCCTACTTCTGACCTTACATCCTGTATGTGAATTGTTTCCATGATACAAACAAATAATAAGGCAAATTTGCATAAAATTTAATAATAAAATAAGACAAATTAATAATAAAATAATGAAATTTAATAAAATAGTAAGGCAAATTTACATAAAGCATTTAATGTTTACAAAGCACTTTCCTGCACAACATAAAAGGATGAATTCCTTTTCACTGGAAATCTTAAAACAGGCCTGTCAGGTAGACAAGAGGAATTTCTCTTTCAATATTGGTTAGATGTTGCCTCCAACTTTGAGATTCTAAGATCCTCTCATTCTTTGAAGATCTTACCAGCAGGAAAGAGAGAAAGGGATTTAATGAAGGCAAAACTCCCTTGAGTCTTTCTGTTGTACTGAGAGGCAGGTATTGAATAAAGAAAACTGATTATTAAATCAGGTGAACCTAGTTCATATCTCAACTCTAGTACTATGTGTATGACCTTAGGCAAGGTACTTTTCTTCTCTGGGTCTCAGTTTTCTCATCTATAAAATTACTAGGGTTTGGACTAATTGGTCTCTGAGGTCATTCCAGCTCTTAATCTATGATCTAAGTCTATTTGCCCTGAATAAATGGAAGTGAATTTGAAGATCCTTGAGTGGTTTGGGGAGGGACTTACCCCAGCACCATCTGGTGGTGTGCTAGCAGGAGCCTTTTTTGAATCTTTTTAAGCTTTGCTCTGTTATTTTTTATAGGATTTTTAATAATTCATGGACCTAACAAAGATGACATCAGATAAGATTAAGTAAATAAGAGAAGAGTACTTTATTTTCCAGACCTGTCAAAGAATAGTAAGGTCTCCAATAAGGTCTCCAACCCACACAATCTTCCCAGAAATATTGAATTGTTCCTTCTTATTTCTGGGGTTAAACAAGAATAAATTTGTATAATTAATTCACTGGCCTCTGTCACTGTTTCCCCCTTCTGCCACTTTTATAACTTTACATTATTTCAAGATGTTGGGAAGAGACGTAGATTGGAGAAGAAATGGGATTTTTAAACTACTCAAAATTGATTAGAGTGGCAGTACAGGATAGTGGGCAGAATACCAATCCTGGAGTGAGGAAGATCTGAATTCAAGACTTTCCTTTACCACACTGTGTGGCCCTGAGGAAATCACTTAGCTTCTCCATGCTCCAGGCAACTACCAAAGATTATAGGTAACAGAGAATTGCTGCTCTGCATGGGGCAACAGTTTCAAATTATTAAATGAGCCAATGTATGGAAAGTGCTTTGCAAATCTTAAAGTGCTATAAAATGCTAGTTATCATCATTATCATTGCTGTTACTATTACGTTAAGAGTAATTACATTACAAGTAATAGTATCAATGTTACTATTACATTACAAGGTCACTAGATGGATAAAATCACTGATCTCTATCCCCCAAACCCAAACTGGGGCATGTGGTAATAGAATGCATAGTTAGGCAAAACAAATGTCCATATTTGCTCAGTCCAAAACTGTGCACCTCATTCTGTATATCCACCACCTCTCTGTCAGGAGCTGGGTCACGTTCGGTGGTCCTCTGGATTTACAGTTGATCAGAGTTAGAAGTCTTTCAAAATTGTTCATTTTTGCAACATTGTTGTTAGAGTATAAAGTATCTTCCTGGTTCTGCTTTTCTCTTTGCATCAGTTCATACAGTTCTTCCCGGGCTTCTTTAAAACTGTCCCTATTATCATTTCTTACAACACAAGAGTATTCCATTACATTCACATGCCCTAAGTTTTCTAAACCATTCTCTAATGTTGGGCTTAGAGTTGGAAGACCTGAGTTAAAAATCCCATCCCAGACATTTGCTCTCTGTGTAATCATGGGCAAGTCACTGAACCCTAATTTTCCTCATCTGTAAAATGGGGACAAATTTAGTACCTATCTCACAGGGTTATTGTGAGGTCCAAACGAAATGTCATATAAATTGTTTTGCAAACTTTTAAGAGCTGTATAAATTCTAGCTCTTCTTATTATTATTCATTTATGGCCACCCCCTTAATTTTTAATTCTTTGCCACTATGAAAAGAGTTATGATAAATTTTGTTGGGACATGTAGGACTTTTTTTCAAGAGGTAATTCTTTTAAATATCAGTTATTTATATCTCAGGATGGGTGAATTTCAACTCCTTTTCTCTATGGGGGAAGGAAAGAGAGAATTAGGTTACTGGGTACCAAAAAGTCTAGGATATTCAGGAAATTATATAGAATAGGAAAACATTATAAATTTCACCTACTTCACAATTATCTCAATCTAGTCATGGAAAAAGACGAGGGATCTTACAGATGGAAAAATTAGAAGAATTGGTACAGTAATGTAAAAATAGGTTTATTATATGCCTTCTGAGTGTAAGACACCATGCTTGGCATTGGAAAGTGGGTAGGACATGAAGTTTAGCTAATGGACAGTCCCTGTCTTCATGGAACTTACAATCGGTCAATAAACATTTATTAAACATCTGCTATGTGCTACGTACTATCCTAAGTGATGGGGATACAAATATGAAAAAAGAAAAACAATCTATGCTCCCCAAGAAGCTAACAGTCTAATGGGGGAAGGCAATGCATACAAGGAAGCAACATAACAAGGAAGGGGAGGAAGACATTACTCCAGTAGAGGGGTTTGATGGAGATTAGTTCAAGGAATTCAGAACTGGTGGGAAATGAAGAGATGGCTGACTTGGGAGATCTCTTTAAATGCAAGCTTTCAGAATAGTTCTTCTCCCCACTCTTTAGTCCTCCAGTCAGAGGGGTAAAGGGTACTGAGGGCACTTACAACTTGGTTGGAGGACAAAACAAAAACCTAGGTAGCTATCACATAAAATATTGCATAAAAAAACTTTTTGGATTCTCAAGTAGGTAATTGATTAAAGGATATGAACAGTTTTCAAAAGAAGGGTTCCCGACTATTAAAAACTGTGTGAAAGATTGCTTCAAATCAGAAATGATCATGCAAATGGAAACCCATTTAAGGTCTTTCCTTGTACCTAACAAATTGGTAAAGAAAACAAAATACAGAACAAATCAATGTTGGTGTGGCTGTGATGAGACAGGTACTCAGTGTTATGTATTATTGGTGGATCTGTGTTGATCCAGAAAACAATTTGGAATTATAAGACATGAGTGGCAAGATTTTTCATGCCTTTTATTCCTAAGGGAGCTTACGATTCATTGGGCAGCCACACAATAAAGTCAAAGACTGTAAGAAAGGTCCTGTACATGCCAAAATAATGATAGTGACACTTTTTGTGATAGCAAACACTGGAAACAAATTGAATACCCTTTGATAAGAGAATGATTGAACAAGTTATAGTATATGAACATAGTATAGTATATGAATATAATTGTGCTGAAAGAAAAAAAGACAAATATGAGGACTTCAGAGAAATGTGAACTGACAAAGAGTGAAGTAAGTGGATTCAGGAAAACATACACAACATCAAAAGTCAGCTGCAAAATTGTTCTCAAAGAAGAGAGATAGAAATAAACCTCTTTCTTTTCCTTATAGAGCTGGGAGATTGTGAGTGTGGGATGCTGCATACCCTTGCAACTATGGTAATTGTGTTCATTCTTTTTCTTTGTTGTAAGGGAAAGCTCACTGGTAGGTGGGGGTTGTATATCTGAATATGACTGTAATGTAAAAACAAAAGCCAGCAATAAAACTTTTATAACAGTTCTTTGGAGGCTACAAAACACGGTGCTGTGTCAGAGAATTCTTCCTCAGGGAAGAAGAGAAAGGGAGCAGTAACTAGGAATTCTGGCATCTGGGGTGAAACTAGTTGAGGGATAGAGAAACTAACGCATGATTACTCCTGTATAGCCTTGGGGTAGACTAGAGACACAGGTCATGGTATTTGAGGAAACTGAGGACTTGGCGAGCCAAAGTACTTGAGGAGCAGGGCTTGGGGTGGTTATGACTGTGAGTCAGCAGGTAATGAACTTACTGAGGAGGATGTAGAGTGCCCTGGAAGTCGTGAGATGGTGATAGCAAGGATATGAACAGGATGGAGTGAACTGCTTTAAAAAGCAGTACAATGCCCATGGTGATTGCTGAGTGATAGTGGCAGAGGGAAGGTCTGAAAGAGGAAGTGGGAATTTGGTAACAGTGTGGGAGGGTTCCACAAAGCATAGTGGGAGGGAAGGCAGTAGAGAATAGGATGGGGGAAGATTAGGACTAAGTTTACTGTGGGATAAAGTGGAGGTGGAGCTGGGGTGCACTCGAGGCTGAGGAGCTCCTCCCTTCATCCTGTATGTATCTTGGAGTTGGTATAATGTGTAGGCAGTATGTTGGTAGGGGTGTATTGGAGTGAACTCAAACTGGCTTTCAGAATCCCATTGTTAAATTTTCAGTGTGAGTGTTTATACCTCAGAAATAAGTAAATGCTTTGAATCAGGGCTTGCTTTTTTGCTTTGTTTATTGTCTAGATTTAAGAAAGCAATGGAGAAAATGTTAATGAAGATTAAACATTAAAGTGTGTTATGTGCATCACTACTTTCCTCCAAAGAGCTGCTTGTTAAAAACATTTACCACCATGCCCATGTATGTCCTGACAGGAAAGGGGAAATTGAAGAGAGGAGTGATTGTCTAGAGAACCTGAGATGAGTGAGGTATGTGTGTGACAAATAGAACCAAGCAAAGGAATGGAAGGAAGAAATGCCCCACTAAAGTTGACACCTGGGATGCTGTCCTTTGTCAGTTTTAGCTCTGGAGAGAAAACTTTCTTGAGGAGGCAGCGTTTGATTTAGGGGCAGGGGTTCTTCACCTTTGTGGATAAATAGGAGTCTGGGAATATTTTCTTTTAATATTTTCATAGTTGAACTTCAATATAACTGGTTTCCTTCGTAAATCTATGAATTTATTTTATGCATTTGAGAACGATTGTGAGAAGACTTCACTAGATTGTCAAAGTGGCCCACAACACAAAAAGGGTTAAGGACCCCTGCTTTAAAGGATGGATAATAATTCTACAAGCATAGAGAGTGAAGAAGTCTGGAACCTATGCCCACCAATGTGTGTTTCTAGCTCCAGGATACTTTTAACTGACAGGTAGATAACATTGAAAGAATTGGTAGAAATTGACAGGTGAAGCAAAAGAGAGAAAGCATTCAGGGACAGGGAAATATTCAAGGATCAATCAATTAAGGACACTAGCTAGGGTTACTGTCTTGGGATCATACTCTTCCTCTGAGCAAAGCTTCTAGAATATCTTATCTTCCTCATTTAAGTTTTGAGATCTCAAAGAACCCTGAGTCTAATCTGTGAGATCTTTGGGAATACCTACTGGTGCCTCTGAAGCAGAATATGCTTATGATGATGATAATAATGACATCTAAGATTTATATAGCTCTTTAAAATTTGCAAAGCACTTTACATCTGTTATCTCATTTGATCTCCGCAACAATCATAATAATTTTATAGATTTTATAGATGAGGCAACTGTGGCTAGGAGAGGTTAAGTGACTTGCCCATGGTAAATAAGCCCATGGCTCAAATCCACTATGTTATGCTGTATAATGGTAGATGTGCCCCACTTTAACAAAGTATAATATAGGAAATGCTAAAGTAGGGGTGGTGGCAGTGGCGGCAGTGGTGGTGATCACATCACAAAATACTTTTTTTCATATTATGAAGGGATTTCTAAAGGGTTCCTTTAAATAATATCTGCCTTTTTGCATTGAAGTGTTTGTTTGCAAATCATTAACTACTTGACTGAAAGTTAATGGCAAAGTGGTAGAAACAGTTGTCAGGTGAAGAGCCATCAAAATGTTTGGTGACTCTACTTGTTCATTTCAGTGTGACCTTAAAAATGTGGGCAAGGAGACAGAAGCCTGATTGGCTGACCCATTCATTGATGCCTCCCACCAAACCTCTAAGTCATGTTACATGCTCTCAACCCTGGATCCAGCTTCTCTTTTCAGATAGTCTCACTGTATCTCCCACTCTCATCCCATTCCTCTCCTCCCCTTACTCGGCCTCCTTGTGCTTCTTGTCTTGTAGCTTGTAAGGGTGGAGAGTTCTGATTGTGCTAGAGTTTTGCTTGTCAAAATCTGACACCTCTGCTCTAGAACATTCAGCCTGGGATAATGGCCTTGATCTTAGTAACTGCTGACCAGAAGTTCATAAGCTGATGCCTAAATGTCTTAGAAGGGAAGAGAGGGATAGGGTAAGGTAGAGAGTGCTCCAGTACAGGAAGGACTGTTTTGTAACGTACTGAGCTGTCAAGCATTGGATGTCTTTAGAAAGGTGGAATGAGTCTCTGGAAAATTCCTGTTCAAGTATGTGTTGGACCAGATGACCTATAAAATCACTTCAACACCGAGGTGCTGAAATTCTATGAAAATGAAACATTTCAGATTATAACGTGTTAATGGGGAATTATAATCCAGTTTACAAAATTTCCATGTATATACAGTTTTCTGTAATGTACTTATCATGTAAATTAAACATATCATGTAAATTGATACCAAGAAAGGAGAATCAGGTTTTCTTTGGGAATGAATGAATAAATAAATAAAAAGCACTTACTATCTGTTAGTTTCTGTACTAGGGATGCAAATACAAGTGAGATATTTCCTGAGATCCCTCTTCTGATTGGTGAGTTCCTGCCCTTAACCTCTGTTTTGTGAATAGCTCAGGTCATCCCTCCTCACTTCTTTCCTGGCCCTGAAGAGAAAAATCCTCCTTTACTCTCCCTTCCCCTTTCTAGCTGTGGTGTGTGTGTGTGTGTGTGTGTGTGTGTGTGTGTGTCTGTATGTGTTTTATATATCTGTGGACATTTAGCACTTAGGATAGTGTCTGTCATTCATTAAGTAAGTGCTTAATAAGTACTCTTAATCTATCTCCTGAGGGAGACGGCATGTACAGAGTAAGTATTCAGTGAACATCTGATATATGTCATTGTACTGGTCTGCGTTAAGCTCTGCATGAATTCGGAAATAGAAGATGGGGTCCTTGTCCTCCCTTGTGAGTCATTCTTTGTGTCTGACTCTTTGTGACTGCATTTGGGATTTTCTTGGCAAAGAAACTGGAGTAATTTGCCATTTTCTTCTCCAGTTTATTTTACTGATGAAGAACTGAGGCAGACAGAGTTAAGTGACTTGCCCAGGTTCACACAGCTAGTAAGTGTCTGAGTCTGGGATGCCAAACATTGTGATAAGTGCCAGAAATACAATACAAAAGCACAGAGTCCCTGACCTTAAAGGAGCTTACATTTTAATATGGGGAGACAAAATATCCAGTATAGGGAAGTGGTGGCTGGGAAGGGGTATTCAGGGATGCAAAAGGATGGTGAATAGAACTTTAGGAGGACAGACTGACATACTCTCTGTAGTGACAATGGCAAATATTGATTTGATTTTGGTTCCAGAATTGGAAAGGGTATGAACATGATGGTAAGGCAATTGAGAAGAGTGGAAGAGAAAAGCTTAGCTAGAGCCAGCTTAGAGATAATGGGATACTTCAATCATTCATCGATCAGGAAGTAAGGAGGGGCAGGAAGGCAGGGCAGTGATTCACAGCACATCTCATTTTGCTGTAAAACTCACTTGTCAATTCCATAAACATTTATTAAACTCCCACTAATTACAAAGCACTGTACCAGACTCTAGGGAAGATACAAAGCTTTATATTTCCTGCCTTTCTAACCGCCCAGGTAGGGATTCTTAGAGCAATGTTTACACTGAGTCTAGAGCATTACCTGATTATTCAAATCAATGATAAATATAACATATACACATATATAATGTAAATATATATATATAATAAATATCAATAAGCATAGACACAGCTACAGTAAAGTAAGAAATTGTGCTTGGGTAAACTGTTAGATATCAGATTATGTGATCAGCCACTGGAGTTGTGCTCTTTTAGGCATCTTTCTCTTTTACCAACACTAAGGGTGACTGTTCCTTTCAGAGGTGTTCTCCTCTCCCACCCACTTGCCTCCTCCTTTCTCCTTTTCCCTGCTTCCTACTGATTACCTTGTTCCTTGACTTGAGCTGGAACCGGAAGATTTGGTTTTGGCAGAAATCACTAGGCTTAGAGAATGCTTTACCCTGCAGTGTACACTCTCCTCCCTTCCTTTTCAACCCAACTTCCCCTTCTGTTTATTCCAATGGGTTTCCCTTAGATTCAACACCTACCAACCCTCTCCAAATGAATATAGATGCTCCATTTCCCTAGCTCGATTTTTTCCTGAAAAATACTTCGTGTGTTATCTTAGTACCCAAAAGACTCCAATGAAGTGAATAGTAAGGGGTTTACCATAGGATCTAGATCTAGAATGGATCTTTGAGATAACCTAGCTTAACCTCCTCTTTTATATCTGTGGATACATCTCTCTCTCTCTCTCTCTCTCTCTCTCTCTCTCTCTCTCTCTATATATATATATATATATATATATATATATGTATATGTATATATGTGACCTTATATAGACCTTGTTATTATTGTTGGCTTTTTTTTCAGTTGTTCAGTTGTGTCTGACTATTTGTGACCCCATGGACCATTGTCCATTGGGTTTTCTTGGCAAAGATACTGGAGTGGTTTGTCATTTCCTTCTCCAGTAGATTCTGGCATATAGAGGTTAAGTGACTTGCCCAGAGTCACACAGCTAGTAAATGTCTGAGGACAGTTTGAACTCAGATCTGCTTGACTTCAGGTCTAGTGTTCTATCCGCTGAGCTGCCTGTGGAAACTAGCCCTTGTTGTTGCTGGTGAGTCATTCCATCATGTCTGACTCTTTGTGAACATGTGGACCATTCTGTTCATACTCATGAAATGAAATGAATTGCTTATAATCATGTAGGTAGTAAAGGGTTCAAACATGGATTTTCTGTCTTTAGATTTAATGTTACTTCTTTCTTTAAAAAATGTAGTAATATCTTTTGTTTTTAGATCATATTTGTTTCTCAACATATCTTTCCTCTCCTCTCACACAAAGCTATACTTTATAGTAAAGAATTTTTAAAAAAGAGGTAAAAAAGCAGTTTAGTAAAAATTAAACAACACACAACTAAATTCAATACTATATGCAGTGTCCTATGCCCATAGGGGACCCCTTCCACCTCTGTAAGGAAGGGCAGGAGTTTTTCTTCAGCTGGGTCATTATAATTAATATTCAATTGAGAGGGTTTTTCACCCATTTACATTATTGCAGCCATGTATATAGTTCTGCTGGTTCTTCTTAGTTCACTTTATATCAGTTTGAATATCTTCCTATACTTCTTTGTATTTTTTATGATCCAGTAATATTTCATTATATTGATATACCACAATTTATGTATCCATTCTCTGATCAATTTTGACACTCCCTTTATTTCTAGTTCTTTTTCTTACTACAAAAATGCTATTATAAAAACCTTGACATACGTAGGGCATTTCTATTTTTGACTTTTTTGGGGAGTATTCACCTATCAATGGAATCTTTGGATCCAAGTTATTTTCTTAGCATAATTCTTAATTGTTTTCCAGAATAGTTGGCCCAATTTGTAGTACCACCAATAGTGTATCAGTGAATTAGTATTCCTCAAAACTTTTTCAACATTTCCATCTGTCGAGACCTCTGCAAATTAAAATTCTTTATGTTTGCCTTCTTCTTAGTAATCTGGAGTAATCTTTCTCAAGGTTGTGAATAGTTTATGATATCTCTTTTGGGGAATTACTTGTTTGTATCCTTTGATCACTTATCAATTAAGGAATGCCTCTTGGTTTTATACATTTGTGTTAGTTCTTTGTATATCAGACCATTATCACAGATATTTGATGCCAAGATTTTTTCACAACTAGCTGCTTCCCTTTTCAGTTGCATTGATTTTGTTTCCAGTGCTTATTCTACTCTTTGAATGCACTTCTAAATCCCCCAGTTAAACTGAGCTGATTATCTATGCATGTAATGTATCTTCTTATAGAACATAAGCTCTTCAAGAACACAGACTGTTTTGTTCTTGTCTTTATTTCCATGTCTTATGACAGATAGGAATATTCAAAGGTTATGGTGCTGATATCATCAGCATGGGTGAGCCCACACTGTGGGAACTTCCTTTGACTTACTCAGTCCTAGGGATTTGTCTGAGGCACATGGAGGTTCAAAAACTTGCCCATGCTCACACAGTGAAGTGTCAGAAGCAAGGATATGAGCCCAAGTCTGCCTGAGTCCAAAGCCTAACATGCATAAAGAGGAGGTTGATAAATGTTTGTTGAATTTATGAATAATCAGTCTTGTTCTGCTTCTGGGGAAATTGATGCAGAGGAAAAAACTTCTATCTCTTTTTTAGTTCTATTAACTAGAACTTATTCTGAGTTCTGTGTCTTTTGTCTCTGAATCCATTTTTTTCTCACATTGTCAAAAGACTCCAGTGCTTGGTCCCCTGTGTTTCTTTACTCTATCTATTGAGACATAAACCCTTGGAAGAATGAGATACCCTGTGGGTACTGAATTAATATGAGTTAATGACCATAACTGAAATGTTCTATCTAAAATATAACCCCTTTTTTCTCCATCAGGGAAGATTTATTCCTCTTTGCCTATTAAGTTTGAAGCACTTTATTTCTTTCTACTTTCAAAGCCAGTGAAGCAGTTTATAGTAATGGATGTCAAATAGTTTGTAAACAGTGTGTCTTCCAAAGTGGCCTCAGGTGCTTGACTTCTAGTTAGACTTCTCCAGTCTGGCATGCTTGTTACTGGCCTCAGTCACACTCTCTGACTTCTAGCTTTGTGACCAAGCTATAACAGATAGCTCTACAAGGTTTGCCTGAGCTGGATTCCTCCTTCTTACCACTGGGTTGACCTCTACCTTCAAGCTGCCATGCCTTGAGTATAATCAATCTTTCATTCAACCAATGTGGCTACTGAGGGCTTCCTATGTGGAAGGCTCTCTATTAGATATTCCATGACCTTGGTAGTCCCTTCCACACTTCCCCAGGGAATTGAAATGGCAAAAGATTGTTTCCCTAGCTCTTTACTGTTCTCCACCCCCTTCATTGTGTTGGTCAAACTTAGACTCCCTTGGTCTAAGAGTAAATAACAAATGACTTCCATATTTCTTTTTATTAAGTGCCTTCTATATGCAGAGCACTTTGCAGTCTGCGAGGGAATGATATAAAGTTTAGGTAAGACAGACTCCCTGTCATTATGGACCTCACAAGCACAATGCAACACAGAATTGTGTTGCTGATACATAGCAGCGCATGATAAGTGTATTAGATGATTTACAGAAGAAAATTCTATGAGTCATGAGAGGAAGATCCTTGTGAAGGAAGGACAAGACTCTCATCATTAGATTATAAACCCACCAATTCAATTCAGGTTAATTTATTTTGTTTATTATTTATTAATATTTATTAATTTGGGCATTTATTAATTGTCCACTGTTTGCAGGACATTGTCTTAGGTGCTAAACAAAGGCAGTCTTCATCCTCAAAAATCTTCCATTCTCTTGTCCCTAGTATCTAGCACAGCTCTCTATACATTATAGATGCTAATAAATGTTTATTGAATTTGCTGAGTTGTATTCTTATGTTTAATCCTTCTCTTTTGTAGGGAAGGCAAAATATTGCATTGCCCAGCAGAGGTGGGGAACTTGCATCCTTGAAGTCACATGTGGCCTTCTAGGTCCTTGGGTGCAGCTTTTTGATGGAGCCCAAATTCCACAGAATAAATCCTTTTATTAAGGGGATTTGTTCTGTGAAGTTTGGATTCAGTCAAAGAGCTGCACTTGAGGACCTGGAGAGTCACTTATGGCCTTGAGGCCACAGGTTCCCCACTCCTGACTGCTTTTTCCACATTCCCCTTACTCCCACCCCCTGACATATTATAGAGTATTGATTCACAAACTTGTTGGTATGAGGTCTTTGCACCATTAAAGTGTTTTGAGTACTCTGATGAGCTCTTGTCTTTGAGTATTCTGATAAGCTTTTGTTTATATGAGTTATATCTATTGATATTTGCTATATTAGACTGTAGAATGGATACATTTTATAAATATTTATTAATTTTAAAATAATTACAAAACCTTTGCATATTAACATAAGTATAATTTTAATGAAAATAACTATATTTTTGAAAACAAAAATATTGACAAAGTGTTTTTGAATGTTTTTACAAATCTCTTCAATGTCAGGCATCATGGAAAAAAAGCTGGATTTTCCTTTCTGCTTCTACATCCAATTTGTTGATATATCATTTTGTTTGAAGTTTATGAAGAGAATCTTGTCTCATAGATACAGAGTTGAAAAATGACGTGTATTTTTATAAGCAAATAAAGTCAGAATATTATTATTAAAAAGAATATATATGTATATATATATATAGTATATGCATGCATATATATTATTACAAGACTTGTAGATCCCTAAAAGAGTTTTGGGGACTCCTCAGGGTCTGGAGATTATACTTTCAGAAACATTGCAGCCGAATATACATATTAGGCTCAGTTTCACATTTACTGTTTTTCTACTCTCTCTTCTGTTCCTATCTGTTCTATTTAAAGTAGGAGTCTTGTGGACGTAGTCAGATCCAGGAAAAGGCACCTTTCCTGGTCCAGTGGGACCAACTGGTTATCATATCCCCTCTCACATGGCAGCACATGGGAAACTTTGGAGGCTGGACTGAACTGTAACATAAGCATGAACCATGTTCCCGTAGTTCATATTTACACTTTATAATTCTATAGTATGGATGATTCTGTCATCCCCTACTGAGACCTCTCTCTTTCCCAAGGTATATCATAGTTACAAAATGGGAGGGAAATGCTCAATGGTCTGTGTAACTCTGTTCCTGAAGGGAAGCATGGAAAATTAATGGGAGACATTGCCATGTAGTAGATTTTGACTTTGGAGTTAAAGGACATTGACTACTTATCTGACTATTGAAGTGAAGTGGAAAAAATGCTGCTCTTGGGCTTAAAGTTCTGGCTTTCCTAGGTCTTCTATGTGATTTCCAGTTCATTTCTTAACCCTTTGGGACTCAGTTCAGGTATTTGGACAAGATAGCCCCTAAATCCTATGGGGCCTTTGGGATCCTTTGGTATTCTGGGTGGATTTGGCATTTGGAGCTACATTCTTTCCCCCTCCCCATCTTTAGACAGAATGTTTGAAGTATAAAAATCCATATTAGAAAGGAAGTTGTGTTTTTAGCTAGATGAAGTAACAATGGGGTAGAGTAATGATTTTTATTTCTCTCTGTGAAGGAATACCCTAAGATGAGGAGGGTGGTTGGTCTGTCTTGTGAGCTGTGTCCTCAGTGGATAGCATTCATCAAGGAGGGCTAGAGTTTAAATTATAGCCTGAAGGATAAAGGTTATACTTAAGTCCTGAAAAGGACTTGTTACTGTGATAATACAGAGTAGTTCAAATGGAGTAATGTCTGTGGCATGTCCTTCTTGGGAGACCTTTCAGAAAAGTCTGGACAGCTTTCTTTCAGGAATGATTTAACTATAGACCTGCCTGGAGACAGAGGCAATGGATAACCTTTCTGGACCTTTTCTCTCAATAATTTTTTTGGAGGTGGTCTAACAGTGAGTGAGGACGACTCATTAAATCAGAACAGTGTATTAAACATGATTTATTCATAATGAACTATCACTTCCCATCAATATAAGCCAGATTTCTGTAAGATGTCCTCCCTTAGAAATATATGCGACATGCTGCATAATGTCCTTATAACACTTTCCTACATATGTCTCTCTATCCCTTAGCTTCCCTAGTAAAATGCATATGCCAATTATATTTCCCACTTGTGACATTTCTTTCCTCTTAACATTTTCTTTCCGACATCCTTCAGAGAATCTTGCACAGCTTATGGTTCTAGGTATTCATTGGCCCTTCTCAAGGCATTTCCTTGGGTCCCACATCTACCTCTTCAGGGTGGTTTCAGTATATTTTCCTCTTAAGTTTTGGATACCTTCCTGATGTTGGAGATGGTGGGAATATTTTAGAACTCTGTCTGACCTGTCTTCTTATCCAAAATGTCACACTAATTCAGCTCAACAAATATTTATTAAGCATTTAATAAGGTTCACTATGCTACATGCTGGGGGTTCAAAGATGAAATAAAATATAGACCTTGCCTTCAAGGAGCTTATAGTCAAATCAGGGTAGAGGATGTATACAAGTAACTAGGATACAAAGGAGCACTAAGATTTGTATCTCCAGAGCCTACCTCAGTGTTTGTATGTAATCATTCGCTGTTGATAAGTTGGAGAAGTATCCTTGAGTCTGTGCTATATGAGAACCACTTGAAGGAACTGGGAGTGTTTAGCTTGGAGAAGAGGAGATTCAGGGATGACATAACTGTTTTCAAGGCTTTGAAGAATTGTCATATGGAAGAAAGAATAGATTGACTTTCTATGGCTACTCTTGATGGGGAGTGGATTATTTGTGGACTAGGGGAACCCTATGGACAATAGTGCAGCCCCAGGGGAGGTAGATAGTTCTCACCCCACCTGAATCCTTAGGGGACAGGGGTCTAGCAAGATTAGTAGAAGCAACTGAGACCCTTTGTTGATCCGTTTAGCACCTGTCATCCATCTCAAGAAGGATCATATGTTTATCGATGTAGGACTGGAAGGGACCTAAGTGATCCATCTGCTCCAAATCTTTCATTTTATAGATGAGGAAATTTAGTTTAAGTGGCTTTCCCAAGGTCATATGGTAAATAAATGTTAAAGGTCGGGCAGAGCCCAGGTCCTCTGTGCTCTTTTCTCTACGCCATCAAATGGGACCTCTAGAGGAAATCATTGATTTTTCTAATCCCTGGCAGGATTGCCTGTGACCCATCCTGGAGATAAGTATCTTTCAACAACACAGGGATCATAGGATTATAGAATGTAGAACTAGAAAGGACTTTAAAGGTCATTTAATCCTTTCCTCTCATTTTATGGATGAGATGGCAGAGGGGAAGTAACTTTCCCCAAGTCACAAAGGTAATAAATAGATGATCCCAGATTTAAGCACAGGGTCTTTGACTCTGAATCCAGTTCTGTCTGAGTGAAGCACCTTTGGCTCATATACCCCGATGAAGGGGAAAGGATATCCTGGCATCATCCCTTCCCATCAAGGGGATCAATTTCAGTTTTATTCACACTGTTTCCAGCAATGACAGTACCCAGTCATCTGGCTTCTTGGGAAAGGTAGGATTGTGTGTGTGTGTGTGTGTGTGTGTGTGTGTGTGTGTGTGTGTGTGTGTGTGTGTGTGTAGACCTGGGGCTCAAGCAGAAGAGCAAGTCAGTACCAGGGCTGGCCACTTAGCTCCAACCTCCACTGTACTTTGAGAGCCCTGGTTATACTTGCAGGTGTTCAGCAGCTGGAAACAAGAGAATATAGCTGTTAGATAGCAAGATTAGTTAGAGGATTTTTTCTGCCATGGATGGCATATTTCTCTCCCAACTAGTCCTGCTTTATGCGATTTAACTCAGTGGCAGTTTTTAGTACCTGTTCCCACCACAAAACTTCATAGTTATGGCTCTGAATGGTGGTATCACTCAGAAATGGAACAGTTGGGGAGAACTACACTATTAGAGGTGATGATGGAGGAGATGATGAGTGATGTGCCTTGCACAAAGTAGGTCCTGGATTGCTGTTGTTTGTCCTTTGTTCTCAAAGAAGACCATGACATCAAGAAGATGATGTCATGCCTTGCAAATGAATCGGGTTTAAGTGAAGCAGGGCTGTGTCAGGTCACCAGTCTCACTTCCTCCTCAGGAGCCATCTGGGTCTAATGATCAGATATAGATCAGGATGACTGGAGATGGCCCTAAGATCCTTGATAATACTAAAGTGATGGATTAACCAGGGAAAAGATGGGGTACAGAGGAATCAGTTTTTTCCTTGGGGAATAGGAGGCAGAACCAAAAGCTACTTGTTCCTACTTCTATCTTAGCTTGAATCCAGGAAGGAAAACTATGCTGGCTGAGAGGATGGAGATACTTGTCTTTTTCCCTTTGTCAGTTTTGATTCACTCACTAAAGAGGAAGAAAAGAAACATTTATGAAGTGCCTGCTATGTGCCAGACACTGTGCTAAGTATTTTACAAATATTCTCTCATTTGATCCTCACAACAACTCTATGAGGTAGGTGCTATTATGATTCCCACCTTGAAGATGAGAAAACTGAGGCAGACAGAGGTTAAGGGATTTAGCCCAGGGCCACACAGCTCATAGTACTTGAGGTCAAATTTGAACTCAGGTCTTTCTGACTTCAGCACCACCTAGCTACCTCTAGTCAGCCTTCGCTGGATATAGCCTCTGATTTCTTGTGTCTCCTTTTATTGACAGAAAGATTGCCCGCATCACATGGCACTGATTCTTCACAGCTTTTCATATACATGAATTAGCTAGTTCTTTTGTTATCTCTGAGGGATGGAGGAGAGGCAGGTAAATCGTGTTATCTTTCCAAACAGTGAGGAAACCCTATCATCTCTATATACTTATTCACATGCTTTGAAAGATCCAGAGCTTACAACATTGCCTTTTACCTTTAGGAGCAACACTCTTGCTTGTCCCTCCCTTGCTCTCCCCACCCCCAAACAAAAAGACTTCAGGCGCTGTATCAGGTTGCACAGTGGATAGAGTACTGGTCCTGATTTGGAGTCAGGAAGATTCAAATTTGACTTCAGATACTTATTAGCCACAAATCAACCTCTGTCACTCTCATTTTCCTTATCTGTAAAATGGGGACAATGATATCTACCTTCCAGAGCTGTTGTGAGAATCAAGTAGTATAATGCATGTAAATCATTTTGCACACCTTAAAGTGCTATATAAAGACTAATGGTTGTTGTTATACAAAGACAAAAATAAAATAGTCCTTGCCCTCAAGGATCTAACAGCCTATCAGAAAAGGCAACAGGTACATATGTAGGTATTTACAAAATAAATCCAAGCTAGTGAAGGGGGCAAAGCTGGGGAAGGACAGGAGGAGGATTAGGAAAGGCTTCACCTAGAAGAACATTGGTGATTAAGTTGCATCTTGAAAGAAATTAGAGATTTTGAGAGAGGGAGTTGAGGAAGGAGTACATTCTATACATGAGGGCTTATGGGATGGGAGATAGATTTGTCGGCCCGTTTGACTGATGTGTGGGAGTAACATGCACAAGTCTGGAAAGGTTAATTTGGGGCCAGGTTGTGAAGGGCATAAACAAAGGAGTTTATATTTGATCCTAAGTGAGAGCCACTTAGTTTTATAGAGTACAGAGGGACATAGTCATCTTTGTACTTTAAAGAAAAATTTGCTTTGGTTGCTATGTAGAGGAGGCTGTTGCAAGAGTCTGAATGATAAGGGCTGAAGTAGGGAGGTGGCTTTTTTCTGGGAGGGAAAGGGACCAATGTGGGAGATATTGTGGAAATTGAAATGATAACATCTGGCCACTAATTGGCTATTTGGGTTGAGTAAGAGTGGGGAGTCAAAGAGGACACTCAAGTTTTGATTAACTGGGTTGCCATGCTGTGTCCCTTCTTTTGAGGGCGTATTCTAACACCCTTAATCTTGTGACGACAGGGTGACATGTCTCATGTTCTACTCTTTTGCCTCTTGTTATGTTCTAAAGAGTGTGATTTGCTGGACTATAAAGTCATTGAGCATAGAGACAATGTCACTAGGCACAATGCTGAAAAAATGGTAGCTAGCTGATGAAGTTTATTGAGTGGTTTGATCTATGGCACATTCACATGTCAAGGCAGGATGGGACAGTGGAAAAAAAGCACTGAGTTTGTGGCTAGAGGACTTGAATTCAAGTTCCATTTCTGCTATTTATTGTGTGACTCTGAATAAATCACTGCATTGAACCTTAGTTTCTGCATAAATGGTAGGCGGCTGGCCTAGGTAATCTCAGGTTCTTTTGAGTTATACTCTTATAACATTGTGAGTTAGGCTTCTTGGTTTTAGCATCATGATTCAGTTGATTTCTCCTCTTTTCTTGCCCCTTTCTTCAGCTAAAGAGGCCAATAACAATGAGGGGAGGTAAGAAGGGAGACAATCTGGTACAGATGGATTTGATTTTATTTTTATTGAGAACTTAACAAACACCAAAGAAAATGAACATTTCCACATGAAAGCTAGAACAGAAAAAGAGGATTGTGGATGAAACTGAATTTCTACTATGTATACCTTGCTTTTTCTTTTAAGTATACATTTAAGAAATTCAGTATGTAACTTTCAAAGCTGTTTGGCTTGTTGGTGTTTCCTTCTGTCTTTCCTTCTGTTCTGTTCTGTGCATTTTTAAAATGTTCAATAATCTTTTTCTTTTTTCTGGCAAACCTATGCCTACTTCTCCTCTCTCTGAGACTTCCCTTCTTGCTTCATGATGAGAAAACACACAAACAAAACCTTTGTAACAAAGAAAAACATCGCCCCCTCTGCCTCCACTGGCCAAATCTGAAAATATATGTCTTATTCTTAATTCATTACCTCTCAGTCAAGAGGTGGGGAGTCTGCTTCATCCGCAGTCCTCTGGAATTGCGTTTTTAAATGCATTCGCCAGAGTTCTTAAGCTTTCAGTTATTTTTCTTTAGTTATCTTTTCTTGTTCTTGTATACATCATTCCCCTGGTTCTGTTCCCTTCCCTCTACATCATCTCGTAGGAGACTCTCCAGGTCTCAACTGTTCCATGTGTCATTTCTTATGGCACGATATTGTTTCATTACATTTATATACCATAATTTGTTCACCTAGGACTCTTTGTATACTTGCAATGTGACCTTGATCAATGATTTCACCTCTCTGAAATTCTTCTTCATTAAAATAAAATGGGGTAGAGGACTCAGAGCTTTCTTCTTGGGTGGCTGAAAAGATAAATCATTGAAGATAATTTACAATGATAGGAAGTTCTGGATGAAAAGATGAGTTTTTCCTCATGTCACAGGTTTTATCAACCTCTTTTTGGGTTATAATTTGAGGATTTCAGTTGTTTCTGTCATGAAAATATCAAAAGATAAAACTTACGCCTCTTCTTCTTGTCTCCTCCCACTTTAAAATGCTTATATCTCTCAGTTGCCAGCATCCCCTTAGATCTGCAATTGGGTTCAACACGTTCAATCTCAATTCAGTCTTCTTTGTGGTCTTGGCCCTCCCCTGCCCCCAAATTGTCCATGATGATGACCATTACAGCGCCATTTCCCCATGGTCCCTTCTCCTATGATGTTGCTATTTGCGGTCCTTCTTGCAGTAAATTCTGTTGATTTGGGGGATAATCACCATGTCAGCTGTGGGAGGGTGGGTCAGCATGAATAGAGAGAACTCTGTTTGTCTCTATTTAGAACCACCATGAGACTGGCCTTTAAACTGACCTTTGGAAATCCATTAGTCCCAGCACAGGCATGAAGTTGTAGCATGGTTGGGGAACATCCCAATGTACATTTCAAAGAAATTCTCTTTGAGAAGCAAAGTGGCATGATGGATAGAGAGCTGGACTCCAAGTCATGAAGGTCTGGGTTTCAGTACTGTTTCTTTCTGACTTATACCATCTGTGTGACGTTTGGGTAAGTTGTTTAACCTGTCAGTACCAGAGGCAACTATAAATTACAATACAGGTACAGATCTTCATTAGCAGAAAGGGGGTGTTCCTCACTGGAAATTCCCTCTACTGATGAAATCACAAATTGCTTCCCTTTCCCTTCCAAAAAAAAAAGAAAGAAAGAAAGAAAAAGAAGGAATCTATGGCCTTGCAAAATGAAGGACTGTCTCTACATTTTTATTTCCTTTTACAAATGAATTTTTCTCATTTCAATCTAATTTAGATTTTCAGATACTTTAATTATTTCACATATTTCATGATGGGATGTAGGTGGTTTGACTTTGGCACTCTCTGCCTTGTCCTTAAATCCCATTCATCCTCCTCCTCCTGGCTCCCTGGCTCTTTCTGGTCATAGCCATGGCTGCCTTACCTGGTTTTCTTCCATAGCTGCAGTGTCTGGCTCTCACTGCTGGAAAAGTCAATTTCTTTGCTAAGGTGTTCACTGATAAGGCTTAAGGCGTTATACCTCCCAGAGCTAGAGGATTTGCCAGCTCTGAGGGAAAAAAATAATGAAAGTCCTAACCTGTTAATTAAAAGTTAGCAACTTTTAAAATTGGTTTGTTAAAAGTTGTCTGTTCACCCGTTTCAGGAAGTAAAAGTTAAATTAAATGGAAGGAAAGAAAGAAGCGTTTATTAAACACCTACTATGTGCTAGGCACTGCAGTGCTTTACAAATGTTATCTCATTTGATCTTCACAACAACATGGGAAGGTAGGTTATATTATGACCCCTATTTTACAGATGGGGAAACTGAAACAGATAGCAATTTGAATGACTTGCCCATAGTCACATAGATAGGAAGTATCTGAGGGTGGATTTGAATTTAGGTCTTCCTGACTCCATGATGAGTGCTCTGTTCCCTATGGTGCCACTATGGTGCTTCCTCTCTGCAAAGGTGACAGTGATCATGGTCTGGGAAGACTTCTATCAACAGGCAAAGAGGAAGTAAGTAAGAAGACCAAGCAAACCATTTACACAATAACCATGATAATGTAAATGGAAAGAACTGCAACAGGAACAAGAACAGAACCCTGGAACTGATGGTTGTATGATTATAATGTTCAAACTTTGCCCCAGAGATAGAGCTCAGATATATGTATGTATATATGTGTGCTATGTATGTGCAGGTGTGCATACACACACAACACACACATATACACACACGCACACACATGCACATATGCATACATGCACACTCATGTAGGTACACACATACATATAGATATACACATGTATATACATGTACACATGCATATATACTTATATGCACACATATATACAGAGACACACATATATACATATACACATATAGGCATACATATATACATATATATATACATATGCACCCATATACATACACATATATACATACACACATACGTATATATGCATGCACCCATATACATACCCACATGTGTATATATATACATATACACATAACATATAGACATACACATATATACATACACTTATAAACATACATACAAATATACATATACATATACACATGTATATGTATATGCATATATACATATATGACAGAGAGACAGAGAGAGATATTTGCCCCACAAATGCAGCTCCCTCTTTTCTCGACACAGATTGGGGGTCTGTGGGTGTGGACTAGTGCATGTATTATCAGACTTGGCCCAAGTGTTGCTTTTCCCACTGTCTCTTTTTCATTCTTTTTCATTTCCAAATCTATAACTCCCCTGCCTAGAGAGCCATCTTTCAATGCACCTTCCCTGCAATGTATGAAAGATGGTTCTCTGGGCAGGGGAGTTATAGACTTGGAAATGAAGGTGATATAAAAACAAAAGATAATTTAAAAACGCTTTCACTTCATTTTTCTTATCACACTTTTCATAGAATTCACCATTGCACTGAAGTCATTTGTGCTTGTGTGTGTCATAGTTATTAGGGGATTTGTGTCCTTTCCCCAGCTCCTGCTTTAGATTGGAAGTTGTTGGAAAGCAAGTCCAGTGTATTTATATAAGCAGACCTTCAGTAAATGTTTGTTCAGAGAATTTGAACTCTCTGTCCTCAGAGGACAGCTAGTCTGATTCAGGCCTGAATCGAAATCTCCTCTAAAATATCCCAGAGAAGTATTCCCTCAGCAAATATTTTCTGAGGAAACCATTATATCCTGAGATAGCGCATTCTGCTTCCCGATGGCTCTAAATATTAGGAAATTTTTCTCAAATCAAATCTAAATCTGTCGGTCACTTTCCCCCATTATTCCTAATATTGCCTTCTGAGATTAGGTGCAATAAATCTCTTGTGATCTACTGGGGCTACTCAGAAGGGGAGACACACAGAAGGATCAGATGAGTTAGTATTGAAAGCAATAGACTTTTATTCAGGAAACAGGGGCAACCAAGCAAGGGAAATAGTGAAACATTAACCACCAAATTAGGGCAAGGAGCAGGCATCCAAACAGGATGAGGGTTGGGGTAGGGCAGGGAAGTGATACACCCAGGGTTGTTTTCAACCAGGTCATTTTAGTATGATGGTCTTTGGGCTACGGGGGGAGTTTTAAGTCCACAATGGTCCTGTGACAGGTTGCCTTCAGAACTTGACACATCATTATACCAGTTTGATGAGTGGGGCTCCTGGATCTGTCTTCACCTCATGAATTGATGTAGCTCCAGGATGCCAAAGAGGGGTCAATTTTTTTTTTGGGAGGGGCATGGAATTGACCTTGCTTGGGAGATTGGATTGGCTTCTCATATTGGAGGTCATGGTCAGGGAGGTGCCAGTCACTGAGGTTGCATGTATAATGGATATTCCTAGCATGGAAACTTCTTGGCAAATTCTAGAGAAGGGAGGGGGTGCCAGGGAGGAGAGAGGGGTATGGATAGAGCAGAGAGAGACTATTCAAGAAACACTAGACCATGAAAACCAAGAGTTTTTCAGACTCTAACAAAGTCTAATCCATATTCCATTTGATAGCCTGTCAGATATACCTGAAGAAAGCTATCAAGTCCTCTTCAAAGTCTTCTCTTATCTATGCTAAATAGTTCTAGTTTCTTTCACTGAAGTCTTTCTTGATCTCTCAGCTGCCAGGGTCTCCACCCTGAAAATTTCCTCGTACTTACTTTGCATATACCCATAGGATATACGACATGTTGTCTCTTCTAATAGAATATAAGCTCTCTTAGGGTCAGGAACAATTTCATTTTTGTGTCACCAGAACCTAATACTTCCTGATACAGACGAGGAGTTAAATAAATTTTTGATTGATTGATATAGCGTGATCTCTATGTCTTTCCTCATCCTTGTCTCCCTCTATCTTACTCAATTAAACTGAATCATAAGTTGAACCAAATAACATATAGATCCCTCTGGAAAGTGAGAAATACTGTTCACTATCCATGAGCATTATATTTCATTTTCAAATTCAAGAAATAAATTTCTTTTTAGTTAGGTCACAGAAGCAAACTGATTTTCCTAGAATATATGCTGCTTTGCAGGAAAACAATCTTGTTTTTAGAATTCCAATTCAGCAATACCTATGCTAGTTTGCTGGATGAAACACTTCTGAAAATCAACGCTCCGTAGATATTTTAGAATAACCAGAGAGCAGATATTTATAACTAAATGACAACTGAAAGATATTTCCATAGAAAACCTCATCTAGACTTTTATCATTCAAAAAATAACAAAAAAAGATATGAAATATATCCGAATTAGAAATAATGGAAGTATCTGAAAATGAAAATTAAACTGCAATGAGAAAGTCAGTTTGAATGAGGCAGATACAAGTTCAGTTACATAACAGACACCTTTTAGATTCTCTTCTTGATCATTAACAAAAAGTTCCATTTTAAAATGTGTATCTACTGGTTTTCCTCTTTGAGTTTTGCCAAGACAGTGGAATGTCTATGGAAAGGGTAGCATCAGACCAGTATGGTCCAAGGTTAGGACCAGTTTCTTAGGATATAATAGAGTTTCTTAGGATATAATAGGATATAATAGAAGCCCTAGAGAATAGTTATATGGAAGAGAGTGTTTGGAATCCCAATGGCCCTTGGACCATAGGTAGAATAAACTATATAAAGAAGGACAAAAGGTTATTTTCTTCTTATTTGTGCTAGGATTTCTCTTCAGCAATACAAGGAGGAGAGAAATAAAGAAATGAGACTTTTTCAGCTAGGGACTGGTACTCCATGTTAAATGAAGCGGTCTATTGGAACTGAGATGCTCTGTGCCTTAGGCTTGAGCATACTCCTTTCTGTTTATAATTGACTGAGACTAGTTCAAGTTCAAATGATTGACTTAATTAAATATACCTGGGAAAGTGCCATTCAGTAGGTGGATGGGAACACTTCAATGTGAGTTATTACCAAGCTGTTCCTTGCTTGGAAATTTCCATTTCTTCAAATCCTGGGCAAAGTACAGCATGAGGTTTGAAAACAAAAGAAATTAAGTGACTTTTCAGCAAGGAATTCAGCAGGAATTGAGACTAGACCTGTGAATTTCATCAGTGTATGGAAAGCCGAGGTAAGAAACTAATCTTTACCAATGTAGGTTAGCAATTTCTCTTCAATTTACCATCTTAGAGTTCCTTGTGACACCAGTTGATTAAGTGCCCAGGTTCATACAGTTAGAATTTGCCAGAGCTATGTGGTCTTGGTCAAATTACATCCAGTCCTTGAAGGATGAATTTCTCTTTTCAACAAGTTCATCTTACCTTTGCTTGAATATCATCAGGGCTGGGGAACTCACTGCCCCACAAAGTAACTCACTCCAGTTTGGATAGGCTCTCATGGTTAGATAACTTACACTGAGTCCAAAATGGGCTCCCTGGAATGTCTACATTTTGGTCTTATTCCTTCCCTGTGGAACCACAAGAATAAGTCTACTCTTATTTCTGCATGGGATTATTGTATTAAGCATAAGGAAAAGGATGGAAATGCAATTCAACTGAACAAACTAATCAAACATCTTCTATGTGCAGAAAGCTGATTGGCATTGGGGTCAAGCCAAAGATTCAGTTCAATTAGACATTTATTAAACTCTAAATGTGTGCAGCACATTGTTATTTAAGCTCAAGGGCATATAAAATTTAGACAAGCTTACAATCTTGTCAACCAGCCTGGTATCTTTCATTTATAGTGACAATGATAACCTGACAGATGCCTCCAGAATCCATGCGGTAGTTAATCAATAAGCATTTATTAATTGCCCACCATGTTCCAGGTAGTGTGCTAAGCACTGGAGATACAAAGAAAGGCATAAGAGAGTTTCTGCCCTTGAGGAATTCACAATCTAATGAGCTGTCTGCACCTCGGTGGATAGGTTTTCTTCATTTTCTGGACAGTTTCTTACTAAGAATGCCAACAAGAGTCCATCTCCCATGGTTAGGCTGTCTCTGACCTTTATTCTTTGGCCCCAAAGACTATCCCTGAAGTGGGTGAGATAATGTATTGTCTTTCTTTATGAGTGCAGAGAGAGCAGGAAATGGACTTGTGTTGAGTCCCTTTGCCACAATGCTGAATGTAAGGCAGCTCCTTTCCCCATGTTTTCTGTGGTCTACTGCCTTTCAGTTTCTATTTCCAGGGGTTGATGACTGATTCTATATTTGGGCAAAGTATTCTACTTGTGTTTTGCACATTATATTCAAGGAAGATGAGTCAATTAGACAAGTTCAAGAGCTCAGAAACTGGGAGCCTGGTTCCTGATCCCCAGCTGCTCAGTACCCCCTGAGGCTGCCTGAGATAATATGGCTGTTTGAGGGATCGGAGTTTCTCACTATTTGCATTATAGGGAACCTGACTTTCCCCAGGAAGCTAGCAAAGACCTTGACTTCCAAACATATTTTAGCTGGTTACATTGACTACTGAATGGTTTGAACAAATATTTGAATGCGTGCTAAATGAAAGACCTTCTGAGGGGAGAAAAACATTGTTCAAGATTTGGTATTTGCCCCCTGTAGTTGGGCAGTGATCTTCATCTTTGGAGAAAACTTTTAAATGGAGATCACAGGTCCAGTTGAACATCTGAGTTACTTGACCTACACGGATTTATGAGGGAGAAGAGAGTCTTTCACAGGACCCTGCTCATAGTAGATGTCCAATAAATACTTATTGAAAAAACAATACTAATAATAACTTATATAGCAACTTTAAAGTTCATAAATTACATGCTTATTTCATTTGAACTTCATGACAACCCTTCAAACTACACCCACACACAAACACACACACACGAACACACACACACACACACTCGATTTTATACATATAGGAATTGAGGCTAAGAGACCTTAAGTGATATACTTGTCTATTTACCTATCATGTCTCCTACCATCAGGATAGTGGAAACTGTTTGAAAGTAAGGAGTGTGTGTGTGCGTGTGTGTGTGTGCGTGCGTGTGCGTGTGTGTGTGCATGTGCATGTGTTTGTCCCTGCAAATGCTTCCCCTCTTCAGCTTTACCTCATACTGTTCCTTACACATAGTAGGGGATTAGTTGTTTATTAATGTGTAATTTAAAGATCATTTTTGGCTGGAGAAATTGTTGAACTTATCATGGAGGGAGTAATATTTGAGTTGGACCCTGAGAGATTAATAGGATTTCAGTTGACAAAAATTGGTGTGGGAGATGTATTCCAGGAGTAGGAAATGAATACAAGTAAAGGATTGAACTAGTATGATGTCAATGGGAATACAAAGGATGAGACTAGACTAAAAAGAATGTCAATAGAAACTCAACAGGATTTGGCAATTGATTGGATGCTATGGGAAGAGTGTATTGATAAGAGAAAACATAGTGTAGTGGGCAAAGTATAGGCAATACCTGCGCCCAAATCTCCCCCCGTTCTGAGATTTAATAGATGGGTTGTCTGACTGCGGATAAGCAAGTCACTTAACATCTCAAAACTTCAGGGAGCTCTGTAATATTTACCTTTTAAATTACAATCAGAAAGGATTTGCATTGGTGGAAAGAATTCCTTGTGCCGGTAAAATCCCAGATTCTTCCTGTATTTCCTAGTTATAAATCTTTCTACTATATACCAGTAACACAAAGATAAAAACTGATAAAGCATGCGTACAAGTAACTATATGCAGATCATTTGAGGTGGGACATGACACTAACAACTGGGTATAGTAAGTTGTTGTAGGTAGAAGGTATGTATCTGGGGAAGTGCCCAAGAAATCTGTGCTTGACCCTGGACTGCTTTTTATGTTATTTTATTGAAACTTAATTTTTTTCATGCAAAGACCTACTTTTTCTCCCTCTCATCCCCTCAACTGTATTGACAAAACAAGAAAAACAAAACCCCATCACAAAAATGGATGATCAAGCAAAATAAGTTTCTGCATTGGCTTTGTAAAAAAAATATTCTAAACTGCACTCTGAGCCTGTCATCTCTCTATCTGGAGAGGGATAGTGTGTTTCATCATGAGTCCTGTGGAATTGTGGTTGGGCACTGTGTTGATTAGAGTTCCCAAGACTTCCGAAGTTGTTTGTCTTTACCATAGTGTGGTTATTATATGAAATGTTCTCCTTGTTCTTCTCACTTCACACTTCATCAGCTCATAAGGGTCTTCCCAAGTTTCTCTAAGGCTCTCCCTTTCATCATTTTTTCCCAGCACAGTAGTATTTCAGTGTATTCATATGCCATAACTTATTCAGCCATTCCCTTATTGATGATCAGTTTCCAATTCCATTCCAATTCCAATATCAGTTTCTAAATCCTTGATACTACTAAAGGAGCTGCTTTAAATATTTTTGTACATATAAATCCTTTTCCTCTTTGATTTCTTTGAGTTGTAGACCTAATAGTGGTAATTTTTGGACCAAAATGTATTCAGTTTAATAGCTTTTTGGGTATAGGTCCAAATTGCTTTCCAGAATGACTAAACTAGCTCCACCAGCAATGCGTTAGCGTCCTAATTCACACCAAGTTCACAGCCCCTCCAGCATTTATCATTTTCCTCCTGTGCTGCTTAACATTTTAAATGGTAACTTGGATAAAGGCATAGATGGCATGCTTATCACATTTGAAGATGTCACAAAGTTGGAAGGGATGGCAAATATACTGGATGATGGAGTCAAAATCTCTGAACTCTTGACTCTGAGAATTCATGAATTTGGAATTATCTGTGATAAACTGCCTAGGGTAGGAAATATCCTTTCTCTGAACAGAAGACTAGAATATAGGATCATGTTGTTTAGGGAATTTAAAATCCATTTCCTCCACAGAAGTGGGGTGAAATACTCTGTCAGATTGAGTGGGCATCTGCATGTCAGCTTCTGCCATGTGCTTTTATGGATTCCCAGTTCTATCATTTATGGAACTGGGAAAGTTCACTTTGGATTTCTCCTTTCAGGGTTCATGCAAGCCTCTGTCATATGCTTCTGTTAAGGTCAGTATCAATTATTCCTGGGGGATGAGGTAGAGAGAAATCTATGCATGGGTACATGATTCCTTCTTTCTGCTCCCTTATCCCCCAAACTATTCTATACTGTTCTGTGAGAGGGGAAGAGAGCAGGAGGGAGGAGAGAGAGAAAGAGACAGACAGAGACAAAGAAAGACAGATGCAGAGACAGAGATAAAGAAGTAGAGAGAGACACAGAGAGAATAGCTGATGCATTTGCCCATTTTTATAGAGTAGAGGGATTGGAGCTGCCTTTCATGATGAGTCCACCCTTCTGAGTCTCAGTCCCCCAGTCATCTTAAATTCTTTGTGTCCTATTGGCAAAGCCACAATGAGCATGCCTGTGCTATGTTGGGAGATGCCTCTGTGATACAGCCAGAGTTTTATACCCACTGATCTCATCAAATTGATTGGAGGAACTTATCAAATTGATCACTAGAACTTTCTTGCTAGAACTCTATTATGGTCATTTTGTTACCTAAGTAGGAGGCAGGCCATTTGTTAAGAACTAGAGTGAGTGATGAAGGAGTTTGGGAGTTGAAGGATGGGAGAGTAGATTTGTAGTGACTTGTCAGGATTGTGGTAGGGACTCCTCAGGTGAAAAATGATGGGACAATTCTATCCAGCCTCATGAACTGTCCTGAGGAAACTAGAGAGCATATATTTATAGCATAAATGAAGAGAAATGAATATTGAAAATTGTGTCTTTACATGTAATTAGAAAAAATGAAATACTATTACATTAGAAAAACAAAAACAAAATAAATATAGAATAGAGGCAGCTTGATATTGTGGATAGAGATAGTGGCCACAAAGCCCGAAGACCTGGGTTCAAGTCCTGACTGATACCTGCTGCCTGTATAACCCTGGGCAAGCTGCTTAACCCTCTCAGTGTTCTAGGCCAAAGATATCAGAGCCACTTGCAAGACTCCCGAGTGGAGCCTGAACTCAATTAAAATGTAGTTGGGAAATATTTAACAAAATATAAAAAAATACAATAAAACATATGTAACATTATTGTTTTTGAAGTCTGTATGTTGCCTGCAGGGATCCTATGTATGGCTTAGAAGCCCTTTTTATTTGAGTTTGACACTGCTACTCTAATTAGTTCTCTAAGACCATTAATTGGTGTCAACCTGTATTGTCATAGAGACTCTTCTCACTTGGGAGTTCCCTACACCAATGAAATTGCAGCAAGAATATTCAGATTTCATTCATGTTGTGGAATAACTGTGCTCTGATCAAACTGGTTGTTATATTTCTGTAAACGTGCTTCCCTCTTGTTTGCCATTTACACAGATTTTTGTTCCCACCAGGGTGGGGGTGGGGGCAGAAATCACCTAATAGACCCAACAACTTTGATGAGGAAGAGGTTGAAGGAATTCTAGGTGTACTGGTAGAACATTCTCAGCAGCTACCAGCACTTTCCTAACTTTGCCAACACCTATAGTCTCCTCCTTCACTTCTCTTCAATGAGAATATGGAAACCTATCTCATTTCTGATGATCTGTATCTCTAAATTTAGAGCTTCAAGAATTTCACTCCCTCTCCATTCTCCTCTTTCCACCTTGCCTTTCCTTCTCCTTCCCCCTTTTCTTTCCTCTCTTACTCTTCCATTCCTTTTTCCTTTCTTTTTCCCTCCTCCTCCCCCACTCTCTGCCTCTCTCTTCCTTTCTCTTCTCTCCTTGTCCCATGTCCCTGTCTTCTACCTCCTCTCTCTCTCTCTCTCTCTCTCTCTCTCTCTCTCTCTCTCTCTCTCTCTCCCTTCATTTCCCTGTCCCTATTCCTCCCCTTCTCCTTTCCTTCTTCCTCTCATTCCTCTCCCCTTACCCCTTGTAATGCATTTCAAATGTCTTAAGCATGGAAGGATTTAGACTAGAAGATCTCTAAGATTTTACCAGTAGAATCCAAGATTCTGTAACTTTGCAAGGTCTTCAAGCATTTTGTTTTAGTTACTTAGTAACTTTGGCTGGGATTGTTGGGAAAGTAGAACAAAGAAAATACTCCTGCCTTAGACTCGAGAACACTTAGATCTAGCCCTGGCCTGCTTAGAGTACTCTTGGAGACGCTTAGAGTTTGTTCCTCTCCATTTCTGTCTCCCTGTCAGGTTAGTCTTCTCTAAATGCATGGGAAAGGAAGAGCTGAAGACACCTCCCTCCCAGACCTACCCATGGTAACCTCAAATCATTATGCATCTTCTTACTAGCTTTGTTCTATGTCTTCCCAGATGCCTAATTTGCATTTTAAATATCTTCCTGCAGTCTATGTACCAGGCTGTACAGTGTTTCACTGGGTTCTGTAGGAGCATAGTACCAGAGAGGAATTAAAAGGTGTTTTTTGCACTTCCTGGAGTAAGATTAATGAACCATATAGATTTATAGATAGATTATAGATAGATTTATACATAGAATATATAGATCTAACAATTTTGGAAAAGGCAGTCTTCCCAAAGGGAGAGAGAGAGTCCCCACGACAGTTGTGCCAAAATGATAATTGTAGATTGTTTAGAAACAAGTCAATTCCCTAGAGGAGTCAGCTCAGAGAAGCCGAGGAGACTGATTTGCATCAACTAGCTATTCCAGGAAGTGAGGAGCTGGGTAGGTAAAAAAGTAAATATTATAAGTAGAATGCTAATTTATTGAAAGTAGGGCCACTTTAGCAGAGGCATCAGGGAGAGTGAAGCATGTGGGGAGGTGGGGGTGGTGGTGAATGTTAACAGAGTCTAGAAACTGGGTCTGTGGACAAATATTGGATGTATTTTCTGCATTTATCCCAGAGGGGAGCATTGCAAGAGATCTCAGAGGTTATTTAGTCCAACCTGAGTCTGAACAAAATTCCTTTGTATAACTTATCTGACTTCATAGGTGTGCCCTCATCTTCTGACTGAAAAACCTCCTCTGACCCCACGGAGGTCATTGCACTTTTGGATAATTCTAATGGTTAGAAATTTTCCCTAGATCAACCCTGAATCTGATATTGCTATCACCTCTATCATTTGCTCCTAGTTCTGTCTTCAGAGTCCAAGCTCAGCTAATCTTTCTTCCACTTGATAGTTTCAAATACTTTCTTAAAAAATTATTTTGTTTTTAATTTATGGAATAAAACAAGAATTTCCAAAACATAGTATAATAAAAGATAATTGCACATGAAACTGCAAATCTATTATGTACGACTTGCTATTCGTTTTGAATACATAATAAAGTTGTCATATTTCTATTTTTCCTTTTTTTCTCCCCCCCATCATGTCCCCATAAGCTTTTCCTTGTCAGATCTAAACATTTCCCATGTACTTCACCTGATCTTCACCTGTCAGAGAGTCCATTCTGCTCACCATCCTCATCACTATCCTCTGGGAATATTCTCATTCATCACTTTCTTTCCTAAAATGTGGCCTCTGGCAATGAACACAATTTTCCAAACATGATCTGATCAGAGCAGAGTGTAACAGGACTATCAGCTCCTTTGATCTGGACACTACGTAGTTTAGGAGAATGTCCATCTATTGCTGGGATTAAAAGTGCTTCACAGAAAATTAGATGAGTTAGTGATTAAAGTAATTTTTTGAATAAAGTAATTTTTTTCTGTCCAAAACCAGGGATTTCCTGGATACTGGGAATTCCCTGTGAGGATTCCCTCTATCAGTGCACATTGATAACTATTCTTCAACTTATGGTCTTAGAGAGTTTTCCTGGGTGTCTGAGAGGTTATTTCCCCATGGACACAGCCAATGTATGTTGGATCTGGAATTTGAAGTCAGATCTTCTTAACTCTGAGTGTAGTCCTCTATTCACTACATTACATCATCACTTGTCAAGAGCGAAAGGCTTTTTAATTTTAAGTAATGCTTCCCCTCCCCCAAAGGGAAGGCCATGAGGCACAATTGGAGTCACCCAAGGGATGGGACACAAGAAGTCAGAAATAAAAAGAAAAGGATAATTCATCAACCTCCTCACAATAGAACTAGGGTTGACACCTACTAACTAGAATAACCCTCAACCACCTAATACCTCCAAAGTAGGATTGGGAAAGGTCAAGGAAAGAACACATTCAGGAATTTCACCAGTGAATTCTGAGCATAAAAGGGTATAGTAGGTAGGAAGAGGGAGTAAAAGTATTCTAGGACTTCTGGCAGCTTAGGGAATTCCAGTCAAGAAACCTTTGGAGGGGCTCACACTAGTTCCTGGGTCAAGGAAACTCTGAGATTAGAGCTGCTTAGGAGCGTGTGTGTGTGTGTGTGTGTGTGTGTGTGTGTGTGTGTGTATTTTAATTTTGTAGGAAGTAGAAGGATTTTGCTCAGGTGTGTTTGCTTAGTTTCCCACTCCTGAGGCTACGAGACAGGGAGACCCAAATCAGCTTGGAAATGGGAAATTTTTAGTTTGGAATGTTCCAAATACAGATATGTGCAGCTATGAGGAAGATTAGGAAACACAGAAGTGTGTGTGGGAATTTCTACGTCTATACGAGAGATCCTGGCTAAAAATAAAGAACATATACCTAATGGACAAGGAAAGACTAAGCCAGAAAGAAAAAGGGATTGCTCTGGACTACAGTAGGTAGCTATAACTTTTTTTTTGACTGTCATATCATACTTACTTGACTTATACAAAGCCTATAGTCCAATAAAATGTTCAGAGATTGCTCATCTGAATCATTTTTGAGCTACAATTTCCCCATTCAACACTTGCACATTTGATTTTTGAACCCAAGCACAAAACTTTACATTTATTCTTGTTGAATTTCATCTTAGGATCATAGATGTAGAAATAATCTAGTAAAGCTCCCTCATTTTACAGATGGAGAAACTGAGGTCCATGAAGATTTATTGACTTGCACAGGGTTTATAACCAGGAAGTGAAGGAATTGGATCCAATCTTGTATTCAAGCTTGTGGAGATCATTATTGGATCCTAGCCCTCTTAGATTTATATCAGCTACAAATTTGATTAATGTGCCACTTATTCCTTCATCTAAATCATACCCAAAATGTTGACTAGCCTAAGACAAATTCATGGGATTTCCACTAGGGATTTCTCTCCATGGACCATTTTTTGGTCTAGTCATTTCACTCCATTTTAAACCTATTGAACTCTACTATCATCTAGATAACCTTTCCCTATCTCATTCACAAGGACATCATGAGAGACTTTGTCAACTACCATATGGAGAATTACCTTATAGAAGGACAGGTACAATGGTAATTCCCAGATTCTGTGCTCTTTAAAGAGACAGTAATGACTTCTATAATTCCCCTTAAGGAGAAGCATTTGAAACAGGATTACACAGCTCAAAATATGATTCCTCTTAGTGGTTTCCTACTACATACACCTTACCTAGAGGCTAAGACCTATGGCAGCTGAGAATTACAACAAAAGAATTCAGGGGTAGTAAAACCAGCTAACCTCAGTTTCCTTCTCTAAAAGGCTAGCCTCCTACATATCTAGTTGTAGGAGATGGGATTACATTTTACATTTTCTTCATGCAAGGATAAATGCTTATCCTCTTACTAGGTCTCTTCCCTTTCCATACAGAATTCTATGTTTCCTAGGGTGGCAGGCATGAGAAATCTGTAGAGTATTTGAGCTTCTCAAGGGGAAGTGCAAAGTGTAAAAAATAATTTTATAGTGTTGGAAAGCAAGCTGTGAGTTAGCTCAGTTGTTCCACTGGACTGTGAAGAAGGCAATGTCTTATGAAATCATATTTCAACTCAGGGATGCTAATTGCAATGAAAAGTTTTATTCTTTCTTCTGCCCATTTTCCTCCCTGGGAACATTTGAAGAGTGTGACAGACCTTTCTGTGTGATCACCGGGAAGGGGTGAATTGGGGGAAATGGGGGACCATCGAGACAGTTTTGAAAATCTCTGCTTTGGTTGACTATCTTTTCCCATGGTGGGGATGATCATGTACCAGAGCTATAGAGTCAATTCCTGGTAATTCAGATGCTTTTGCTTCCCATATATACCATTTCCAGTCATTACCCCACCATTTTCTAGGCTCCCAGCCTTCAAGCTGTCTTTGAGTCTTCTCCTCTCCAGTTTTCTTCCCATCCTGTAACCAAATCCTATCATTTCTTCCTTTGGAAGACCTTATGGTATTGTTCTTTCCTTTCCAACAACTTTACAGTTTTCTAGGTACTCAATCTTGGTGTCATTCTTAACACCACCCTCTCTTTTTCACTCTACCCTCATAGTTAATAAGCAGCTAAGTTTTGTTATTTCCAGTTCCATAATGTCTGCCAGTTCATCCCCATGTTCCCTCCTCTCTATTCACACAGCTACTATCTCTCTTCATAAAGCCTCCTAAGTATCCTTGTCTAAAGTTTTTCTCCCCTCCAACTGATCCTCTTCACGGCTGCCAATGCCATTTTTCCTAAAGAACGTCTCTGACAGGTCTGATTGTGTCACTCCCTTGCTCAAAAGCTGTCAGAGGATCCCTATTACCTTTAGAACCAAATACAAATTTTTCAATATCCCCCATATCTAGAATTTGCTTCCTTCTGACCCTGGGTTCCTTCAAATCCTAGCCAAAATACTAACCTCTATAAGAAGCTTTTCCTGATCCCCCTTAATACAAGTTCCCTCCTTCTATTGATTATTTCCTATTTATCCTGTATGTAGCTTGGATGTACATGATTTGCCTGTTGTCTCCCCATGAGACTGTGAGCTCCTTCAGAACAGGGATTGGTTTTTACCTTTCTTTGGATCAGTATAGCACATGGTAGGTGCTTAATAAATATTGGCTGACTGACTGACTTAGCTTGGCATTGAAGCCCTTGATAGCTTGGCTCCAACCCAACTTTACAGCCTTACTACTGTACCTTATTCTTCCACATACATACGTACATACATACATACATACATACATACATACATACATACATACGTACAGTCAAAATAGTCTTTTCTGCTCTTCACAGGTGACACTCCATCATCTGTCTATGCCTTTAAATAGGCTCTTCCCAGGCCTGCAATGCACATCCATCTTACTTCTGCCTCTTAGAATCCCTAATCTCCTTTAAACTTGAGCTCAAATGCCATCTTCCCTATCTTTCCTAATCCTTCCAACTGTCTACCCCTTTCCCTTCCCTCCCCTCCCCCATTCCTATACATTGCATTATGTGTTTATTTTGTGTTTAATAATATTACATGTTATTTCCTCTGAACAGTCTTTCCTCCTGAGGGAAGGGACTGTTTTCTTTATGTCTTTGAATCCCCAATCTTTAGTGCCATGCCTGACACATAATAGGTATCTAATAAATGATTATTGATTGGTTAATATACTACTTTGAAATTTAGAAAGTATTTTCTTTGTAACTGTTATCAGCTAGGTGGCACAGAGCCTAGGAGAAGACAAATGACTTGCCCCTGGTCACAAAACTCTCAGGTGCTGAATCTTGGTTTCCAACTTGGACTTTCTGGTTCTAACTCTGGCACTTTTCTATGCTACTATAAACTGACAATGGATCAGGAACCTATTCCAGGTTCTTAACTCTTTGTTGGGTTAATTTCTTCTCTTTTATGGAGCTCGGTCAACAATCTTTGCCTTGCCAGGGAGCCTTTGGAGATCACATCTATTTGAGGGATTGATAAGGAGAGATTCAAAAGAAGTAAGAGTATTGGCTCTTGTGGAGGTGTGGGGGCTGTGGGAGCTGCAGGCAGGAACAGCATTTGAAGGCATATGGGAAATGTCTCTGAAGGTAGAACTGGCCTATGTAACTTTATATTTTCATGTGGATGAACTTACTTCCTAATTGCATTGTAAGTCCCTCAAGGTCAAGGACCACCAATAAAACCTAAATTCCTTCAGGGAAGGAATTTGACCTTGATCCAAAGACCTCCCAGCACAATATTTTGCACATTATTATTGTTTGGTCATGTCAAACTCTTCATAGTTGGCAAACATACTGGAGTGGTTTACTGTTTCCTTCTCCAGCTCATTTTATAGATGAGAAAACTGAGGCAAAAAGATTTAAGTAACTAGTCTGGGGTCTGAGGCTAGATTTGAACTCATGCAGATGAGTCTTCCTGATTCCAAGTCTAGTTCTCTATCCGCTGTACCACTTAGCCATCCTATTTAAAGAAGAGGGAGTGAAGCTGATGACTTTGCACAACTCTGCCTCATTTAAATCCAATTACATGCAAGTCAAGATGTCTCCCTTGTAATATCATTGATCTTTTTCAAGAATGAAGGATGAATAACAACATTAAACATATGGTAGATTCTTAATGTTTCTGGAAGCACAGAATCATAGATTTAGAGATGGTAGGGTTATTATAGGCTACCTAGTCTAACCCCATTATTTTACAGATGAGGATGCTGAGGCCCAGAAGATTAAGTGACTTGCCAAAACCATGCAAGTAGTGATAGAGGAAAGATGTGAATACAGGTCCTTGACTCCAAAACCAGTGCTTTTTACATGGCACTGAGTAGAACCGAATTGAACTTTCCATCTTTTTTCTCCTTAACATTTGGCATGGTTAACATTACTGACATTACTAACACTGACAGGAAAGATTGTCTTTCAGGACAAAAGGGAAGGTGAGCAAGACCTGTATTGTAAGCTCCCTATGTGCAGCTGTGCCACCTCCCAATATTAAAGCAATCTGAGACATTTATAGAAAAATCTAGAGTCCAGGAGAAGGGACACAATGGTCCCACTGCACCCTATCCTGGTATGAGCACACCAAAAGTTCTTATGTTAAAATCTGACTAGCAAATTTAAAAGATAACAAATTTGGGGAGGGAGGCACCCAGAAAAGAGTTAATAGAATCATAAGTGATTTGCCATGTCACGTGGGAGGGTCCAAGGAACTGGAGATGTTTATTTAGCCTAGAAAACTGAAGACTTCAGAAGGACATGAAAACTGTGCTCCAACATTTGAATACTGGACCAAAAGACAATTCTGCTTGGCCCCAGAGGGAAGAACTCTGACCAATGGGCAGAAGTTATAAAAAGGCAGATTTTTAGCTTATCGTGAGAAAGAACTTCCTGACAATCGAAGCTATCCATAAATGTAATGATGCTGCCTTTAGAGGTAGTGAAATCTCTATCACTGAATATTTTCAAGTACAGGCTGCCTGACCACTTTAAAGGATGTTTCTAGAGAAGATTCCTATAATATATTGGATTTTTGAATAGATGGCCTCTAAGGTCCCTTCCAGTTCTGAGATTTTAGTATTCAATTGTTCTCAGATTCTATGTTGTGCTTGAATGAGGCCAAGGGAGCTTAGAGAAGCCTTAGGAAACAAGGCAAAGGATATAGGGAAGGGCTGAGTGGCACTTCATATGAAGACAAGAAGTTTCAGATTAATCAAAAGTAAATGAGATGCTAGTGAAAGGACCTGAAGTGGGACTTATGAAGAGGTTGGAGTCATGCAAAAAAATGATTTTGAGAGAGAAATCTTGAATGGATTGGAGACTGGGGAAGCAGAGGGCTCTCATACTTGGCATTCATACGCTTAGATGCTTTCTTCTACACATAATCTCAGAATTTCAGAGTTGGAAGGGACTTCAATGTCCATCTTTAAAGAGAATCTGCATTGCTACATGCTCAACAAGTGGTCATCCAGTCTTGCTTGTAAGTCATTAATGAGGCCCAAGGCAGCCTGCTACATGTTTGTATAGGTCTAAATTTGTCTTCTCCTGACTTCTACCTGCTGCTCCTGGTTCTGCCCTCGAGGGTTGAGCACAACAAATCAGATCTTTCCTTCACATTGCAACCCTTGAAATACTTGAAGATATTTACCATCGGTCCCCTGAGTCTTTTCTTTCCTAGGATAAACATCTCCAGTTCATTTAACTAACCTTCATACAGCATGGTTTTGGTGCATTTCACCATCTGGGTCACTGTCCTCTGGATGTCCTCTAGCTTATCAATTTTTTGTTATTTAGTTACTTCAGTCATGTCCAATTCTTTGGAACCCCATTTGGGTTTTCTTGGCAAAGATGTTAAAGTGATTTGCTGTTTCCTTTTCCAGGTCATTTTTATGGATGAGCAAATTGAGGCAAACAGAGTTAAGTGACTTGCCCAGGATCACTAGCTAGTAAGTGTCTGAGGGTAGATTCGAACTCAGGTCATCCTGACTCCAGGTCTGGCACTCTATTCACTGCACCACCTAGCCACTCAATTTATCAATGTTCTTTCTAAAATTCCACTTGAAGGAAGCCAGGAAGTATAAATAAAGAGTGATAAGAGTCTTAGGCATGGAGGAAAGTCAGTGAAAACGCTCTACTGATATTGTCTGACCATATATATATACACACATATATGTATATATGTATATATATTTTCATAATTCTTTATAATTGCACCCTCTTTGCCACCTTCCTACTCCTATTATTGTCTACAAATGTACCCAGGAGTAGCTAGATATAGCTGCCATTATGCCTTCTAAGAATGCAGTTGGAAGGCCCAGAGAGGTTTGAGGAACATTGCCCGAGGTCACAGAATGAGTCAGTCGTAGAACCAGGACTTCGGGTCTCATCAGGTCTCATGTCTAGTGCTCCCTTCATTCAACTGCATTAGGAAGATACTGAGATTAAAGTGAATGCCAACTAAAGAATGGCAGGCTATATTTTAAGATAAGTATACACACAAACAAAAAGCAATGAGAAATTGAGAAAAAAAATCATAAAGGAGGTAAGGGAATATCTTACATGCAGGTTGACCTAGGCTGATTACAACTGATATCAATGGAAAATTTGGGGAGTGCCATGAGCCTTAGCAGAGGGGATGTGATGGGTGCTAGAGTACATTGAGCTTGGTTGCTAAGTCTGAATTTAAGGTGATGGTTATGATATTCCTACTTCTCACCATTTCAGATCAATCTCATTGCCCAACCATGCTGCTTCCCTTCCTTCAGCCACCAACTCCAAACCATGCTGCCTCCACTCTGGCCATTACCCCCACCTCCATCCAACAAGAACCTTGCATTCTGCCCCTAGAAACACCCTGGGCTTTACTAGGTGACTGGACTTTTCTAAAAACCAATCCTATACCCTTATTTCTTGGGCACCATCTCTAAACCATGCCATGATGAGTGACTCCTTCCCCATACTCCATTCAATTATAATGTAAGCTGCTTGAAGGCATGGATAGTTTTGTTTCTTTATATTCCTAGCACTTTGCACAGTGCTTGGAATGTAGTAAGCATGTCGCCTGTCTATCTCAGCATATATTAAGGGTTTATCTATCTATCCTTCCCCTGTGCCTTTGTTACTGTTGTTACTAAGGACTAGGATTCTGTCTCCTCCCTTTTACTTATTCAGATTCTACGTCTTGTTCAAGGACCAATTCAAGGCCCATCTCCCCCATGAAATTTTCTCTTGTCTACCCTAGTCCATCCATCCCAAACCACTTCCTTCCTGTGTGTGTCTTTCTGTTAACTGAAGCTTCTTCTATCTTGGAAAGCTTAGACTGACCCATTTGTCTCCAGGTCTCCAGAATAATATTTTCTGTCTTTTGACCTGCTGAAAACAAGCCAGGCTCTCTTGGGCAAGGGCAGAGGTCTGGGAAGTAAGCACCCTGACGGTTTCCTGTGATTAAAAAAGGGAGGGGTTTGGGTGGACAGGAGGCCTGAGTCAAGACAACTTTCACCGCCACTAGGGGTATGTTGGTAAGCAAATACTTAAATGGAAAGAAGAAACTCCTACACCTTGGCACTTGGGTTTTGCTCTAGTTCATTGCTTCTCACCAGGGTGCTGGGTTCCTGCCAACATGTTCTCCGGCTAAAGTTATTATTAAGGTCTCAGTTGGACTCCTAAAGCCTATGCTTCCAGGAAATCCTGGGGTAGCTTAAGGCATCTGTCCTAGCTGGTGTGATCTCCTACTTTCTCCTCCCTAGGGAGGAGACAGCAACTAGGAAGAGATGACTCATAGAGATCCCTTGGGTTTTGAGTAAATTTGGCAAAGCAAATCTGTGAATGAGTATCAGATTACTTAGCACCAGTAGAAATCCCACCCAAATTATAGGTCTTATCACTGGCCCTAGACCCAGGAAAATGGAGTGGGACTTGAGGGGTAACACAAAGTCCTACCTCCCTCCTTAAATACCTCACTTATTGATCTGCCTTGGGCCTGGAATCCCCTCCATTAGAGCCTTTCTATAGAGTTAAAACCTGTCTCTAAGAAGTCACTGTTAATATGATGTGTTGCTTGGCAGTGGTAACATATTAACTAGCCCATCAAGGCTGCTCCCCTTCGCTTCCTCTGTAATGGACTCCTGGAATAGGGAGTAATGGAGAGGAAACTTGGGTTTATCTAAGTAGGATCATAGGACTATAGATTTAGAGGGGAAAAGGAGCTTAGAGATCATTTAGTTTAACAACCATAATTTACAGTTGAAGAGACTTAGGCTTAGATAGGTAAAATGACTTGCTCTAAGTAAGATAGTAAATAGTATAACTGAGGCTTGATTGCATTTTTTCTGACTCCACATCCAACACTCTTTCCATTTGTACCCACATGGTTTTCACTAGCAGTAATGGGGAATGAGTTTTCTTTCCAAATGGTTCAAATTTCAATTTTCCCTGCAAATATAGAACTTCATATTCAGTAAGACAAGTTCCTCTCTCTTCCAATCCCTGTGGCACCCAAAGGTGTCACTCCTTCATTGACTTTCCCTAAATGTCACTCATGAAGCAGTCCTGAATGTTCCCCCTCTGAAAGTAAAAACCTACTGTCATTATAGTTCAGGCAGCCCCGTGTAATGGATAAAGAGTTGGCTTCAGAAGCAGGAAATTAAAGTTCTGCCTCTGTAACATGTCATGTTAAGTCAACTAGTATCTATTAAACACCTATTATGTGGTAGGCACTGTGCTAAGTGATGGGATACAAAGAAAGGGGGAAAAATCCTAAAAAACCCAACAAAACAAAACAAAACAAACCACTACTACCACAAACCACACCACCATCACCACTACTACTACTACCAAAAAAGAAAAAACAAAAAACCCAGTCCCCTTTCTGAAAGAGCTTTTTGAGTCTAATGGGGGAGACAATGTGCAAACAACTTTATACAAACAAGATAGATACAGTGCAAACTAGAGGTTGTCTTGGAAGGTGCTAAGATTATGGAAGAGCAGGAAAGGCTGTGTGAAGAAGATAGGACTTTAGCTAGGACTTGAAGGAAGCCAGGAAGTATAAATGAAGAGTGATAGAGTCTTAGGCATGGAGGAAAGCCAATGCAAACACTCAGGAGATTCAGTATCTTGTACAAGAAACCAGAGGACCAGTGTCTCTGGATCAAACAATGCATGGATGGCAATATACACATACTACTCATGTGACCCTGGGCAAGTTAATTAACCTCTTAGTGCTGTGGGCAAAACTCTAAGACTACACATTGCAAAGAAGGTGTGAACCTGAATTAGCGAAGAGTTTCCTTATATCCTATATTTATCCTATATATCAGTGAAATCTCAAGGTCCATTCCCTTTCCAAATAGTTCATTGGTCTACACTGACATTGTCCTGTACATGTATCATTCAAATTTCAGAGTGCGTATGTGTGAGTGTGTGTGTGTGTGTGTGTGTGTTGTATGTGTGATGAATTCCTCTATTTTATCTGTTATCTGTGCATGGCAATTGTAATGCTTATTGTCTTTATGACACTGGGCAAGGATTTTAATCTAACTGGTCTTTGTCTTTCATCTGTTAAATGAGGAGGTTGTACTAAATGACCTTGGAAGTTCCTTCTAGTTCTGAATCTATGATCCTAAGCTTACCTGTGGCTGTTTCAGCCCACTCCCTGCTGCTTCCATACTCTTGTCATCTGCTGGTGATTATTTGATAATCTTGTGCTGATTTTTAAGGAATAAGGGGCTCTATTCCTTTGCTTCATAGTCTTTTCTTCTCTTGCTTGAGAGAAAATACTTCTGAATAATGAGACCATTGGTTCCTCAAAATAAAATTAAGGCTCACAAAGTTATTGCGTTTAACTCTTTAGATATCACAGCCATTAGCAAGGACATGGTGGGGTACAGTGGATTTGGCAATGGATTTGGCATTAGAAGACAATGGTTTGAACCTTAGTTCTCACTCAAAACTAGGCTTTGCTTCTTCCAGTCTCTGGCACCTTGATACAATCAGCCAATCTCACTGGACCTCAACTTCTTTACCTTTAAAATTAGGTGTTTGGACAAGGTGGCCTCTAAGGCTCTTTTCTGCCATAATAGTATGACCTTCTGATCAGTTTCCTACTATAATTTTATGACCCTGTGATTATCTTTATGATCCTGTGGCCAATTTGCTGTTTGGCTGTGATTTATTGAATAGGTCTCTGAAGGTCTTTGAAGAACTGAAATGAATATCACCCAGAGAGCAATGGAAAGGTATAAGGTAGATGTGAGCAGGCTGTAACATGCAATAAATGTGGGGCTGCAAGGGAGAACTAAAGTTAAGGATGCTATCAGAGAAATTTGGTCAATACTGAGCCCTGCTATGCACCAGGCACTGTGCTAATGATTTAGAGACAAAGTAAGATGAAAAACAATCTCTGCTCTTAAGGAGTTCAAAGCCTAATGGGAAAGACAATATACAAACAACCATGTACAAACAAGCTATATTTAGGATGAACTGGGAAAAAACCAACAGGGTAAAGGCACTAGCATTAAGGGGGATTGGGAAGGGCTTCCTGTAGAAGGTGGGATTTTAGCTGGAACTTGAAGGAAGCCAGGAGATGAGGAGGCAGAGAATTTCAGGCATGAGGGACATTCAGAAAAAATGCCCTGAGTCAGGAGATAGAGAATCTATTTTGAATAATAAGAAGGAAGCTGTTGTTACTAGACTGGAGAGGAGTTGCAGGGTGGAAAGTATAAAAATGATTGTAATGGTAGGAAGGAGTCAGGTTATGAAGGAATGTGTGATTGAAAATGAAGATGGTCTTTAAATATAAAGAACATATGAAGAAAGATGCTATCTGCATCCAGAGAAACAACTGATAAATAGAAGTGTGTATGGAATAATTTTACATATATGCATACCTATTTCTGTCTAATGGTAGCAGTTTCTACAGTGCTGGGGGAGAGGAGGGAAAAAAGAAAAAAAAGCAATTTACGTGATAACTTTATTATATATTTAAAAAGAATAGCAAGTTATACACCATAAATTTGCAGTTTCATGTGCAAGCATCTTTTTTATTATACTGTGTAATGGAAATGCTTGTTTTATTCCATAAATTAAAAATTAAATAAATATAAAAAGAAGCAACTGTAATACAATATAGTTGTCAAAGTATAATGAATTTGCCTCTAAAAGAGAAAAAAGAAAATGAAGATGGTCTAGTCACATGAGAAGAGCGAGGGGTAACCAATAGACTGCCCTTGTGCTCACTGATAACCCTCATAATATCAAAGGAAATTGAGAAGGGACCCCAGAACATTGGACAAACCCAGTGTGGTAAACTTATTGGGAGGACACCAATGAGAACAGCACAGAATACACAGGCATGGTGGTGTTACAGTCTAAGTATTGGAAGAAAATATCTGAGACAGTGTGGTGTAATAGACAAAGTGCTGGGCTTGGAGTCAGAAAGACCTGGGATTGAATCCTGCCTCCCGCATTTGCTAGACAGCTCCGTGGCTTAGAAAGGTGAAGTGACCTGATCAATGTTACCCAGATAGCAAGTGTCAGAGTCACAACTAGTATCTCTTTGCATTTAGTATAAAGCTGGAACATGGAGGATGCTTAATAAATATTTATTGAATGATAATCTAAGGAATTCTAGAGATCATGTTGTTGAGTCTAAAACAAAGTGAAAAAAATGAGGCCAGAAGAAGGCAGGCTGCGTGTGATCATTGATCGATGAGGAGTTAATGAAAAAGATAGAGGGCAGCCCCAAGATTGACACAGGAAAAGAATGATTATAACCTGTCTCTGAGGCTATTAGAGAAAGAGAGCAGGCAGCCCTCATTAACAGGAGGCAGGAAGAAAGATGGGGCTTGGACTCTGAACCAGAGAGACTGCTGAAAAGTCTTCACATCACCATAGGTCTTTGCTGTTGACTGTTTTGAAATTTTATTTAAGAAAAAGCTAACAATTCTTCACAAAACAATCCAAGATTAGTTCTGCAGGAAGATAAAAATGGAATGTATAATCTGTTAAATAATTAAACAGGTATCAAAGTCAGAGAACTATGGAGCTAGAAAGGACCCTAGAGGGCATTTGCACCTTATACCCAAACTCTCTCCCCTTTGCCTTAGATGTTAAGTTCAGCACCTAAATCCTCGCACATAGTAGGTATTTAATAAATGACTTTTGGATTGTATCTAGTTTAATTTCCTCAAGTTCTATAGGCAAGGAAACTAAAAGCCAGAGAAGGGAACTTGGCCAAGATCACATAGTGAGTTAATGGCAGAATGGGGGACTTTTTTCCCAGCTCTCTTTGCTATCTCTTCAGTGTTCTTTCTCCTGCACCACAGCCCTTAAGCTAATTAGTGGTCCATTTGAATACATTTGTTTGCAGTTCCAGAAACATACTGGAAAGAATAGGGTCTGTGAGGATGAATGGGCTATTCTTTGTAGCAGTGCCTGAGCCCGTGGTAGTGTAGGCAGTGTCTAATTGTTACAATATGCCTATCTTTTCTGACAAGTAGCATAGCAGTCATCTGGCGAGTGCTGCCTTAGTGAGCTCTGGCAAGGTTTGGTGATCTGATCTAGGGGAGGAAAGCAAGGAGGAGCCAAGGCATGGGACCTGTTAGCTGGAGGGTTTTTGGAAGCCCCCATGTTTTGGACATGTCTAGCACCAAAATATGCTCAAATGCAGTGCCGGTGGAGGGTCATCTTCCAAGTGCCTTGTTCTGGTGTGCTGGGAGAATGGGGGAGGAAAGAGGGAGCTGTGCTAAGTCACTCCCTTACTAGGTCTTGTGGGAGGGGCTGGGTGCTTGAGCCTGCAGAACAGTAGCAGCAGAATGCACTAGCTTTTCATTCTCATGTCCAGCGTGCAGCCAGGATGGGACTGGATTTTGTGCTATCTTTAGTTCTCGATTCCTGATATACCACATGAGAGGTGGCTTCCACACTTAAGGATTTAGAAGGCCACCACATGGTAGTAATTCATTCAACTAGCTCACTCTTCAGAAGGGCTTTTGAATGGGTTGCAGCTGTGGGTGCTGAGAGACAGCTCTTGGAGCCAGTTTCTCCTATGCTAATGAGCCATCAGTATCTCCAGAGCCTCTTGGGTGACCTTGAAGAGCATCTGCTCCCTCCCCATCCACCCTAACCCCTACTCCCCACCGGTCAGGGTCAAATATTCCCCTCTTTGTCCCTGTAGGCACTCCCTTAGGGTACTCTAGTTGTCCTCTTAAAGCCTATTGGCTGGGGCATGAAGGTAACCCTGGAGATTCAGGACTCTCTCCTAGGCAACAGCGCCAGAGCAGGTGGCTGACTCCATCTCTACACTGACAGATGCCCCTATAACAGGAACAAACAAATTAGCTTGCTTGACACTAAAGTGCTAATACTGCCTTATCAAGCTGACTCTCTGCTAAGCCAAGCAGTCTCTCCTCCTCCTCTAGGGTGCAGCTCTTTATTATGCCTTTTACCTCAGAGAGCTTTCATAGGATGGTAGACTCGTCATGACATCTGACTTGCCCATCTGACCTTAGAGCATACGAACTGAAGAAAACTGCCCCAGGTCTAACAAAGACATTTATGAGCAGATCCTGGACAGTGATTTTCTTAGGGGAGGAGGTGGCTTAATTATTGTGATTAAGCCTAGATCCTATGTTGGGTGGTGACCAACTGTTCTTCTCCATTGAGTTACCTGAAAAAAAAAATGGGTTTAATTAGCTGCAGCTGGACCAGGGTCAGGGAGGAAAGCAGAGTTTAGGTAAGAGGGGACTCTCAGTGATAATGATTAGAGCTAGTGTGGACATCATTGTGAGGTTGTGCGTCATTGAGACATCATTGAGAGGTGGGAGGGCATGGAAGGGATAAATGTAAAAGGAACACAATGAATAGCTATTCAATTTCTTGAAAATATAAAAGATAGTAGAGCAGTTTAGAAAAAGGACACTCCTCTTGATTCTTTCCATGTGTATAATAATAATTAACTTTTATATACCTCATAAAGGTTTGCAAAGCACTTTACATATGTTATCTCGTTTGATCCTAATAATAATACTGTAAGGTAGATACTACTATTATCCCCATTTTACAGATGAGCAAACCCTAGATTGACATCAAAGTTATTTGCCCATGGTCACTCAGCTAGTAAATGTAGGAAACAGAATTTGAATGTAGGGTGGCTAGATGGCACAGTGGATAGAGCACTGGGCCAGAAGTCAGAAAGCCCTGAGTTAAAATCTTATTTAATCCCTATTTGCCTCAGTTTCCTCATCTGTAAAATGAGCTGGGGAAGGAAATGGCAAACCTCTCTAGTATCTTTGTCAAGAAAACTCCAAATGGGGTCCCAAAGAGTCTGAGATGACTGAAATGACTGTCTTCAATTTGACACCTCGCTAACATATGAGTAGCCCCTACTTTGAGGGATAGAGATTAGTTTAATTTGCAATTTGCAAAAAATATAAAGTTTTAATGAAAAATTGGTTTAGGAATATCAAATTTTCTAGCTACTTCTGAGACCAGCCCAAAAGAAAACTTTGTTATAGTGGAGAGAACCTTTGATCTGGAGCAAAAAACAGGACTTTTCTCTTGTCAATAGTGTGACCTCAGGCAAATCACTTGACCTTTCTCAACTTCAATTTCCTCATCTGTAAAAGAGAGATAATGCTAGCAGACTGTTAAAAAAAGTAGTAGACTTTTACTTCCCGCCTGACAATATTATTATGGGGAGCACATGTGATGTACATATAAATTGTTTTTATGTAGTACAGTCAATCGATGAATGAACATTTATTAAGTTGTATAGTAGGTCACCTAGACTCAGAGACAGGAAAACATGAGTTCAAATCTTCTTCAAACACTTATGAGCAGTGTGTATGCTCAGTTCTTTTTCAGTCATGTCTGACTCTTTGTGACTCCATTTGGGGTTTTCTTGGCAAAGATGGTGGAGTAGGTTGCCATTTCTTTCTCCAGCTCATTTTACAGATGAAGAACTGAGATGAGCAGGTGTAAATGACTTTCCCAGGGTCACCCAGCTAGGAAGTGTCTGAGACCATATTTGAACTCAGGAAGATTAATTATCTTGACCCCAAACTGTATACTATAACCACTGAGGCACCTAGCTGCCCTTAAGAGTGGCCCTGGACAAGTCACTTAATCTTTTCCACCTTCAGTTTCCTCATCTATAAAATAAGGGGATTGGACTTGATAAGTCTTCAAAGTTCCTTCCAATTCTAAATAATATGATTCTATAAACTCTATATGGTTTGGTCCTCCCCCATTATCTTGTGTGTTGATTATAGTGTCCTTTTCTGTTAGTATGTTAAGACTGACCAGCGTGAATTAACTAATTAAAAAAATTAGAATCCATCCATCTCTGTTCTTTGGAATGTTTTTGGCTCTTCTCATGATTGGATCTACAGTCCCCCTTTACCTGATATAAGCCCACTTGTGTTTCTTTTTCATAAGCATTTGTTTCATTTTTAGAGAGACTAGTACCCTCCCTACAACTTTGTGTCTACCTCTATCCTTTATCTCTTAAGTAAAGACTTAGTCTGTGAAATATATTAACACAAGTAAGTCACAATCTTTTTTTTAAGTCTCAATTTCCTCATCTTTAAAATAGGGATAATTGAGGAGAGAGTGAGACTGATGACTTTGCCTCACTTAAATCCAATTCACAAGTAAGATGTCATTGGTCCTCTGAGAATGAAGAACAACAAAATGTAGCATTTCTCTCACAAGGTTGTGGTGAGACTAAAATGAGATGTACGTAAAGCATTTGTAAACTTTAAAACATTGCAAAAATAGTTAATTTACTGTTTTCTCATTTCATCTTTTTTTTGATGGGATTCAGAAATAAATGGTCAGAAGACATGCCCATGGAATCCTTTTATATAAACTGTTCTGTGAACTATTTCACAAGTAGATAAAATCATTGCTTTCCTAATTGATTAAAACTATTGGGATATAAGCTCATCTTCTAGAAGTTTTCTGAATATATCTAGTAACAAATGAGATAACAGAGATGGTATGTAGCTTGTCCTATTATGACTTGATTTTAAGTTTACATGATGTTTCCGTATTTTGAAAGCTTCTCGTGCCCCATAATTTAGATATTGTGAGTAGCCAATATGTTTCTTGTTTACATGTAGTTATTTGCATGTTATCTCTTCCTTTAGATTGTGAGCTCCTTGAGGGCTTTGATCTTCTTTGCATCCTCAGCACTTGTCACAGTTCCTGGTATATAGTAGGAACTTAATAAATTCTTGTCAACTTGACTTGGCAATACTTACTGAAAATATTTTTATTCTATTTTAAGGTAGTAGCAATTAAGGTAGTAATTTCAGCTACTACCATTTAAGGTAGTAGCATTATATCCAAGCATCTGTGGGCAACAGTTCTATCCATAATGTGAGGTTTATAATGAGGTTTCAGTGTCAGATTATTTGTTGACTTCTCAAGGATATTTGGGGGTTTGTATTTGTAATACGGGGATTTTATCAGTGGTTACTCTGTAAAGGACAGGAAGTTTTTGATGTATTATTATTTCCAACTGATTGTACCTTTCTAGATAACCAGTAGGTGATAAATTTCTGTATCCTATGGGAGATGATAGTTACACAATTTCTATTATTTCAAGGTATAACTTGCATTGATCTGTGAGTCTGAGGTGTTTAAGGACAGTCTTTCTGTAATTATTGGTGTAATAACCTTATCTTGAATCACTAGTGCAGACTCTTCTGTTTCAATAAACAAACCTGCACATCTCAGACATAATTAGATTCTTTTGTTAGAATGTTGTTAGTGAGTTAATGGGAGTGTCATGTGATTCCATGCTTGGATCATAGGTACTTCATAGAGTTTACCCTGAGCTCATCCATCCAACAAATCCAATCTTTACTGTTGCTTTGTGAAGTGAGGTCTGTTCCAAAAATTTCTGTAAAAAATTAACCTATATATCATGGGAAACATAGTAAGATGTGAGAAATCTATGGATCCTTTTCCTCTCTTTTTCTTTCTTTCAATTTTGCTAGAGGTAACTTGGGAATGACAAGCCCTGTTTTGTCAACATTGTAGAGACTTTTGTCTGGAATCTAGATTCACTGCCATTCAAAAAGCATATATTAAAGCTGATATTGCATAGGTGTTAATTGTTCTAAATCTTTCCATCAAGTTTTCACTTCAGGATTATAATCACTCACTTTGCCTTTCTTTTTTGTAACTTTAAGTTTGATGGAGATCAAAGTCAAATGGTAAGAGAAGAACCATTTATTGAAAACCTACTATGTGCCAGAAACTGTGCTAAACACTTAACAAATATCTCATCTGATCCTCACAAGAACTCTGGGAGGTAGGTGCTATTTTGATCCCTGTTTTACAGATGAGGAAAGTGAGGTAGATTGAAGTTAAGTGACTTGTTCATGGTCACACAGCTACTAAGTGTCTCAGGCTGGATTTGAACTTAGGTCTTCTTGACTCCAGGCCAAGTCACCTATCCAGATGCCTCAGATGAAGCAAGGAAGAGCTTTTGGGCTTCTCTGTTGGGTCTAGGATGGGTGTATTTTTTTATCATCACTATCCAATTTATTTTGCAGGATAGGAGCTAGCGTTCAGTAATAAAACTTTGATCCTAGATCTCATCAGGTCATCCATTGGATGATATGCGGTCAGTCAAGTCACAGTCTAATAGTGACTAGATCATGAGGTTTAGTGCTAAATCTCTGTTTATCAAGTTGAATCAAGGCATGTTGCATAGTTATGAATTTGAAGATAATTCTCAAGATACATGAGCTGGGGCAGGGAGGGGGTAGCATATTGTGGGAAAGCAGCCAATGTCTTCTGCAGCTTTGAGCTTCCTCCAATAAATGACAGAGATACTTATGTGGAAGAGACATGGGGAGGGAGACCATGTATGTTATGAAGGAAATTGACAAGCTACAGTATCCGGTGGAGGACAAGAAGGATGTTGAAGTGCCTCAGATTCTTGCCATAGGATGGTTATAAGAAGGAAATGGTAGTATTTAACCTACACAACAGAGGACTCAGGGCAGGCATAACTGTCTTCCAATATTCGATGGGTCATCACATAAAAGAAAAATAAGCTTTGTTTTTCTTGACCCTAGAAAACAGAACAAGGAGCAATAGATGGAAGTTATACAGATGGAAATTGAGGGTTGACATAATGAAAACCTTTGTAACAGTTCAGACTGTCCAAAAGTGGAATGGCCAGTTTCCAGAGGTTGTAAGGTCCCCCTCACTGGAGATCTTCAAGGAGTGAGTAGGTCACCTATAGTTGGGTTTGTTTTGGCTAGGAATTCTTTTCTGGTATTGGTTGGGCACCATGGTCTCTGAGGTCCATTCCAACACTGAGATTCTGTGATTTGGGGGAGGTAATTTAGTTCACCCACCACCATCAGGAATTACATGCCTTGCCCACCTGAGAAGGATAGAATCTGCCCCCTAGAATACCCAAGGTAGGAGCCTCTGTAATAATTCAATAATTCCCCATTCCAGTGTTTAAGACCTGGCTTCTGTTCCTAGTCCCATCTTTTACTATCTGTGGGACACTGGGGAAGTCACTTAGCTTTGCTAAACCCTACTTCTCTCACTTGTAGAGTGGGGATAGTAGCTTTCCTGCTGACTTCATCAGAGGGCTGTTGGGATCACATGAAATAATGTAAGTAAAATGCTCAGAAAATTGTAAAGTGCTATATATAGGTACAATATGACTATTACTGTTTTTAAGGAATTCATTTTTGCATTTAACCCAATTTCATCACACTGCAGCTTTTGTTTTATACTCAGGAGAGATGGAGAATAATGGATTGTCAACCTCTGCATAACAATCCTTTATGCATTTGAAGACAGTTATTCAATTTCCCTTTTGTCTTCTCCTTATACAGGTCAGACACCCTACCCATTCAGCAGGTAGGGCCAATTTTCCCGATGCTGCGCTGCTTGCCAGAGATTCCTGGAATCAATGAGGGCCCTGGAGAGTGGGATAAAGAAAGAAATAGAGAATGAATTTGACACCAGGGTTCTTTCTTTCTTTTTGCCTTCCTTTCTCAAAATCCCTCCAGTCTCCCTCTTTTATCCTCAATCTAGTTAAACCCTCATCATTGTCCTTTTTAGTGTTCTACACATTACCCTCTGTCTTTCATCCTCTCACCTTTCCACAAATTGTCTACCATGCCTGGTGACGTACGCCATTTGCATCTTAGAATACCGGGTATCCTCCAAAACTTGGCTCAAGTACAACCTTCTATGTGGGGTATTTCCAAATCTTCCTAGCTGTTCAAGTCTCCTGTCCGTGGTATTATCTGTTATTTATGATGTATATAGCTTATAAGATATGTTATATATATATGTATATATATACATATGTGCCATCTCCCCTGATAGAATATAAGCTCCTCAAGGACAGAAACTGGTCCATTTTTGTCTTTTATTATTATTTTATTACATACCTGGCACATAATAGATACTTAATAAATACTTCTTGATTGATTCATTACAGAAGTATTTTGGATTTGAATACTCCCATCAAGAATTTCTAGTCCAGAATTGTCTTAGTCCAAGTCCAAGCTAACACATGAACACATATGAAAATAGGGAAGGGTTACCAAATATGGTGGAATGGAATGGAGTGGAAGGTATCAGAGAACCTAGAATTTTGCCATTGTTTTTTTAACCCATCAGAAATACTCTGACACTTTCTATTCTGAGTTTGCCTGTTGGTTCCATCTTACAAGAGCTTTTGTGCGGTCATTAAATAATGAGTCATTCAGGCCAGATCACCAATGGAAATTGATCTTAGTCATTCCACCTCCTTAAAAAGAGGTTTCATAATAATAATGACATGAGCATTATTATTATTAATTATATAATGTCCGAACAGTTGTGTGATGATTATTATACAATCAGTAATATATTTATAGAATAATACAATAATGTAACAGGAAACTACCAGACTGGCAAGCAGTGAGAAATGAGCTGCTGAAGACTCCTAGGATAGGAGCAATGTTAAGAAAGGGAGCTAAGGACTTGTTATTGTTGTGGTCTGTTATGTGGGCCAAGGCCTTTTATAATCTACCTCCTGCTTATATTCCCAGCCATTTCATTTATTAATATTCATTTTTTAAAATTCAGTATTTTATTTTCCCTCAGTTACATGTAAAAACAATTTTTAATATTTGTTTTTGAAACTTTGAGTTGCAAATTCTCTCCCTCCCCTCCCATTGGAGCTCATTTCCCAACCCCCATTGAGAAGGCAAGCAATTCAATTTAGATTATATATGTGAAGTCATGCAAAACATTCTCATAATAGTCATGTTGTGAAAGAAATCACAGACCAGAAAAAACCCTCAAGAAAAATAAAGTAAAAAAGTATATTTCAATCTGCATTCAGTCACCATCAGTTCTTTCTCTTGGGAAGGGTAACATTTACCATCATAAGACCTTCAAATTTGTCTTGTATCATTGTATTGCTGAGAATAGCTAAGTCCTTAACAGCTGATCGTCCTACAGTATTGCTGTTACTTTGTACACAGTACATTTCACTTTTCATCAGTTCATGGAAGTCTTTCGAGGCTTTTCCAAGAGCATTCTGCTCATCATTTCTCACAGTACAAAAGTACTCCATCACAATCACATACCACAACTTGTTCAGTCATTCCCCAATTAATGGACATCCCCTCAATTTCTGATTCTTTGCCCCCAGAAAAGATGTGCTATAAATAATTTGTACATATAGGTCCTTTTCATTTTTTAAAAAATCCTGTTAGGATACAGATCTAGTAGTGGTATTTCTAGGTCGAAGGGTATATGCATAGTTTTATAGCCCTTTGAGCGTAGTTCCAAATTGTTCTACAGAATAGTTAAATCAGCTCGCAGTTCTATCAACAGTACATTCATGTCTAATTTTTCCACATTTCCTCCAACATTTGTTGTTTACCTTTTCTGTCCTCTTAGTCAATAAAATAGGTATAAGGCAATACCTCAGAATTGTTTTAATGAATATTTCTTCATAGTATAGTGAGTTAGAATGTTTTTTTATATGGCTATAGATAACTTTGATTTTTTCGTCTGAAAACTGATCATATCGTTTGATCTTTTATCAACTGGGGAATGGCTCTTATTTTTATAAGTTTGACTCAATTCTCTATATGTTTGAGAAATGAGACCTTCATCAGAGAAAGGTGCTTCCAAATTTTTTCCCACAGTTCCACAGTTCCTCTTGTATTTCCCTCCCTCCTATTTCTCCTCATTTTTAAAATTCTCTCTCTCCATTCACCCCGTCCCTCCTCAAAAGTGTTTTGCTTCTGACTACCCCCTCCCCTAATCTATCCTCCCTTCTATCACCCCCCACTACTTATCCCTTCCCCCCCTACTGCTGTAGGGTAAGATAGATTTCTATAACCAACTGAGTATGTATATTATTCCCTCTTTGAGGCAATACTAATGAGAGTAAGGTTCACTCACTCCCCCACTTCCCCTCCATTGTAAAAGCTTTATCCTGCCTCTTTTATGCGACATAATTTATACCATTCTACCTCCCCCTTTCTTTCTTCCAGTACATTCCCCTCTCACCCTTAAATTTTATTTTTAGATTTCATCCCATCATAATCACCTCACACCTGTGCCCTCTGTCTATATATATTCCTTATAACTATCTTCATAATGAGAAAGGTCTTATGAGTTATAAATATCATCTTCCCATGTTGGGATGTAAACAGTTTAAACTTATTAAATCCCTTATGATTTTCTTTTCCTTTTTACCTTTTGGTGCTTCTTTTGTATCTTGTATTTGAAAACCAAATTTTTTATTCAGCTCTGGTCTTTTCATCAAGAATGCTTGAAAATTCTCTATCTCATTGAATATTCATTTTTCCCTGAAGGGTTACATTCAGTTTGCTAGTTAGGTGATTCTTGATTGTAGTCCTAGCTCCTTCACCTTCTAGAATATCATATTGCCAGCCCTCCAATCTGTTAATGTAGAAGCTGTTAAATCTTGTGTTATCCTGACAGTGGCTCCTTGAGATATTAAATATTTCTTTCTGACTGCTTACAATATTTTCTCCGTCACCTAGGAACTCTGAAATTTGGCTACAATATTCCTGGAAGTTTTTTCATTTTGAGATCTCTTTCAGGGGGTGATTGATAGATTCTTTCAATTTCTACTTTACCCTCTGGTTCTAGAATATCAGGACCATTTTCCTCAATAATTTCTTGAACAATGATGTCTAGGCTCCTTTTTTGATCATGGCTTTCAGATAGTACAATAATTTTAAAATCGTCTCTCTTGGATCTATTTTCCAGATCAGTTGCTTTTCCAATGAAATATTTCACATTGTTTTCCATTTTTTGATTCTTTTGGTTTTCTTTGATTGTTTCTTGATTTCTCATAAAGTCATTAGCTTCCATTTGCTCCATTCTAATTTTTAAGGAATTATTTTCTTCAGTGAGGTTTTGGACCTCCTTTGCCAATTGGCCAATTCTGTTTTTTAAGGCATTCTTCTCATTGGCTTTTTGGACCTCTTTTACCATTTGGTCTAGTCTTTTTTCAAGGTGTTATTTTTTCAGTATTTTTTGTGTCTCCTTTACCAAGCTGTTGACTCATTTTTCATGATTTTCATGCATTACTCTCATTTCTCTTCCCAACTTTTCCTCTACCTTTCTTACTTGATTTTCACAATCCTTTTTGAGCTCTGCTATAGCCTGAGACCAATTCATATTTTCCTTGGAGGCTTTGGATGTAAGAGCTTTGACTTTATTTGTCTTCCTCTGAGTATATATTTTGATTTTCCTTGTCACCATAATAACTTTCTATAGTCAGAGTTTTCCATTGTTTGCTCATTTTCCCAGCCAAATACTTGATTTTTAACTCTTTGTTAAAGTGAGGCTCTGCTTTTAGGGTGGAAGGTGCAGTGTCCCACACGTCAAGGGTTTTGTGCAGCTGTTTTTTCAAAGATACTTCAAGAAACCTGGAAGTTTTCAGTTCTTCCAAAGTGGTATGATCTAAGGAGCAGTGTTCACTCCTTTCCTGGCCTGTACTCTGGTCTGTGAGTGACCACAAGCAATCTTTTCTGCCCTGGAACTGTGAGGAGGGTTCCCCCTCCACTGTGGCGGCAAACTGTGGTATGCTAGAGTACCTCCTCACTCTGGGACTACCACCCAGGACTGTGACCTGGATCCAAGTATGGGCAAAACAACAGTGCTAGTTGTTAGTGCTAGCTGACAACTGCTTCAGTGCTAGTAAAAAAGATCACTGTAATCTCCTTCTGACCAGTTGTTCAATGCTCTTACCCTCTGTGGGCTGAGAGCTCTGGAAGTAGCCACTGCCTCAGCCATTGCTGATTCAGTCACTCCTAAGGCCGACTACTGGTTTGCTGTGAACAGGGATGTGCTGGGGTGCCCTGTGCTGGACTGCTTTCCACTCTTACCTAGCATGACAGATCTTTCCTGCCTACCTAAGTTGTCTTTGGCATCTGTGGACTGAGAGGTCTGCAAACTGCCACAGCTGCCGCTTATTCAGTCACCATGAGATTTGTTCCAGGTTTACTAGAGTTTGGTCTGCACTGACTTTGCCTGTACTTGATTGCACTTCTCTCTCACTTTGGTACACAGAGCTTTCCTGTAGACTTTCCAAGTTGTCTTGGGTTCAAAATTGTTTCACTCTATCTTTTTGTGGATTCTGCTGCTCTAGAATTTGTTTAGTAATTTTAAAAGATATTTGGAGGAGAATTCAGGTGAGTTATTTTTGATTTATTTTAAATTATGAGACCTTTATTCCACCATCTTGGTTGTGACTCCCCATTTCTTTTTTCTAATAAAAATTTATTGATACACCTTGTTTTTGCATTACCTAAATTTCCTCCAAGTTCTTCCTTCTCCACCCCACTAAAGAGCTACTTTATAAACAGACTTTTTTTTAATAAAAAGAAAAAATCAAAGATGAAGGGGACATTACCCCTCCCAGTAAACCTGATTAATACATAGAAAAAATATCTAAAAATATACAAAATGCTTCATATCCTGGAACTTGCCACTTCTGTGAAAAAGGGGAGAGGTGTCTTAATATTTCTTCTTTGGGGCTATGTTTATTGTTTGTAATTTCTGATATTCATTTTGATTATTTTGTGATTATTGTTCTTTCCATTCTCATTGTTGTTTTCATTGTGTGTATTTTCACCATCCTTAGCACAAATGTAGTAGTAACTTAATAAATTCTAATCAACTCACTGTTTTCTTCATTCTACTCACTTCAATTTGCATTATTTCATTTAAGTCTTTCAATATGTCTCTGTATTCATCATTCTTGCAATTTCTTACAGTACAGTAATATCCCATCATATTCATGTACTAAATGAATGTAATGTTTACTCATTGTCAATTCTATTGAACCTACTTTGTTTTCAGTTTGTTTCTACCACAAGATTACTGCTATAAATATTTTGATGTATGTGAAATCTTTATTTTTAATGAGTGACCTCCTTAGAGTACGTTACTAGCAGTGGAATCTCTGGACATTTTAGTCACCTTGTTTGCATAATGCCAAATTGGTTTCTTACATGATGTACTAATTCACAGCTCCACCTCAAATGTATTTATGTGCTCAAATTACCACAAAACCCCCAACATTGACCATTACCATCTTTTGTCATTTTTGCCAATTTGCTGGGTGTGAAGAAAAACTCCAGAGTCATTTTGATTTGCATTCTTTTTATTATTAGTTATTTGGAGTGTTCTTAAATGTGGTTGCTAATGGTTTGCAATTCTATTGAGAACAATTCGTTCATATCTTTTGACCACTTATGTGTTGGGAACAGTTTTGGGTTATATATTTTTGTCTTAGTTGTCTATTTATATTGGACAAAAAACTCTTATTCAAGAAATTCTATACCAGTATCCACCTCCCACCTTCCATTTGACCACTTGCCTTCTTATTCTAGAGGTGTTAATTTTATTTGTAAAGAAGTCTTTCAATTTCATGTAATCAAAGACATCTATTTTATATTTAAATTCCATCTATCCTTTGTTTTGTTAAGAATACATCCCCACTTCCAGTGCCAAGATAGCAGAATGAGAAAGGAACCCTCTGAAGGCCTCCCAAATTACCCTCCAAACAACTAGAAAACCACCTCAGAATTGGTTTAGGAGCAGAGAAGCAGCTTACCAGCCTGGCAGGAAAGATCTGTCTCACTGCAGTGGGAAGTGATTGAGGTCCAAGAGCAGCAGGAGCAGCTCATCTCAAAACAGGGGGCCTGTGGAAAGGCTCGCAGATTGGGGCAATCCATTGGTAAGACCCGTCCTCCTGCAAACCAGCAGCTCCCTAAGCAAGTGACTAATTTGTGCCACGCAGCAAGGCCTACTCCAGTGATCCTACCCCCAACACAAGCCACCATCAAGGCCTTGACCCCTTTGCTGACAAGTAGTGAAGATCTTCCCTGGGTCTGACCAATTGCACGACCCCGCCCTTGGGGCCTACCAACCCAGAGACCCTGTTTCCATAGCAATCCAACAACAGGGCACCACCCCTGGAGAAGGCCAGTAGCTAAGCCCCACCCAGGGGAGGGGAACCTGCAGCCTTAGGGAGGCCACGTGTGACCCTCTAGATCCTCAAGGGTGGCCCTTGTGAAGTTTGAACTCAGTCAAAGGGCCACAATTGAGAACCTAGAGGGCCACATGTGGCCACCTTGGGGCTGCATGTTCCACACCCCTGCCCCACACCAAGGGGAAGTGAATAGCAAGGCCCCACCTCCCAACACAAGCCAGAAGGGAAGCCCACCCTTCAGAAAACAGTAAGCAGCTAAGCCCAGAAACCAAGCAAAAGCCAGCAGTAAGACCCAGAGCTCCAGCCCAAAAAACTTGGGATGGTACAGGACCAGAGCCCAACTCTCATGTAAAACCACCAAGCCCCCTCAAAAAAGGCAGAAAAAAATGAGAGCTTAACTATAGAAAGTGACTATGGTGATAGGGAGCATCAAGGCATAAACTTAGAAGAGGACAAGAGTGTCAAAATGGCTACATATGAAGAAAGATGTAAGTTGGTGTCAAATTACAAAGATGTAATTTGGTGTCAGACTAAAAAAAAATTCTTGGAAGAGCTTAAAAAGGATTTTAAAAATCAAATTGGAGAAGTAGAAGAAAAGTTGGGAAAAGAAATGACAGTAATACAAGAGAATCAAGAAAAAAGAGTCAATAGCATGGGGAAAGATACATAAAAATTTACTGAGAAAAATAATTCCCTAAAAATAGAATTGGCTAAATGGATGAGGAAGTACAAAAATTCCTTGAAGAAAATAATTCCTTAAAAATGAGAATTGAACAATTGGAAACTAATGACTATGTGAGACATCAAGATATGATAAAAACAAAAACAAACGAATGAAAAAAATAGAAGGAAATGTGAAATATCTCACTGCAAAAACAACTAACCTGGAAAATAGATCCAGGAGATATAATTTAAGAATTGTTGGACTAGGGGCAGTTAGCTGGCCCAATGGATATAGAGCTGGTCCTGGAGTCAAGAGGACCCGAGGGCATATCTGACCTCAGACACAACACTTAGTAGCTGTGTGACCCTGGGCAAGTCACTTAACCCTAATTGTGTAGCCAAAAAAAAAAAAAAAAAAGAATTATTTGTCTACCTGAAAGTCATAATAAAAAAAAAAAAGCCAAGCCACTATCTTTCAAGAAATTGTGAAGTAAAACTGCCCTGATATTCTAGAACCAGAAGGTAAAACAGAAATTTAAAGAATCCACCAATCTCCTCCTGAAAGAGATTGCAAAATGAAAACTTCCAGGAATATTATAATCAAATTCCAGAGTTCACAGATCAAGGAGAAAATACGGCAAACAGCCAGAAAGCAACAATTCACATATTGTGGAACCGCAGTCAGGATAATACAAAATTCAGTGGTTTCTACATTAGAGGATCAGACAACTTTGAATCTGATATTGTGGAGGACAAAGGAACTAGGATTACAACCAAGAATCCTATTTAGCAACAATGAGTATAATTCTTCAGGGGAAAAATGGACATTCAAGAAATAGAAGACTTTCAAGCATTCCTGACGAAAAGACTAGAGTTGAATAGAAATTTTGCCTTCAAATACATGATGCAAAAGAAACATCAAAAGGTAAACAGGAAAGGGAAATAAGAGATTTAATAAGGTTAAGCTTATTGGAAAATGGAAAATGATATTTATAGCTTCTAAAAACTTTATCATTATTAGTGCAGTTAGAAGGAGTATACATAGACAGAAAGCAGAGGTGCAAATTTAATGTGATGGTATGATTATCTAAAACAATAAAATTAAGAGATGAGAAAGAAGAATAAACTTGGAGAAAGGGAAAGGGAGAGGTAGAATGAGATCAATTATTTGACATTATAAAGGTCTTAAAGAGGTTTTATAATGGAGAGAAAGATGGGGGAAGCAGGGAGGGAAGCACATGAACCTTACCTCATTGGAATTGGCTTAAAAAGGGAATAATATATACACTTACTTGGGTATAAAAATCTATCTTGCCATACAGGAAAGTAGGAAGGGAAGGGAATAAGTGGGGGAACTGATAGAAAGGAGGACAATTTGGGAGCGGTAAAAGTCAGAAGCAAACCACCTTTGAGAATGGAGAAAGAGAGAGAGAGAAGGGGGGGAAGATAAATGAGCGGAATAAGATGGAGGGAAATACATAGTTGGTAATCATTACTATGAAAAAAATTTTTACGGGGAATTTTTCTGATAAAGACTTCATTTTTCAAATGTGAAGAAAATAGTCAAATCTGTAGAAATAAGAGCCATTTCTCAATTGATAAATGGTCAAATAGGCAGTTTTCAGATAAAGTAATCAAAGCTATCTATAGTCATTAAAAATGCTCTAAATTACTATTGATGAGAGAACTTCGTATTAAAACACCTCACACCTGTCAGATTGATTAATATGACAGAAAAGGAACATGACAAATATTGGAGGGGATGTGGAAAAATTAAAACACTATTGTATTATTGCTGAAATTATATACTGATTCAACCATTCTGGAAAGTAATTTGAAACTATAACCCAAAGTATTATAAATCTATGCATACCCTTTGACCAAGCAGTACCAATGCTAGGTCTATATCCCAAACAGATTTAAAAAAGGAAAAAGGATCTATCTGTACAAAAATAGTTATAGGGGCTCTTTTAGTGGTGGCAAAGAATTGGAAATTGAGGGAATGGCTGAAAAAGTTGCATATGATTGTGATGGAATGCAATTGTGCTTTAAGAAATGAAGAGCAGGATGCTCTGAGAAAAAAATAGAAATACTTACATGAACTGAGCAAAATGAAATGAGCAGAACCAGGAGGACATTTTACACTGTAACAGCAATACTGAATAATGATCTACTATGCATAACTTACCTATTCTCTGCAATACAATCATCCAAGACAATTCTGTATGACATGATGAAAGGTGCTGTCTACCTCTAGAGAAAGAACTGGTAGAGTCTGAGTGCAAATCAAAGAAATGTTTTCTTTGCTTTCTTTATTTTTCTGTCTGTGTTTTCTTTCACAGAATGACTTACTCGTAAATGTGTTTTGCATGACTGCACATGTATAACCTATGTCAAATTGCTTGCCTTCTCAATGAGGGTGATAAAAGGAGGAAGGGAGAGAATTAGTAATTTAAAATTTGAAAAAAAAGTATGTTAAAATTGTTTTTACATGTAATTTGGAAAAAAATAAAATATTAAAAAAATGCTACAAATATTAAAAAATGAGAATCACCTGCCTAGCAAAATTGAATATAATCTTTCAGGAAAAATTGGATATTTAACAAAATAGAGGACTTTCAAGCATTTTTAATCAAAAGACTAGAGTTGAGTAAAAAATTTGACTTCCAAATACAAGACTCAAGGGAAACATAAAAAAGTAAAAAAGAAACAAGAAATAGAAAACATAAGAAATTCTATAAGAATAAACTATTTATATTTCCACATGGCAAGATAATGCTTGTAACTCTTTATTATTATAAGAGTAATTAGAAGGAGTATGTATAGATAGATGGTGTGAATATAAGGTCACTTTGATGGGATGATGCTACTTAAAACAAAATAAAGGGGTGAGAAAGAAAATTACACTGAAAGAAGGAGGGGGAGATTGAATGGGGTAAATTATCTCACATAAAAGAGGCATGAAATAGCTATTATAATGGAGGAGAAGATGGGGGACAAAACTTAAATCTTACTCTTGTTAAAATTGGCTCAAAGAAGGAATAACACATACTCAGTTGGATATAGAGATCTATCTTACTCTAGGAGGAAGTAAAAAGGAATGGAAATAATAAAAGGGGGAGGAGGACTGATAAAAGGGAAAGCTATATTAGGCAAAATGGTCATCAGAAGTGAAACACTTGTGAGGAGGGAAAAAGTGGGGTATAAGAGAGGGGGATAAGTGAAAAAATAGCATGGAGGGAAATTCACAGTTAGTTATAACTATAAATGTGAATGAAATGAACTCACCCATAAAATGGGAGCAGATAGCAGAATGGATCAAAACTCAGAATTTTACAATATGTTGTTTACAAGAAACACATTTGAAGCAGAGAAATGCAGACAGGTTAAAGGTAAGGGGCTTGAGCAAAATCAATTATGCTTCAGCTGAAGCAAATAAAGCAGGGTAACAATCATGATTTCAGAAAAAGAAAAAGCAAATATGGAACTATTTAAAAGAAATAAAGAAGGAAACTATATTTTGCTGAATTATAGACAATGAAGTTATAGCAATATTAAACATATATACACCAAATGGTATAGCATCTACATGTTTGAAGGAAAAGGTGAATGAGTTACAGAAGGAAATAGATAATAAAACTATACTAGTGGGAGACCTCAACTTTCATCTCTCAGGGAAAAATAAATCTAGGCAAAAAATAAACAAGAAAGAAGTTAAGGAAGTGACTGAAATTGTGGAAAAGTCAGATATGATTGATCTCTGGAAAAAAATTGAATGGAAATCGAAAAGAGTATACATTCTTCTCAGCAGTACATGGCACTGAAACAAAAATTGACCATGTATTAGAACATAAAAACCTCACCACCAAATGGAGAAAAGCAAAAACAGTAAACACATTATTTTCATATCATAATGCAATAAAAATTACATTCAATAATGGACAATGTAAAGAGATTGAAATTAGTTGGAAATTAAATAACTGGATCCTGAAAAAAAGTGGGTCAAAGAACAAATCATAGAAACAATCAATTTCATTAAAGAAAATGACAACAATGATACTACATACCAAAATTTGTGGGATGCAGACAAAGCAGTACTTAGGGGAAAATTTATATCTCTAATTGTTTACATCAATAAAATAGAGCAAAAGCAGATTAATGAATTGGGCATACAACTAAAAAAAAGCAAACTAGAAAAAGAACAAATTGAAAATTCTCAATTAAGCACCAAATTGGAAATCCTAAAAAATCAAAGGAAAGATTAATAAAATTGAAAGAAAACCATTGAACTAATATATAAAACTGGGATCTGGTTTTATGAAAAAAAAACCAAAATAGATAAACTTGGTTAATTTGATTTTAAAAGGAAAGAAGAAAACCAAATTACTAGTATCAAAAATAAAAAGAGGAAATCACTACCAATGAAGAGGAAACTAAGATAATTATTAGAAGCTATTTTGTCCAATCATATGCCACTAAATTTGGCAATCTAAATGAAATGGGATGAATATCTACAAAAATATAAATTACCCAGATTAACAGAAGAAGGAATAAAATATGTAACTCAATCTTAGTAGAAGAAATTGAACAAGCCATCAATGAACTTCCTAAGAAAAAAATCCTCAGGGCCAGATGGATTTACAAGTGAATTCTGCCTGGGAAGACTTACATGAAGTGATGCATAGTGAAGTGAACAGAACTAGGAGAATGTTGTACAAGGTAACAGCAGCGTTGTTCAATGAAGAATTGTCAGTGCTATTCTCAGCAATATAATGTTCCAAGACAATCCCAAAGGACTAATGAAGCATACTATCTGCCTTCAGAGAAAGAACTGATATTGATTGAATACAGACTGCTATTTTTCACTTTCTTTCAGTTTTTCCTTTTATTAGTCTTTTTGTACAAAATGACTAAATATGGAAGATGCTTTACATAATTGCATACGTATAACCTATATCTGATTACTTAACATCTCAAGGAGCGGAAGGAGAGGGAGGGAAGGAAGGATTTTGGAACTCAAAAATTTATATAAAAATGTTTTAAAAATTGAGGAAAAAAAGAACGCATCCCTTATCCACAGTTGTGAGAGGCAGATGATCAGGTTTTTGGTTTGTTTTTTTTTTTTTTTTGTATTTTTAATGGTATAATTTTTCCTATTCAAATTGTGAATCCATTTTGAATTTATCATGCATTATAGGATATGGTGTAATTCTAATTTCTTCCAGCTTTCCCAGCAGTTCTCATTAAATTAAGAGTTCTTTCCTAAGTAATTTATGTTTTGGGGTTTATCAAATACTGACAGGGTTATTAAGTTCAATTATTTCTGATTCTCCCTTGTCTAGTCTGTTTTACTGACATACTTCTTGATTATTGTAAACCAATACCAAATGGTTTTGATGACAGCTGCTTTATAATGTAGTTTATGGTATTGAAGAGCTATTCGTTTCTATCTTTCCCCTTAGTACTTCTCTTGATATTCTAATTCTTTGTTCTCTCAGATGAATTTTTTTTAATTCTAAAATGTTTTTTCTGGTCTTATTTCACATTATTCCTTTTCACTCACTCTTTATTCAAGTCAAAATGTCTCCCTGTGATCTGTTTCCCCATACATGACCCTTCCTTCTCTCACCTCCAAGTCTTTGCACAGGCTGCCTCCCAGTTGCATAATTCTCTTTCTCTTTACTTCTGCCTTTTGTAAACCAGTAGATTTTTTTGTATACACAGGTCAGGTGCCACCACCTTTCATGATTATCCATATTCTTACCTAAGATTATCTTCTCCTCAGAGACAATGACCAAATCTTTCATTTATTGGGTATTTATTTCCCCTTCTCCCATTGTTACCTACTACAAAGTTATATACCCCAAAAGGCTCAAGAATGACCAGCTAACTAGAGGAGAGGGAGTTATTTTCACCAAAGATTTAATATTCAACAAAGATTTTTACCTTCTCTTAAAATGACTTTGTTAGATTTTTAATGTTCTTTTTATTTACTTATCAGTATGTATGTTGTGTTCTATCACCCCCTCCCCCATGTAAGGTCTTTGAAGACTGAGTCTTTTTATTCCCAGGGCCCAGTACAGTACTTAGTATGTAGTAGATGCTTAATAAATGCTTATTGGTTGATTGATCTGTGCTATTAGTAAAGTCCTTGAATTGGTCAGTCCCTATCTGCTTTACTCTTCACACCCACACCTTCAGCCTGTGCTCTAGTGTATGGCCTCCAACTTTTTTGTTCATTCACCCCTATCACTTTAATACGTTTGATCATTCATCCCTAATATATGTATATTTACTTATTTTAGAACTATTGATATATACTACCTTACTAATAATTATCTATATTATGAAACATATACAAATGGAAATTTAAAAGGATGAGATAATTATAAGTGAAATTTACTAGGAAGCTTCTAGGGGTTGACATAGGGAGACAACATAGTTAGATCTATAGTTTGAAAAGTACTATGGCAGCTCTATGTTGGATAGACTAGAGAGGGAGGAAGTAGAGGTAGGGAGTCCAATTAGGAGGCTCTTGCAGTAATGCAGATAGAGGTTGATTAGAGCTAGGGTAGGGTGGTGACTACATGAGTAAGGAGAAGGGGACATGGTCAAGCTATGTGGAACAAAAAATGACAAGATTAGGCAATTGATTATGCCCTCAATAGTTCCAGGGAAGTTTGGAAAATGAGTGGGTTTATGTGGAAGATAAAATCAGGAGATCTGCAATTAGTCACAACCAGATCAACTGTGGGACTCACTCACCTAATATAGAAAGGGGGGAGGAAGGCTTTAAGGACTGTAGTGTTGAACTTTGATCTGCCTCCCATGGGGGACTGCCAGAGCCATTAGATGTTCTAGAGGATGGGAAGGGATTTTTAGTATTGGCAACTGTCCCCACAGATATTAAGTTATAACTTCTCTGAGGGTCCTAAGCCTGGCTTGGAAGAAGGTATGAGGCAAAGTGAAAGGTACAAACATTTACAGGAAAGAACGGAATGTTGGGGCTCAAGGGTATATATGAGTATGATGGAGACAAACCCTATGATTGGTTATTGCTGAGAGGGTGAGGTGGGATTTATCTCCTCACCGTCTAAATGGTTGATCATGCACCTCTCTCAGTCCTGAGGAGCTCTAGCTCCCACTCTCAGGTCTATTGTTGGGTGTTCTTTTACTCCTTTGTAGGTTGCTTTGGGATTATTTGTCATTTCCTGCGTACCTGTTCTTACCTAAGACTGTCTTCTCTTCAAAGTCAGGGACCAAATCTTTCATTTATTGGGTATTGATTTCTCCTCCCAACATTACTTAGTACAATGTTATATACACCAAAAAGCCTTAAGAATGGCCAGCTAATTAAAGGAGAGGGGGTTAGTGTCACCAAAGATTTAATTTGTTCAACCCAAGGTCTCTTTAGACATTATCTTTTGTTCTGCTTATGACCTTGAAGTTTTTTATATTGGACTTTAGCAAACACACAAAAGATGAACAAGGAAAGCCTTCCTTTAATGGTCTGTTATTGACACAAAATGCCCTAGAAATCACTCTAACCTATAATTATGGACCCTGAAAAGGAACAAAACTGGAAGGAAATTAAAGGGGTAAAATTACCATATTCTATCATGGGGTACCTTGGCATTCCTACATAATAATAGCAACCCAACAAGATCAGGAGAGCTAACCCTATTTCTCTTTTGTGTGGGGGCAATGATTAGAGGGCTGCCATGGGCTTATTTGCATTTGAAAGATTTTTTTGGCAGATTTTAATCAATCAATCAGCAGACGTTTATAGAATTCTTAGTATGTGTATGGCATTGTCTAAAGCACTAATCTGGGGCACTGTGGGTACACTAAGGTATACAGGCCCCCATTCTTGCTCTCAAAGAAAGTATAATTAAGTTATAGAGACAAAGCTGACCCATGGAAAGAGGTAGGTGTATGAAGCAGAGAGATTACTTGATCAGTCAACTAGCATTTATTGTGCCTACTGTATGCCAGGCATTGTGCTAAGTGCTAGGGATACATAGAAAGGCAAAAGACAGTGCCTGCTCTCAAGAACTTCACAATCAAATAGGGGAGACAGCTTGCAAACAACCTGTATAAATTGGAGATAGTCAATGGAGGGACAGTATTAGCATTAAGGGAGAATCAGGAAGAGCTTCCTGTAGAAGGTGAGATTTTAGCTAGCTAAGTTATGAGGCTTTAAAAACCAAACACATAATTTTATATTTGATCCTGATGGTAGCAGGGAGCCATTGGAATTTTTAAAATTAGGGAGGTCTACTGCTTACCTGTGTGGCCTTGGGAAAATCATGTCATCTCTTTGGGTCTCAGTTCTTTAACAAAGTCAGCTGTGGATATCTTCATGATAGATAAATAGGGTTCATATAAGAAAAGAGAGATGAGGTGGGGGGGCAGGGATAGCACGAAGCAAAGATGAAATGCATTTATTGAATTTGAGAAATGTCAAGCAGATCAGTGTGGTACACTCAGAGACACTATCCAGACAGGTGGAGACTGGAATGTCAAATTAAGGGCTTTGGAATTGGTTCTAAGGGCTATATATCACTGCAATCACATGACAATGTTACCTTCCTCCTTCAAATACCGTCTTTGAATGAGGATGATGATGGCAGTGATGACAGCATTTCAAGGTGTGCAAAGCATCTTATCTATATTCTTATTTAGTCCTTATAACATACCAGAGAGGCAGGGGCCATTATCATACCTCCTTGACTGATGAGGAAAGAGATGAACGGAGAAGTTAATTTACTTGCCCAGGGTCACACATCTGGTAAGTGACTGAGACAGGACTAGAGCTGTCAGTCAATAAACATTTCCTCTCTTCCCGACTCCAAGACCAGCCGTCTAAGCACATTTCCACCTGTCTGCTCCATACAGCACCCAAATGTGTGAGCCAATGTTTCCATAGAGCAAGTGATAAATATGTTTCCCATTTACCAATCCATAGCAAACATCAGTATGGAACTTTCTCTCATCATTATCTTCCTTGGGATCTTTTAGCTGTCTGTGATCCATCTGCTGAGGGGTGAGTGCTGGATGCAAGGAGGAGCTGACTTGCTTTGGTAGCACAAACCATATGCCTCTTACATTCTAACCTGGCTGCCTTAATAAGTCATTTCTCTTTAAAAGGCAACTTCCTAAGAAATCAGTGTCAAGTAAACTTACTCTATGTGGGCAGCTGTAGTTCCACTAAGCTCTCATTTGAAGCTTCCTAGTGTTTTAATGACTGTGACTTGAGAAGTGTTTCAATAGAAGAGTAGTGTTTAGAAAGAAATTGTGGCTGCAGCTGTCCCACCAAGCCTGGAGCAGATGCCACTGAATTTGGAGAAAACAGCCTTTAACCTGAAGGCTAACCTTACCTGCAACAGGCTCTGACCATTGCTTCTTAACCAATGACTAAGATGCAGAGCTATCTTCAAAAAGCCACAGTTTCTCAATATTTCTTATCTCTTTTCCTCAGTCAAAAAAATTATAATGGCAGGAATGTACATATTGCTTTAGAGTTTGCTAAGTACTGTTATATACCTTATATAATTTGATCCTCACAACGTACCTGGGAGGTAGCTGCCATTATTATCATCCCCATTTTATAGATAGAGAAACTGAGGCCAAGAAAGGTTAAGTGAACTGCCCATGATCATACAACTAAATAAATGTCTGAGGCAGGGTTTGAATTTAAATCTTTGCAAATCCAGATTCACTGCTCTATTTACTACATCTCTAGCTGATCACCTAGATAAAGCTTGGTATTAACTGATGGAGGGAAGAGGGAGAGGCAACACTGCTTTACTCTGAAGATAGGAGCTTGACCTCATTAAAGGGGCCATGCTCTGGCTACTTCTTAAACAGGCCTATTCAATGAATGGGCTTTACCTCTCCCTAAGTGAGTACCTGCAAAAACCTTGTCCTAAAGGACCCAAGGTCTCCTAGTGCATCCTGGCTCATCTCCAGTCATTCTGAGGAATATTAGGTCTCTGGATTCAGATGGCTCTGGAGGAGAAGTGAGGCTGGTGACCTGCACAGCCCTCCCTCCCTTAAAACAAAGTCAATCGCAAGTCCTGTCATCATTTGTCTGATGGCATGGTCTCCTTAGAAAAGGAAGGACAAACACAATCCTGTGAGTAGATGCATCTGGCTGAATGGTAGTTGGGTAACTCATCTTCTCCTCTTCTGTCTGCCTCCCCCTCCCCTTCCTTCACCTCTCCAAAAGAAGGTAAACTTGGATGGCCAAAAGATGCCCAGTTGACTTGGGTTTTACTAACTTCTCTCCTATTTCCCTCCCTTCCCCTCCTCTACCTTCCTCTCCCATTCCTTCTTCTCCTCTCCTCTTCTGTCCCGTCCTCTCCCAAAACCTTAATCCTACTGCACTCTGAAACTGGGACTCCATTGGGGCCCTGCCTGAGGGCTCCTCTGGACCCTCCTAGCCTCAGAGTGATTATCAATAGTAACTGTTGCTGTTCCCACCCAGTCTGATGTCTTTCTTTTTTCTTGACTTCATTAAAGCGGCCATGCCCTGGCTACTTCTTAAAAGTATAACCTTTACCAAATTGGGCATTCACCAAGGAAAAACTGGCAATAGGAATCATTGGCATAACCCCCAATTTTCCAACCCATTTAGGAATATGGATCGCCTTTTGGTGTCAGGAAGTCACAACAGACAAAACTGATAATCTCTGTTTACTTTTCCTCTTGTGTCTGTAATAATCCTACTTGTGTGGAATAAGCAGTATGTTGAAACCTTTGTTACTTATGAGTCAAAAGACTTGAATTCAAATTCTGAGACTGCCAGTTATGAACTGTGTGACCTTTTGTAAGTCATTTAATTTCTCTGAGCCTCAGTTTCCTCATCTGAAAATAAGGGGCTGATCTTGATGGCCCCCAAGGTCCCTTTGAGCAATGAATATAAAAGTTTGAGCCCACATCTCATTTCCTCTTTTCTTTCTGACTCTTGTGCTGTCTGCCTCACAGGGCTGTTACTCAAATCAATAGCTGTCCTTTCTGATGGGTCTGGGATGCAGTAATTATATGAACCCTGCTTCAGCCTGCTATAACCTTGGAAGCCTTTCATTATCAAAATGTCTCTCACCATCCAGACACTTGGGATGGCATACTTTGCTGTCTTGGCTACAAAGGTTGACCCAGGGTCACCAGAGCCTGGGCCCCAGCTCTGGCCCCTGTGATTTGGAATTGAAGGCTACTTGGAACAACATTCTTTTCACCTGCTACAACTCCTTGTTCTTGATTCATCCCCATTCTACCTTTCTGTGTCTCTTTAATCATTGTGTCCTATGATGCCTTTGGTCTGTTATAAATTTGTCCTTCATGTTAGACCTATTTCATCCACATTCCTCCCACCTTCTTGCAATCATGGGAACCCCTTGCCCTTCAATTGAGATGCTGTGTTCCCAGCATCTCTAGTACTTGATGAGTTTTCCCTCCTGCCCCACCTGACCCCCTAAACCATGTAGATGAGTCGACTTGCTGTCACTTCCACAGTGTCCCCATGGCCTCTTCTCCTTTGAGGTGCTCACTCTATCAAGTTTTATTTATTTATTCAGATCCTGGAAGCCCCCTGGCTTCCATTAAGACTGCTGAAATCCCACCTTCTGCAGAAGCCAGACTGGCATATTGTTGTTCAGTCTTGTCCTGCTCTTTGTGACTCTATATGGAGTTTTCTTGGCAAAGTTAAAGGAGTGGTTTGCTATTCCCTTCTCCAGTGGATTGAGACAAACAGAAGGGTTACACAGGTGGTGAGTATCTGAGGTTGGATTTGAACTCAGGTCTCCCTGACTCCAGGTTCAGCACTGTATACTCTGAGCTAACTAGATGCCTCCATCAAGCATATAGTAAGCATTTAACAAATGTTTATTAACTCTTAAGGGCTAACAGGGTATTCTCCCTTCTTTCATATTCAAATGATAGTCATGTTAGCCTAGCTGAACCAACAGGACACCCTGATGGAGAGACAGAGGGCAGCATGTGCCAAGTAAATCAAACTACTACCATCACCACCACCTTGACCACCATCTCCCCTCATACTCTGATAAAGACAATCAAAAACCCAGAATCCAAGAGCTTTTGGAATAGCAATGCTTTTAGCTCAGAGCCAGGAGACATTCTGGGAATCAATCCCTGTGGAGAAGCAGCCTGGAAATCGTTTCTACAGGTGTTATATTCACATCTTTTGAAGAACTGGTAATGACAGTTTTTGTCACTTCAGTCCTTGGAAATGTCAAATGCTTCAACATCAGAAATTGATATCATTTTATCAGTGAAAATTACATGAAAGAAGAGGCATTGCCATCTGACTTGGCTGTGCACCCTAAATATCCTGGGATTTTTCTGTATGACTTGTACCTGAAACCTTCCAAATATGTTTTCTCCCCCATTAGATTATGAGCTCCTCGAAGGCAGTGACTGTCCTACTTTTCTATTTATATTGCCAGAATTTAGTATAGTACTTTTTACACAGGAAGGATCTAATAAATGCTTTATCAACTCATTCATTCACTTTCAGTGAGTTCAATCACTGGCTCATCGTCTGCCCCTCCACCCCAACCCATATTCTTAGAGAGACGACTTTAATATATGTGCTGTTGTCTTCTCAAATATCCTATTCTTTCAGTTCATCATTCTCCTTAATTTCCACGACTTCTGCCTGAAAGACCTCTCAGCCACACACATGGATAGTCATACTCTTCATCATTGCCAACAAAATTTTCATCATCATGATTCATAAATTTCAAATTTTTTTTTTTACCAAACCTCTTATCTTTCTGTCTCTTCCTGCTTGAAAATCATTTATTCATCTTCAGTTCTATCTCCAGTCACTTCACCTAGTTCTGCTTCCCAGGTCCATCATCGCTGCCTTTCACCACTTTCATCTATTGGCTACTAGGAAAACAATTTTGCTATAGTCAATCAATAAACATTTATTTAGTGTTTACTGTGTGCAAGGCCCAGTGCTAAGGACTGGAGATACAAAGGAGGGCCAAAACATCTCTGACCTCAAGGAGCTCCCATTCTAATGGGAGTAGATAATACATAAATAATTGGTTGTGCATAATAGCTGTACAGAGAAGATAGAAAGTAATCCCAGAGAAGAAGGCACAAGCAGTGGGGGAAGAGTAGGGGACTGGGAAAGGCTTCCTTTACAAGGTAAGATTTGAGCTGAATCTTGAAGGAAGCCAGGGAAACAAAGATTTGGGGATGAGATGCCAGAGCATCCCAGGCATGACTCCAAAGAAGGAGTCAGGTTGGGAAAGGCTTTACAAGCGAAAAAAGGAGCTTATTTTTGATGCTGGAAGGAAAGTACTACCAAAGCTCATTGAATATCAACTTAACCTGAATGGAAAATACTTCAGGTCATTGAGAACTTGTTCTCCTTTCTACTTCTGTCTCCTTATCATGTATCTTCTTTGTTAGCTCATGGCTCTTGCTGTAGTTCACCAGGTTAACTGGACTCTGTCCTCTAATCTTGAATATCTTAACCCTTTTTCCTATTGTTGAGCACCCTTTAAAAACCCTTACAATTAATTAGCCCCACCATCTGCCTTCTCTGCTCTGATTGATTTGTTTTGGATAATTATAGGAAGGCACACCACCATGCTCATTGGGTCTACTATAAGCTAATGTCATCTAATCCCAACTGGGCCCTCACTACTACTTACCAGTTGTCTTGTTCTTTCACAATGAGTTCTTTACTTCACTCTTCAAAGGATCTGTTCCAAACCCTCTTGTCTTTACTGGAGCCACCTTCACCACTCCTCACTCCTTTCTCTCATCAGAGGATCTCATCTCATACTTGAAAATATTGAAGATATCTGTCATGAGTTCCTTCTTTCCCCCGATTCAACACTTCAGATCCTTTCAATGCCATTCCCCAATTATTCTTCTCTTATCTTTAGACTCAGAGGACAAGGTGGCTCTTCTGTAATCCTTTCATTTGTACCTTTGATCCCTTCTTCTCCTGTCTCCTCTGGGAGTTTACCCCTTTAGTTGTCCTCTTTCTATTCCTAATTTTCACTCTCTTTATCTTCTAACTCCTTATCTATGGCTTACATGTGTAGATCTCTCTCTATCCCTAAAATCTTTTACTTGATTTTACTCTCTCTAGATATATATAGATATATATATATATATATATATATATATATATATCTTTCATGGTCAAACTCCTAGAAAAAGTTTAGTACTCTACATTATTTGTGTCCCCTTTCTTACCTTTCTCTTACTTCTCAACCCCTTTAACTCAAAGCTGACTTTTATAACTCCCAAATCCATCAGTTCCACTTAAATTATTCTCTCCAAAACCACTATCAGTCTTGTTAACTGCTAAATCCAATGACCTCTCCTCATTCATCATCCTTAACCTCTGTACAGGCTACCCACCTTCTTCTGGATATTTTTCCCTTTCTCGGTTTTTGTGGCACACCTCTTTCCTTGTTCTCCTCTTGGCAGTGTGCCCACTCTAAATCTTTTTTATTGGATCCACAAGTATAGGTGGGTATGGGTAGGTGTACACCAGGACTGGTCCTGGACCCTCTACTCTTTCTATACTCTCTCAATTAGCTCCTGAGGGATCCATTAGCATCACAATGCAGATCATTTCCAAATCTACGTATCCAGTTTCGTCTTTCTCTTGAGCTCCAGTGGCTATCAGCCGGCAACCACAACTTCACAAAAATTACATGAAAGCTAGGTTTATTAAAAGAAAAATTAACATGCACATGGAACCCAAAGAGTTTACAATCCAGACAGAAGTTTACATATTTATGAATAGAACAAAGGAAGGAGGAAATACCAGAAATCTTCCCCTAAAGGGGCATGACATGGGAGGGGGGAAAGGTACAATAAAGATGGACAAAGGATGAAACCCCTCCTGAAAAGGAGGATCAAGGTGATAGCAAGAGTCACATTCTTTCCCCTTGAGAACTGCTAGACTATGAAGATAAGATAGTTTGCTCATCTACAAGGGTCCTGGCTGAACCAGTTATTTCCCTCTCAGTCTAGTAGAGACTGTCTGGCATCTGTCTTGGCTTCCAAGGGCACACAGGGAGTCCAGTTTGAGATGGAAATAACAAATTATGTCACCTGGGGTGGGGTTTCACCGTTGACACATTTAGGATCTCTTATATACTCTGAGTCCAGTATTTTTAGAAAATATAAAAACTCAAAAAGATAAATTCAGGGGACACCCTTGACATTCCTCAACATCACATATCATCTACTTCCTGCTGGAGATTTCACCTGCAGGTTCCATTGGAGTCTCAAACTCAAGAGAGCTGAAATGGAGCTGGTCAGCTCCCCTGGAGACCTCACCCCTCTTTCTGACTTCCTTATTTCTACTAAGGAACTAGTTCCTGTCACCCAGGCTTTACATCTGCAACTTCAAGTCATCTTTGACTCCTCGCTTTTACTTACTTAACATGTCCATAGAGTTGCCCAGTCTTGTTGATTTTTCTTCCAAAATAATCCTTATATTTATCCCCTTCTCTCCACTTATACCCGCACCTACTTCATTCCTGTTCTTCATTACCTTTCACCTATACCATTGAAATATTTGGTTCATTAGTCTCCCCTCTGCCTTCAGTCTCTTCAATCCAAAGTGATGTCACTCTACTTACTGCTTAAGAAGCTTGAGGACATAGCTTGTTGTTGACTTTAGAATAAAATGCCTACTCTTCTGTTTGATATTTAAAGTCCTTCACTTTCTGGTTCCAGTTCATCTTTTTCTAGACTGATTTCACATTATTTGCTCATAAATATTCTACATTCTAGTCAAACCAGCCAACTTGTTGCTGAGTCATTTTTCAGTCATACCCAACCTTCATGACCCTATTTGAGTTTTTCTTGGCAAAGATGCTGGAGCGGTTTGCCATTTCCTTCTCCAACCCATTTTACAGAGGAGGAAACTGAGGAAAATAGGGTTCAGTGACATGCACAGTTTCACATAGCTAGGAAGTATCTAAGTCTACTTCCTGCTCCTTAGACACGATGTTCCATCTCCTACCTCCATTTCTTTGCACAAGCTATTCCCCATACCCAGAATGCTTTTCTTCCTCATCTTTGCCTCTTATAATCCCTTACTCCTTTTAAAGCTTCGGTGGTCATCTACTACATGGGGACTGTCTTGAACTCCTCAGTTAGCATCCTTCTCCCTGGAAGTTACTTTGCATATTTATTTTATTTACTTATAGATGCACATGGTATTTTCCTCAAGTAGAATTCAAGCTTCTTGAGAGCAGGGATTGTTTCATTCCTGTCTTTGTATATATAATGCCTAATATAGTCCCTGTCATAGGTTGGTTGTTGTCCTTCGTTTTTGGAGAGGACCAAAAGGATATCACCATGATAAAGTGAAGTTTCGGTGTGTCTGACTGTGGCTGATCAGACCAATATGAGCTCAGAATGCTCTACTACAGGTTGGGCACAGATGGTCCATGTGAATATTTGGGTGGATCCTTCAAATTTGCATATCCTACGTTTACTTTGTGCTGTCTCAATTCTGCTTTGCCATAGAGCACAGCACTCTTTCTGATGTGGGCACGCCATGCTGAGCAGTCCTGTGCCAGTGTCTCCCATGTGGCACAGTCAAATCCAAAGTTCTTGAGAGAGACCTTGAGAGTGTCCTTGTATCGCTTCTTCTGAACACCATGTGATCACCTGCCCCATGTGAATTCTCTATAAAATAGTCTTTTTGACAAGCATACGTTTTGCATTTGAACAACATGGCCAGCCCATCAGAGTTGTGTTCTCTGAGGCATAATTTGAATGCCTGGCAGTTTAACTTGAGCAAGGACTTCAGTGTCTGGTAACTTATTGTGCCAGGTGATCCTCAGAATCTTCCTAAGGCAGTTCAAATGGAAGCGATTTAGTTTCCTGGCATGGTGCTGGTAGACTGTCCATGTTTCACAGGCATACAAGAATGAGGTCAGCACAACGGCTCTGTAGACCTTCAGTTTGGTAGTCAGTCTAATACCTCTTCTCTCCCAAACATTTTTTGGAGCCTCCCAAACACTGAGCTAGCTCTGGCAACGCATGCATCAACTTCATTGTCAATGTGTATATCCCTGGAAAGTGCACTACCAAGGTAAGTGAACTTATCCACAGCATTCAAAACTTCTCCATTTCTTTTAACCAATGGTTCCACATATGGATGGTGTGGTGGTGGCTGATGGAGCACCTGTGTTTTCTTGGTGTTAATTATTTGGCCAAAATTAGCACAGGCAGCAGAGAACTGATCCATACTTTGTTGCATTTCAGCTTCAGAGGCTGCATTGAGTGCACAATCATCTGCAAACAGAAAATCATGCACCAGCACTCCCTCCACTTTGGTCTTGGCTTGTAGCCTTTGTAGATTGAAGAACTTACTGTCAGTATAGTAGTTGACCTTGATGCCATGTTCATCCTCATTGAAAGCATTTGACAACATGGCTGAAAACATCATACTAAAAAGCATGGGAGTAAGCATACAGCCCTCTTTCACTCTATTGGTGAATGGGAAAGCACAAGAGCATTGCCCACTATCCAGAACTCGGGCTAATATACCATAATGAAATTGACATACAATACTGATGAACTTCTCTGGGCAACCGCATTTTGACACAATTTTCCATAAGCCCTCACAACTAATGGTGTCAAAGGTCTTGGTTATATCTACAAATGTGTACAGACCTCTGTTCTGCTCCTGACATTTCTCCAGGAGTTGCCGGGTGGCTAACACCATATCGACTGTTCCTCAGCCCTTTCTGAAGCCACACTGACACTCAGGTATATGACCATCTTCCAGGTGAAGGATCAGCCTTTTAAGGAGGACTCTAGCAAGAATTTTGTCAGCAATAACTAAGAGAGAGACCCCCCTGTGATTGTCACAGGACAATCTATTCCGTTTACCTTTATAGAGAGAGCCTTTATAATAACCTTTGTAATGGTTATTGAATGAATATCAAGTGAGCTATCAAAAACAGATGCCAAATACTTTAATTGTTATATAAATGTTAAGTATTGTTATAGTTGCTGTTATTTACCCATCAGTTGCATTATGGAACTCTGCAGTCAGTGCTATGCCAAACAGAAGCCTTGCTCCCTGCCCCTTGGGCTCACAACTTGGCAGTTGCACAGCCTGTTAAATCATGGGAGTCCAAGCTTTTTTTGGCTCTCATAGTGAAATGGCCCTGTCTGACTACTGGGCATGAGAAGATGTTGATATTACTATTTGCTTATGCAGTTTTCATTTGCTGGCTATAAAAACATTTGTCTGCCCCTTTCTTGGCCTGTTGGCACTTCCATATGTCTACAGCTAGGATGTCCAGGACATGAGCATCATCATAGTTCCCCTCTTCTCCATTGCCCTTCTGGACTCATTCTAAGAAGTCTGAGTAGAGAGGGTGACCACTATTAAGGAACAAATTAGCCAGAAGTTCTGGCCCAGCTTCCTTTTTCCCAGGCTTGTTCTATTAGTTAAATTCTTGCTCCTGTCATGGGATTTAGCTAGCCAGGCTTCTGCATTCCCCCTTCCCTCCATTTCTCCTCTGATTTTTTAATGATAAATCTTTTAAGAAGCTGAGAGGGTGATGTGTTATTTGGAAAGATTGGGGAAAAGGCAACTGTGAATAGTGGTGGTAGTGATGATGGTGGTGATGGTGATGATAGTGATGGTGGTGGAAGAGGAAAGTTTGGGGCCTTTCTATAAGGGTCTTGGAGAATCTTGGATGATTAGGTGAAATACTGATGGTGAAAATCTGGTTAATAGCATTATCTGTATTGCACATACATGCAGCAGCATCATGAGGAATTGGGCCCTGGCAGATCTATTTGGCCTGTGGGTCTTTCAGTTCTCTTAAGAGCTGTGGAGGCTCTGGACCAGATACATTGTCAGAATCCTGCTCTGTTCCCGAGACATGTGTGTTAAAGAAGGAACTTGAAAGACTGGGTGGAGGGAGATTGCTAGGTTAAGAGTTGGTTGATTGTTGGAGACTCAGGGGGCTACCTGGAAAGAATCCCAGAGTCGGAGAGAGACAAAAAGCTTGGTTTGGCTCCTAGTTGCTGATTGGGAAGAAACAAAAAACTCAGGCAGGAAATAAGGAGAAAAAAGCTTCTGAAAGTAAGAGGGTAAGAAAGTGAGAGGAGGAAGATAGAACACTATAAACCCTTGGGCATGAGAGTCTTCAATCTGACCCAGTTGGTATCCCTTTAAAGAGAAGAGTCATATAGTGAAAGGAGGGGATGAAATAAAAACTATTTTTATTTTTTGGTGGTAGACACAAGCCCTGCTGTGCCCAAGCTTCTATATTTTATACGGCTTGGAGGCGAGGGAGAATGCAGGGCTTGGAGGATAGGCGCGGGGAACATGCTTGCTTCCAGATACGTAATAAGAATGTTTCTGGGTGAATTGGGCTAGGGAAGGGGACCTTATGGGAAAATTTCTTCTTAGCCTCCCACTAGAATCTACAATTTAAAACCACATCATAGGAATCAGTAGTGAGATTAGAGAGGTGTGAAATATGGGTCAGGCACAGGACACTTGGAGATCATTGCGGTCACAATTATTCTCTTGCTCTTTTTCTAAAAGAAGGGGTTTTCTCTATGACCACATCTTTGAGGGCATGCCTTCATATGGCATTTAGAAAGCTACTTGGCTTGCATTTCTTCTGGTCATTCTGTGCCCCATCTTGAATGGTTCTATTCTTTTGCCATGGATCTTATGAATTACATAAGCCTAGGATGACTGGACCATGATGGAACCCTAGAGCTGGAATGTATCTTGAATGTGCATATGTATCAACTCTCTGCCTTTAGCTATCAGAAAATTGTCTGTTCTCTTAAAGATTCCCGGAAGGAAAAATCTGCCATAGCTCTTTTTGGTGTTATACCCTGATTTTCACAGAAGTCTTTGATTGTGTCCCGTTCCTTTCAGAAGTGTATGTATGTGCATGTGTGTATGTGTGTAAATATGTTTGCACATGTGCATTCATGTGCCAAGTGGAGCTAAGTGCTCTGAATTACAGGTTATGTTATTTAGGTGGATTATGAAAAACAGTTGGTTTGGTATTGTTCCACCTTGATGCTGATTAAAATGAGGGAGCATCTCTTGTCCTGGGATAAAGGAGATCCTCATATATTAGAACATGGGGTGATTGTAAGGGAGGAAAGATCATGGAAAGGACAATGTCAAGGATAAGGAGAAGTTATGGCTCTTTTTTGGTGTTGCTTGGAATGAAAAGTAGAGTATAAGGTTTTTATATACTGATGAGTATTGCTGAATCAAGGGGAGCTGTGGTACCCTGACCATATACCTGTCAGTGTGTATATGGGGACAGGGGAAGGGGTAAGAATGGAAAAGGAGGGTGGAAAAAGCTAGCAGTAGCTATGGAAAGATACCCCTTTGTCTCCCCTGATACTACCACCACCTTGTTGACTCATCAACCCAAGCCTGAACTGCTTTAATAGCCTGGTGGTGAATCTATCTGCCTCAAGTCTCTCTCCAATCCAATCCATTCAGCCACTAAAGTAATTTCCTACATCACAGTGTTGACCATGTCACGCCACTACTTAATAAACTCCAATGGCTCCCTGTTGCCTCCAGGAGCAAATATAAAATCCTCTTTTTGATGTTCTAAGCCCTTTTTAACCTACCTCCATCCTTTCTAATCTTCTTATACCTTTTTCTCTCCCATGTACTTTTCAATTCACTGGCTTTCTGGATATTCCTTTAACAATATAATCTATCTTTGATCTCCAGGCATTTTCTCTGCTTATCCTCCATATGTGGAATAATCCCTACCTGCCACACTCCCCCATCTCTGTTTCCTGGATTCCTTTAAGTCCCAACTTGAATCTCATCTTCTACAGGAAGCCTTACCTATTCCTTCTTACTTCTAGTGCCTTCCCTCTCTTAATTATTTCCTATTTATCCTGTACATAGTTTGTTTGTACATATGTGTTTGCTTGTTGTCTCCCCAATTAGCAGAGACTGTCTTCTGCCTCTTTTTGTATGCCTAGTGCTTAGCCAGTTTCTTGGCTCTTAAATAAGTGTGTATTGACTGACTGATAAGACTTTGGAGAGAAAAGTTGAGCTAGACCAAGAATCAACTCTCTGGAATTCCTTGAATTTTGCCTTCTGATTCATTGTTGATGTCCTGGCTTGAATCTTTGCCCTTGGCAACTAAGTCACCTGACTTGTCCCAACCGCACTCTGGACATTTCCTAATACTAACCCAGTCTGGCTTTTGGTTCTTGGTTGTTCATTTCCTGAATTTGATCCTGCCTCATCTGCTCCTGAGAAGAGATTGCCCTTCCCATTCTGAATGTTTGCCTGATTATGTGTAGGAGAATGAAACAGGAAGCTCTCTCATGAGAGAACATGGTCAGTGGTGGGGATTGGCCAATCTCATAGACAATAGCAGCAACAAAGAACAGATTCTCCTGATGAACATTTATATCAATAATAATGGGGTTGTTTCACTGTAATTCTTAAAGGAAAGATGAGATAATTTCATGTTTTGATATTCTCAAAATTGATTCTGTTGAAGTTAGAGTTCTGTAGTACATATTATTGCTGTTGCAATTTTGGCAAAGACATTACTGAAATTAGCTGAGCTTCTTGGAATGGGAAATATACGATACAGATGGTGGAGGTCTGAAGTTGGAGCAGTGGTGCTGGGAGAAGTGAAAAGGAAATGGATTCTGATGGCAGTCAAGTCAAGGGGAGGTCAGGTCCCAGAGACCTTTCTAAAGAGGGATGAGGGCTGTGAGGAGGCAGAAAATGGGAAAACCCTTTAGCCTTGAAGAGAGATTTTGAACAGACTGAGGAGTATAGTGTGTGTGTGTGTGTGTGTGTGTGTGTGTGTGTGTGTGTGTGTGTGTGTGTGAAGGGAGAGACATTTAAACACTGCAGGAGTGAAAGATAATTTTAAAATCCATCAAGTGAAAAGTTGAGACAGAATGACATGGTGAGCATGAATCATTCCTACAAGGGTCCCACGCAGCCCTCTTTGGGGAAACTTGCAATTCCTTTGCTCCATGGCTCTCTTCTCCCATGATTCCCAAACTCTTCCCCATGTTCCTTAGTCTTTCTGTTCTCCCTTAGTCTCTCCCCCCACCCCCATTCCAAGTCCTAGCTACTAAATATATAACTCTTGCCACAAGGAGCAGGAGCTCTGCATTAATGAGAGCCCCAGGGATGCTGCATTGTGCCAAGAAAATGGATTGAAGAGGACAAATGAGAGGAAGAGGGGACTGGGGCTCTCCTTCAAGCCCCTCTCTTAGGAGGTCAGGCTCTGTTTACATTAATCCATTAACAGTGGGTTTTGTAGCACTCAGTAGACTCAGAGCAACATTTCTACTTTCTATTTATATTTGACACCTTTCCTTAATGATCATGAGGAGAGGAGGCTAGTCAAAACGTTAATGGATACAGCTCTAGAAACTAGATGACTTGTGTGAGAGGAGATGCTAGCATTTTTTTCCTTTTTTTGTCTCCAAGGGAAGACCTTTGAGAAAAGAGAACTTTTCCCAAGCCTCAGCTTGCGAAGAGATGGGAGATGAGCTTGTTCAGGCAGTGATAAGACTAGTCATAAGAGAACAAAGAGTTTGGAAATGGAAGGGGCCTTACATATCACCCAATCTAACCTGCCAGATCTTTACTAATGAAAGAACTAAGGCCAGAGAGGTCAGACCAACAGGGACAAAATTTCCACCACACTCCTTGCATTCATCTCCACACACTAAAGTTAAGAGGGAAAGAAACAGTGTGGTGGAGTGTAGTGGCACAGCATTCTTTCTGCTCTCTAGCAGGTTAGGCATTTTAAAAAAATAAAATCTTAATAGTACTAAGCACATGCCTGGGTAGGAACTCTAAAGACCTGTTGATTTGGAAGCAGTATGGTGGAAAGGAAACAGCCCTGTCTGGGAATCTGGAGAACTGGGATCTCTTAGGATCCTTTGTGCTTGGTGGTACAGTGGATAGAGTACTTGTCATGCAGTCAGGAAGACATGAGTTCATATCTGCCCTCAGACACTTATTAGCTGTGTGATACTGGGCAAGTCACTTAAATTCTGTTTTCCTTAGTTTCTTTGCCTGCAAAATGGGGATAATAGCAATTTTCTTCCAGGGTTGTTGTGAGAATCAAATGAGATAATATTTGTAAAGCATTTAGTTTCTTCTTTTCCTCCCCTCCCCTTCCCTCCCCTCCCTTTCCTTCCCTTTCTGGAAGTGAAAGGAAAGGAACACTAGGAAGGATTACAGAAGGAAGTTGAAGAATATTTCATCACTGAGGCAAGGCAAGGTAATGAGCATTTAAGCACTTACTAGGTACAGCCACTGTGTTGGCTTAGAGATGGATACAAAGAACAAATGTCTACCTGTAGATGATGGTGAAGGATGTAGGATGTTGAATGTTCTCTATGAAACAGTAGGGGGTTGAGATAAATGACCTTCAGATAGATAAATGGATAGAGTAGGTAATTAGGTAAATAGGTTGATGGATAGATGGACAGAGGAATTGAGTGAACATTTTTAAAAAGGGCTGTGTGCCAGGCACTGTGCAAAATCTGGCCATACAAATACAAGCAACTAAGACAGTCCTTGCCCTCTATGAAGACAGAAGATAAAGTCAAAAAGGGCTACTGAAGAGAGGGAGATAGGGCCTGGAGCAGTCAGGGAAAGGGCTTGGAGTCATGGACCCCAGCAAGATAAGGTAAAGACTGACCTATGAGAACTGAAAAATTCAGGGTCTGAGTCCAGGGCACCAATGGGGAGAAGGTGGATGTGATGGCCGTAGTAGGGGTAGCATAGTGTGGAAAGGGTTGAGTGTCCCTTAGAGTTCTATTTGCTTAGTGATTTTATTGAGGAATGACACTGAGAAAAAGATGACCGTTTTCTGGAAGGACTTGTCATTGACTTTTTTTTCCTCCTTTCTGTCTCTTCTCCTTTTCCTTCTCTCTGCTTTCTTCTAGAGAGATGTGCTGTGATGGTGCCAGAGATGCATGGACACAGCCCGTGCCCAGCCTACAAGTCCCAGGAGCTCATCCCTGCCTTGGCTACAGGGGAAAGCCCTGAGCTTGGTGTTTCTGCCCACCGACACATCCTGTCCCTGCCCGAGGAGGAGACATGGCGCCAGCACAGCCCAGGCATGATGCCCACCCAGACTTCTGCTCTGCTAGAACCTGAGGCCCTGGAAGATACAGGGGCCCTACCAGGATCCCCACATGCACTGTGCTTCGATGCTTCCTCTGTCTTCTTCCCTGTGCAGGATGGTGACGGCTCAGGATGGGAAGGCAGTGGTGCTCTCGATGCCAGTTTGAGCCCATTCCTCCCTGTGAGTCCAGAGGTCATGAAGAGGAGGCGGGGAGGGCTCATTGAGCAGAGGGACATCATCAAGGCCCATGAAGCCCACAAGATGCAGAGCACACCTCAAGCCCGGAGGAAAGAATGGGAGTAAGTACAGGCCCTTCCTGGGCTGGGGAGGTAGTTAGGTCCTTTCTGAGAGGGGTGGGAGGAGGAAGTGATGTGGGTCAACAGGACCCTGTGGATAAGGAAGAGAATGACTCTTGGGTCTAATTGTGGTCATAGTGTGTGCATTGTGTGTCTTTGGAATAGAGAGCATAAAAAGTTTCCATCCTCATGCTTCTACTGATGCTTCATGTAACTTTTTATGAGTCACTTGATTTTTCTGGACCCTACGTTGCCCATCTGTAAAATGGGAGCAATCAATCCTGGCCCTCTACCTACTTGAGGAGGCTTCTCCAAGGATGAAAGAGCTGTGTGACATGCTTGGAGCCTCTCTGAAGAAAAGAGCTGGGTAAATTTATGGGGGAATCAATCAAAACAGAAATTATCTCATCTTTCTGTTAAGAATTGCTGTTAAACAACCCCATTTTTTTTCTAACGCTGTTCTTGGGGAAAATGAATTAAACTTTTGGAGCATCTCTTTCGTATTCAAAGAGAGAAGACAAGTATCTGTCAATTGCCAGAGATGGTAGGTTCCTCTGACCTTGCTCTTGGTCAGGGGCTACAGAGGTCAAGAATTTACATGGCTTTAATCTTTTTCTTAAATAAAATCTTATTAAACTCTTGTTTTTACATTATCTAAATTTCCTGATATACCTCTATATTATTCACACCTCTAACTTCTTTCCATTCAACTAGCCTTTAGAGAAAAAAATTAGAAGAAAAACGAAAAACAATTCAGCAAAACCAATATTATTATATGTACATATATGTACCCATAGTCCCTTACCTCTGCAAATGGTGGGAGCTGAGGATGAGTGAGTGGGGTGGTATCCTCTCATATCTCTTCTTTGGGACCAAGCTTGGTCACAATAATTTTATAGCCTTTAGTTTTAATTGCTTTGTTATTGTTTTAATTTGCATCCTTGTAGAAATTTCATCTATTGTTTCCCTGATTCTTCTTCCTTTACTTTGTATCAGTTCACATGACTTCCCAGGCTACTCTGAATTCACCGCATGCACCATTTCATACAGTATACATGGAATTTTCTTCGGATAAACTTTGATCAGATACATGATTATTTAGGATTTAATACATGATATTTAGGATTTAAGCACCTACTTCCGAGAGCAAAAGCTAGAAAGTAAAGGAGATTGAACTAGGAATTTTCTCTCACTTGTCCTAGTTTGATCAGGCCTATGATTTTTCCTCTCTCTAGGGAGCTTGAGCTGGGGGTGAGGAACTTGGTCTACCAAAGCAAATCAGCGACATTCTCCCCTCCCCCCACAATTTAGAGTCTTACAGAATTTTCTGAGGGCACTGAAGGTTGAGTGGCTTGTCCTGGGTCACACCGCTAGTATCTGTCGAAAACTGGACTCAAACCCATGACTTCTTGACTAAGAGACCAGCTCTAGTCATTATACTATGTTACCCCTCTGTATGCAATATATATGTTTTATCTCAATCTCCTTGTGTTAATGTTTACCATATATCTTTGCCTGTTCCTTGTCTGGACCTACCATATGTCTTGACCTGTCAACAAACATTTATTAATCCTATACTATGTGCTAAGGGGAAGGGAGGCAAATATAAGCAAAAAGAAATGTAGTCTCCTCTCTTAGTGAGTTTACATTATAATGGAGAGAGAAAATACATAAGAGAGATCTGAAAAGGAGAGAGGGAAATGTATGTGAGTGGGAGAACATGTTGACTAAGTGGGGAGAATCAGAGATGATTGATCTGAGGGCTTTCCCCAAATTGCACGGTCTGGGAAGAACCCATCAATGGGAGAAGGGACTATCAGGAATCATGGTGGGTATAACTGGAAGATTCAGGGATGGCTGGTCTAGGATCTTAGATTGCAAAATGTTAACTATCAGAAACACATGGACCCTAGAGAAACCCTTGTAGGCACAGGACAAAGAATAGTGGATGAAATTGGCTGGCTAGTTGACTATACCACTTCTAGCCATGACTTCATAGTGTATCTCTAAGCCCAGATTTCTTGTCTGTAAAATGAGGCAAACCATAGGATTTAGAGTTGTTTGGGTCCCTCAAGGATCATCTGGTCCAACCCTCTTATTTTATAGAAACAGAAGTTGAGATGCAGAGAAGGGACTCTGTCCATTGACTAGATGGCATGACTTGCCTGTTGTTGGGCAAGACAAATTGTAAGGCCTCCTCCAAATCTTGACATTATATTTTAATAGTTTTAGATGGTGCTAAGGGTGAAATTTCATTTTTGGTGACCTTTTGAAGAAATCAGATGTTAATCTACCTGGTATGCTATAAACTCTGGCTAGAAACAGGGGGAATGAATTGAGCAGATGATTCCTGGAGAGTCCTCCCACCTCTCAGCCAGTGAATCTGAGCCTTTAGAGAGCTTCTTGGCTTGATTAACTGATAGAGTTTTGAGTATATCCCAGGCAGTTTGTTTAACTTTGCTAGGCTCTAATTTCTTCATCTGCATAATCTGAGAATTGAATCAGCTGTTTCCTGAAGTCCTTTTTCCCTCTACTGTTCTATTTACTACCTTATATTCCCAATCATGTTTTCCTGTATCCACATTTCCTCACCAGAACTAGACTGTAAACTTATGGGTCTTGGTGTTGCCTTTGTCAACGCCTGGCTGTTTGATATCAGGCAAGTCTCTTAACATCTCTGTCTCCATTTCTTTATTAGTAAAATGGAGATTATAATGCTACTCTGCCTACCTTAAAGAAATGGGATTGAGGGTTGGAAGGTATGTTAGAGATAAAGTACTGCAGGCCTCTCATTTTATTGATGTGGAAGGTAAGGGTCTTAGACATTAAATGACAATACCAATTCAGGAGTGAGGAGTACTTTAATTAAAATCTGACCGCAGACACTAACTAGCTGTGTGAGCCTGGGCATGCCACTTAGCCACAATTTAGAGAGAGAGAGAGAGAGAGAGAGAGAGAGAGAGAGAGAGAGAGGATTTGTCCGAGGTCATAGGGAAAGTATAAGTAGGACATGGGATGAATCCAGGTCCCCTAAATACTAATGTAGAAGGCTGTTTGGTGTGGTGGAAAGACCTCTGAATTTGGAGTTAAGGCATTTACTAGCTGGGTGACCATAGGCAAGACCTTTAACCTCTCTAAACCTCGAACTTTTTATTTGTAAAATGGAAGTGATAATTTCACCTATGGTATCTACTCTGTAGGGTTATCATGAACATCAAATGACCCTTTAGCCTGGGTGTGATGCCAGGAACCCTGTAGAGAAGAAGGAGAATAGGATAGCATATGGAAAGTACTTTGCAAAGCTTAAAATGTCATGTAAATATCAGTTATTATTTACCACTTTGTTGTAAGAAATTGAATGCAATCACATATATCACAATATTAGGAAAACTAGGGACAGCCAGGTGGCATAGTGGATAGAGCACTTGTCTTGGAGTCAGGAGGACCTGAGTTCAAATTTGGCCTCAGGCAGTAGCAGTCAATTGCTTTCCCCCCCAAAAAATAAAAAAATAAAACAAACCCATGAAGTACTTTGAGACAAAGGGCAGACCATGATTGCGGCATTTTTGTAGCCTTATCTTTTAGCCTGTATTATCCTTTAATCTGTTTAGCCTGTAGTCCTGGTAAAATGACTTAATTATTCCGAGAAGTAGCTATGATATAGGAAATGTAGGACTGGCCTCTGAGCCAGGAAGAGCTAGTTTCATGTCCTGCCTTTGACACATATTGACTTGGCGACTCTGGACATATCACTTACTTTCTCAGTATCCCAGGCACCTTCTTCAGGTCCTAAGTTACCGGGGTATTATCATCTGTTTTGGTACAGGAGGTTATTCTCCACACTGATGAATTTGTAGACCTGGATCTCCCTCCTCCCTCCTCAAAATACCTAATATTCATGCCCTTGCTCTATCCCTACTGCTCAAAGATCACAGGATGTACACTTAGAGCCCCTAAGTGGAGATCATTTAGTCTAAACTTCTCATTTAAAGGTGAGGAAACTGAGGGCTGGGGAGGGGAAGAGATTTGTCCAAGGTCACAAAGGTATTCCATGGTAGGATCAGAATTCAATCCCCCATTCCCATCCAGTGATATTTTCATTCCCCTCCCCCCCATGATAAGGACTGTGTCTCACACCAGGTCTTTGTATGCTACCCACCACTTAACATTGTGTTCAGGATGCATGTGTGACCCTGGGCAAGTCATTAACCTCTGTTTGCCTCAGTTTCCTCTACTGTATAATGGGGGATAATAACATGTACTTTTCAGGGTTGTTCTGAGGATCACATGAGGTAACATAGCTAAAGGATTTTTTTACAAGTTTTAAAATGCTATGTAAATGCTAGCTATGATTATGTATTATCATTATTTGATCATTCAGAGTACTCAACCCAACACCCTAGGTGGAGTACTTCTGCTTAGCTTTGTGCTGAAGAAGAGGGTGGAAGAGAGATACAAAGATGTGGAGAAAATGTTTTTTGTCCTCAAGAAGTTGATTTGTCCCATTGTGAAGTTAATTTTCCCATATGATTAAAAATGAAGCAGATAACTTTGATAACTATGGTACAAGCAAACCTTCGGAGGAGGTTTAGGGCTTCAGTGCCAACCAGAGGGTGTGGAAGTGTCAGTTGTGGGCAAAGGGGAAACAATAAGTAGGTTTGTGCCCTCAGGTTCCAGCAGCCCTGAGTCCAGAAAGAACAGGGATCAGTGAGTGTCTAGTATGGCAGCACTAATGGAAAGTTTGACCCTTATGGAATGGCAAAGAGTGTAGATTTAGCACTAAAAGGGATGTATGAGAATATCAAGTCCAACCTCCTTGATTGACGGATGAAGAAACTGAGGTCCACAGGGATTAACTGGTTCACCTGAAGTCACACAGTAGAAAAGTTGAAATTTGAACCCAGGGTTTTGACTCTAAATGAAATGCTCTTTCCACTGTACTAAGGCCAGGAAGCTAAAACCCAACTTAAGCAGAGGTGGAAGAGTTAACACTTCCTAGACAGCCATAGACAGATTTTAGAAAGCAGCAAAATGGAGGCTTTTGCTATATCATTCTTCTTCTTGTCTCCAGGGTTTTTGACATCACATCCAGTTTACAGAAGATATTTACCTGAAAAGTGGAGCTTCAGAGCCATTAGAAGGCATCCTGGGCACTGGTGGGTGTGGACATTAGGTGAACTAGATCACTTCCGGTTAGGCCCAGATCACCCCTTGGATTCAAAGTGAAATGAAGTGATTTGGTAGTTTGACCTTCAGTTGGTGGTATGGCGGGAGAGGTTGGCTGGTGGTGTCAATGGAGTGAGGGCACCAGAAGCACAAGTCCAATTTTCCTCATGGGTCTGTGTGTTCTCTGGGCTACAATCAGTCCCTAAGGTAGCCATGGATGAAATATGCAGACTCTTAGGTCTCTTACTGTATAGGGAACTGTCAGTCAATCAGTCCACCACTAAGCTTTTATTAAACACTTAGTATGTGCTGGGTGCTGTCCTAGGTTGTGGGGGTGCAAAGACAAATAAGAAATAGATTCTCCCTTTAAGTTTTCCTGGAAGCTTCTATTAGGGAAGATGTGTGTGCATGTGTATATGTGTGTGTGTGCGCACACATATACATCTGTGTATATATATGTGCAAAAACACATAGGATAATTTTGGGAAGGGAGATGCTTATGGTTAGGTGGGGGAGGGGAGAGAATATTATCAGAGCAACCTGTCTACAACTGAAGAAGGATAAAGTGAGGCATAGCTGGGGGTGGGATGGGGCATTCTATTTTCCTCATTTTCTTCAGAGATCCAAATACCCACCCACTCATGGCATGTGGAGTCAGGGTAGTTCAGTGGAAAGAACAGAAGTCAGGAGGATTGGATTTTAATTCCAGTTTTGTCTATGACCTTGAGTTACTTAAAATCTTTGTGACCTCAATTGCCTCACTTGCAAAATGAGAGAGCATGTTTCCGTGATGTCTAAGGTCTCTTCTGCCTCCCAGATAGCATGGGAAATTCTCCTGCCTTCTGTCTCTTGACCACTTCAGACTTTTCCTGCTGCTCTCTCGAACAACTGATGGCAAGCTCCCATTCCACGCTCCTCTTTTTAAAGAGTACTTCTCTTCAGGAAAGCTAGTCTTTGTGGTTCTGAGAGAACAGCTCGTCCTCTCTTGGTGACATTCAGCTCTGATGATCTCCAGTATAAAATCCAGGGAGGGTTTGTCCGCCAGCCTTGCCAACCTTTCCCTCCCCTCTTCCCTCATCATCTCCCGCCCAACACCCACATGATCTGACAACCGAGCCATGCTTTCTGCCCCACACACGTTGCCAGCTTTAAAAAAAAAAAGCCTGCTTTGGCACACAGTTGAGGACTTGGGTGATGCACGAAGTAGAATAGAAACCGATTTGGGAGAAGTCCAGCATTATCCTTGTCAGTCTGGTAAATGGTTGCTTCAGATATTGAAGGGTGAAAACAAGAGAATAGCAGGAGACTTCTTAAATGAAGGGTCACTGTTTTTTAACCACAGTTGTCACAGGGAAAGGTTAGAATTACATGATAAAATTTGCCTTGGTACAGTATTTCCAAATTAAGACATTCCCAGGCTCTTTTAGATCCAGCAAATATAGCATGGGTGGAAGCAGAAGGGATTGCTGTATATGACTTGTTGCGAACTTAGGCAAGTGACTTAACCTCTTCGGGCCTCATTTTCCTCATCTGTAAAAATGGGTGGGGAGGTTTTGACCAGATGTCCTTAAGTTTCTTTCCCAGATCTAAATCTATGATTCCATTATGTGTCCAATTGGGGTAATGATATTTGCTCTTCCTGCCTTATAGGGTTGTTACAAGGAAAGCACTTTGTTAAACTTAGGAAATCGTAGAAATGTGAGTTATTAGCACTAATGAGGATTGCTGTCCAAGCATTAATGAGACTAGAAGATGATCCCTGAAGTCTCTCCCAGCTTGGAGTTTCTGTGTGTAGCTCAGTAGTCTGCTTAGAAGGACCCTTCAGTGAGATCAAGGGAGAGGTAGCCTTTCATAAAGACCTGCCACCATATCTACAATTCCATTTTGAAACTTAAAGAGCTTACCTTCTATAAGGGTCTTCTAACAGCCAATCACTCAACAGGCATTAATTAAGGACCTACTATATGCCAGTTAAATGTAAATGCTAAACATTCAGAAAAAGGCAATTTACATTGAACCAGCTCTCAAGAAGCATGGTGGGAGATCCAATATGCCAACAGTTATGCACAAACAAGCTGTACACAGATTAAATTGGAGATGATCAACCAAAGGAATGGCTTCTCATGGAAGGTAGGATCTTAGCTGAGACTTGAAGGAAGTCAAGGAAAATGAAGAGCTAGGGATAAGGAGGAAGAAAGTTCCATTGACTTGGAGAGAGGTCAAAGGAATCAGTCACGATCACACACAGGTTTTTTTATGAAGAAGTGAGATCGATCTATCTCTTGATGGATACCTAACTCAGAACAAGTCACTGAAGAAATGAGAGTTTTAATACACAAGAGGGGGAAAGGAGAATTTGGAGCTTCAGGCATTGCCCAGGGAGGGTAGGCTTGTGTAGAACAGGCAGCAAGAAAGTATAAAGTGTCTATGAAGAAAGAGAAACAGAAATGTACCAAATGTACCAAAACTTGTTTTACAAGCTCTGACTGAGTTCAGCCCCAATTATAGGGAGAGTACTTAACTAAAAATCAGATTTGAGTTCCAGGCTTAGCTATGTTTTTGACTCACCTTGTGAACCTGGGGAAAGTTGCTTCATGTTTCTAGATCTCAATTTTCTCATCTACAAAATGAACCTGATATTTAATTTTATCTATTTATGAATTAATATTTAAGTCAATTCAACAAATAATTGCTTAAAGCCAGGGCAGTAAGTGGAAATATACATGACTGAGATGAGTTGGAAATGATTACGAAGAGAGGCAAAAAATGGGATAAGTTCACTCATTATAAGACAAAGCCCTAGAGGATTGTCCACTGTTTCTGGGGAAGTAACAATGAGAAAAGTCACTGAAAGGAAAAGCTTGCCCCAGGATGACTTCTTTGGCTGAAATGTGGGACTGCATTAGAAGGAATTCACTTTCGATGTGGCTACCTGAAGTGGAAAGAACATATTGGGATACTATCAGCTCTCTAAATTTTGCTGCTCTGGTTAAAAGCCCCAGTCACCCTACCCTCGTTATAACTCTGTGCTAGGCAATATGAATAAAAAGAAGCAAAAGAGACCTCTATATCTTATAGGGTTGTTATTAAGGTGAAATTAAATGACAGATATGAGAGATGCTATGTAGAAGTTTAAGATGTTTTATATTATATATACACACACACCCATACACACACATATGTATTTGTGTTATTATTTTTGTACTTTCCTTGCAGCCCTATGCAGTGTATAGAGAGCCAGTCTCAGAATCTGGATTATCTGGGTTCAAGGTCTGCTTTTGATACACTGATTGTGTGACTTTGGATAAGTTATTTAGCCTCTCAAAGCCGCAGAAGACTCTTTAAGACTAGGAGGTGCAGAGCAAGGGCTGAAGTGCATTAATAGAGCTTGATCCCTTCCTGAGAGCTCTCTTGATCAATGCCTTCATAGATCCTGTCCCCACCCCTGCCCAAGGCAAATGCTTCCTTAACTTTTGCCTTTCTCCAATGGATCAGTCAACTTCCCTCACCTCAAATCTAGACTGACAACTGATGCCTGAGAGGTTATAGGGAAAAAGTAAACTTTTTAAATAGAAAATAGCTTTCTGCAGCCCAGTTAGAATTTTCCTTTGAGAACTTCAGTTTACAAAGTAAGTTTTGCATCTTATTATTTCATGTGATCATCAGGGTACCTCTGTGAGGTAAGGAAGTGCCATTTTACAGATGGAGAATTGAGTCTTAGAGAAATTAAGTGACTAACTTCAAGGTTGTACAGGAAGTGAGTAACAGTCATAGCCAGAACTTGAACCCAGATTCTTCTGATTCTTTCTGAGTTCTTTTCATTTTGTCCCACCTACCTCACAAAATGAGGACCCTATTTCAGAGCAAGAGTCTTGAAGCTGAGTCGGAATAGGTCGTATGGTCCCTGGTAACCTGGAGAACTTGAGGTAAAGATATCAAAACCAGAGGGTGATCACAAGCACCACCTGCCAAATACTTGTGTCTTCCCTTCAAGGACCCGTGACCAGTGGGTAAGTGGATCAGAGTGATTGGGAGCCCAGCTGGCCTGTTTCCCAAAAAAAAGGGCTGGGTGGGGACTTGATAAAGACTAATGAGATCAAGAACTGGAAGAATCTTCAGAAGCCAGGTATCCTTGCTTGGAAAATAGGAAGAATCTTTCTGGATTCCCTTGCTGGAAACAAACTTCCTTGACCTCTCATTGTGTTTAATTTTGTGTCTCTATTGCACTGATCATGTAATAGATACACAGAGTGTCCCAAAAGTCTCAGTGTGACTTTAATAGCTTTTGAGATACAACCACACACACACTTAGACTTTAGGGACATTCTGTGTATTATTATTATCTGTGTTTATGTTTTATTCCGCCTACTGGACTATAACCTCCATGGGAATAAGGATAGCATTGTACTGGTGAGGACCTTTTTTTTTTACCACAGTAGATAAGAGCATTCTCCTAAAACTCATAGTCTTAGTGAACTCCTTGGGGCACTGAGAAGTTGGGACTTGCCCAGGGTGTGTGGTAAAGTTGGTACCTGAAGCAAGGCAAGGCCAGTTCTCTATCAGCTAGGCAATGCCGCTTCTCCTTATTTATAGAATGCTCTTAATAAGTGATTATTGAATGAGTGAATGTCGATGAGATCTCTCGAGGAAAGTGCCACCTTTGAAATAAGGATTCCAGGGAAATTCAGGTCTTCATTTCCTTCAGAAGACCCCATCTAAAGCCTAGGCAGATCTGACCAAAGTAGAAAAGTAGTTCCTTGTGCTGCCATCTCGCTCATTTACCTGCCATATTACTAGGTCTGTCTTGGGAATTCAAGAGTTTGGAGAAACAGGAATACTTGAAAATAAGGAGTACTTCAAAAAAACATGAGAAGTCTGTATCACACATGGGCATGTCCAAGAGTCCTGTTTAAAAGTCTATCGAGCTTAGTCTAGGATCTTCAAGCAGAACATGAGACAGTTGGGAAGAAACAAAAGGATCTTCACCTTCTTCCAGGATCTGATATCATTTTTGGTGAGCAGAATGGATGCTTTGGGGAGCTTTGACCCAGAATCAAAACTGAAAGGGACTTTAGAGATCATATAATCCAATCCCTCTTCATTAAACAGATAAGGGAATGGAGACCCAACGATATGTGTCCCTGGTCAGTTAGTCAATGGAAGGATCAGAAATTGAACTTGTTTTCTTTTGTAAATGTGTGTATGTTTTGTTTTTTGAGTTGTATCTCTCTTGTCTGTTGAAAGTTTCCTCCTCATTAAAGCAAAGCAAAACAAAATATTGGGCATCAACTTAATAAATAGCACCTCCACAGTTCTGGTCTCTTGGATGCCTTCTTTTCTCTTTTCCTTGCTTCTCCCCTCCTCCCAATCCACCAGCAATTTAATCAAAGGTTACCAGAGAGATCAGAACATGTAAACACAGTCATATCCAGGCAATGTTGGTTTCTTTAAGGTTGCCACAGAACGTCTATGCCCATCTCTGTACTCCATGATGTTTCTTCTATTTTGTTGGCGTTCTTGGAAAATTGCCACAAAAATGGAGACAAATCCAAAGTATCTCAGCCTTCCCAGAGTGATAGGGTTTACAAACTCGGGCTACAAGCACGTAGAGACTTCCCTTATTCTCAGGGCCATTCCTCACATAGGTCAAAATGTGATGATAGGGGAGAAGGGCAAAGGCAACATAGTGTAATGTAAAGAAAACTGGTTTTTTTTTTTTTTTTAGTCAGGAGGTCTAGATTTGAATTCTGGGTTCTCTACTTCTTAACTGTGTGATTCTGAACAAGCCACTCCCCCTCTATGAGCCTCAGTTTCCTTATCTGTGAAATGGGAGGAACACTAAAGCTTATACTACCTACTGCATAGAATTATTGTGGGGAAAGTGCTTTGTTGACCTTAAAGTACTGTACAAATGTGAATTGTTGCTATTGTTATGCATCTTAGCAGCTTTGTCCATCTGGTCCCAGTAGGACTCTACCCCTTTCCCCACCATGTCCCCCCCAACACATTGAAAAGTGAGGGTTGAGTGGGAAACTTGGATACTTTGGCTGCCATTTTTTCTTAACTTCCAAGTTGTGTCCCCTTTTTCAAGGGTGTGTGATCCATCAAACCTCTTGCTCAGACCAGTCCCACTCTTCTCTCCTCCCTAAGTGGGTCATGCCTGAGTATCTCTAGAAGGGGGCTGTATATTCATCCAAACATCATCCTTGGGCTGAGTTGCCTCACCAGAGACAGTGAGCGGGAAAAGCTGGGACAAGGCAATCACCTGCTCCCATGGTTTACCACTCATCTTCACCCCCCCCCCCCCCCGCAATCATCATTTTTTTGTCCTGTTTTGTGGTGCCACCGAGTGGCGATCTCTAAACATTGCAGCCAAGGTTATCAGGATAATAAACCTTGGAAAATGTCATTTGTATGATAAAAATCCAAGAGATTTTAAAGCAGGAAAAGATCTTTAAGATCATTGAATCCATCCTCCACATCACGGATGAAGAAACTGAATCACAAAGAATTGAAATACCTTGCTCAGAATCAAGTAGATCTATTAGAGTTAGCCGGATTTGAAGCTAGGTTCATTTAGTGCTCTCCTCTCTATGACATACTGGTTTCTGGACAAGCCTCCTTCTTCTTTATCAAGCACGCTGAAATTTATCCATATATGCACACAAAGGGAAGTACCCATACATGATTATAGGAAAGAAAGACCCAGAGCAAATCCCTTTCTGAACCGGATAGTGTAATTGAGGACAGGCATCTTTTGCTATTTCGAATAGCATCTCCAGTTATCCTGATCTATATCTTGCCATTGGACCCAGATGGGCCTTGAGGAAAGAGTGAGGCTGGTGATTTTGCATAACCCTGCCTCATTTAAATTCAATTCACTTGCATATCATGGCATCGCTTTCCTTATGTTTTCTTATTCGAACAACAATAGTAGCCCTTACATAGTGCTTTAAGGTTCACAAAGTACTTTTTCATATGCTATCTCATTTGGACCTCTTAACTGTCTTGTGAAGCATGTGCTATTATGATCCCCATTTTACATAGGAGGAAACTGAGGCAGACAGGCTAAGTGATTTACCCTGGGTCATTTAGCTATTAAGAGTTCAAAACAGGATTTGAACTCAGCTCTTTCTGACTCCAGGTCCAGAACTCTATAACATTCATTATTTTTTTTACTAATGAGGGCATTCTGTCCACTGACAAAGATGGTGCTTTCCCACTTACTATTATCTGGGATTCCACGGCCAAAAAATATCATCATTCGGTGGCCAACCTTCTGTGGTTGTTGTTTGTCCTTAGTTTCTAAAGAGAACCAATGATTTCTTGGGGTGATTTCTTGAGTTGTTCATGAATTGGATTTAAGGGAGGTTGTTATCAGCCTCATTCTCTTTTCCAGAGTCATCAGTATTGATGGACGCAAGTGATCTAGTAAGCTAGTCTGGTGCCCAGAGGACACACACACACACGCACACGCACACACACACACACACACACACACACACACACACACACAGAGTCTGTCACCAAGCCCATATGAAAGGAAATACATAATGCTTAAGAAGCAGGAGACTTACTCTGATTTTTCTTTAGAATTTACAGGATAGAAGCTGGCAGAGACATTAGAAATCATGCAAATCAATCCTTTATATAGATGAGGAAACTGACGCCCCCCAAAATGAAATTACTTCCCAAAGATCAAATAAGTAGCAGAACCAGGATTGGAATCCAGTTCTCTTGACTCTAAATCTATTGCTTTAATTCCCATACACTATAATTCCAGTACTCTCTGAGAATATGCTTTCTACTCCATCGTACCTCACTCCTTTGCCTTCACCTTGGCTAGCCTCCCCTTTGCCCTCTCTGCTCTTTTAAATCTCTTGCATCCCTCTCTTTTCTATGACCTTTTATCACCCCTTTTGCCTGTTCCCCCATAAGAGCAGAGCAGTGGGCAAGTAGACGGACTGATGGAAGTTTGGTCAGGACTGGAATATCGAGGAAGGAAACCCTTTCTGTTCTGTTCATTTTCCTTCCTTTTAGCACCCTGGAACTATTTCCCTGATCTATTTCTAAACTTCCTAAAGCAGAGCTGAGAAAGCATTTGTCCATGAGCATATTTAGAAAATTGCACCCCCTTGGCTTGTTACTATGCACTGGAGACTTTGAGCCTTTACTGGAACATGAGACTCGATCTCACAAAATAAGCACCTCCTGGTTATAGAGCTATTTTTCTAGCATTAGAAATAAGTGAATTTACCAAAAATGATATCACCATTATCATCAGTGAGAGTCAGCCTGGGTGTGGTGGAGTGAGTCAGGAGAGAACACTACTTACGTCCTGCCTTGACGCATCTGAACTACCTTGGGCAAACCACATAATGTCTCTGAAGATCCATTTCTTCATTTGCCAAATGGGTTTAAAAACATCTGCAACACCTACTTTGCAGGGTTGTTGTGAGACTCAAATGATACAGTGTAACGGAAGCTCATTGCAAACATTTAACCACAAATATAATTTGTTATTTGTTATTATTTTTCCCCAGTCTCCTGGAACAGGGATGGAGTGGAAGAAGGATCAATCATCTTAGGCTCCATCTGACTTTCCTTGTAACATATCACCCTAAACTCTCTCTCCTCCACATTCCACTCCCAACATCCCCTGGTCCACATCCATCACAGGACCATAGCATCTGGAGTAAGAAGTTCTTTTAAAGTTATGATCCAACCCGGGGGTGTGGAACCTGTGGCCTTGAGGCCACATGTGGTCCTCTAGGTCAAGTGCAGTCCTTGGACCAAATTTAAACAAAACTTATTGAAGTTTGAATTTGGTGAAAGAGCTGCACTTGAGGGCAGGTTCCCTACCCCTGGTCCAACCCCTTTTACAGATGAGGTAACTGGGGTCTGGTGTGGTAAAATGCCTTGCTTGAGTTCAATCACACACAGACTATATTCCAGAGCCTAACCCAATGATGTAAGAAAACTCAGTAAGGAATGCATCCTCCCCTTCACTCCTGTTCCACAGGCATGAGATTTCTGGGACTCCTCTAACAGCCACAAATTGAAATGTGAACTTTTGCAGTCTCTGTTATCTCTTTGGTCCCATCAGGGATGCCCAATGAATTAATAATGGACCAGCAGGCAACAGAGAGTAGGAGCCATTAATTGCCAGCCAGTGTTTTCAACCCCTCACTAAGCCTCTAATTAGCACCCTAATAGCTAAGGCTTCATCTCAGGCCAGAGCCATCCATTTGGAATTCTTCAGGCTCAGCTTGTGGCATCCGGGCACAGAGGAGAGAAACCTGGGTCCTTCCTTAGAGAGGAGAGCTTGCCAGAGGTGGGCTGAGTTCAGAAGTTCCTTAAAAATGTCCTGTATGCTGTCTATTGAGAAGGAAGAGTGTGGAAGCGGGACAGAGCTCTTAGGGCTCCAAGAGCAGCATGATGGCATATTAAAAAGTATTTCACTTTTTTGCCTGAGGCTCTAGTAAAGTCAAGCTTTCTTAGCTTTATGGGCCCCTTAGAAAATCTGGGGAAGCCTGTGGACTTCTCAGAATAGTGTTTTTAAATGCACGAAAGAAAACATAGGATTACAAAGGAAAACAGTTATACTGAAATGCTATTTTTTTCATGTGTCCCAGCTTTAGTGACTATTGCTAGTTTCAACTTCTTCCAAAAAACACTGTCACAAATTGGTGACTTTTTCTAGATACATATTTCTAGGTAGCTTATATGTGACTAGAAAGATTTCCTAGTCATCCCTTTCGGTGAAACACTGCCCTCTCCTGGTAGAATCTGTTAAAATACAAAAAACCAAAACAATAAAAAAAAACAAAAAACAAAAAAAAATCCCAAACCATTTTAGATCGTAAAAACCCTGATTTATTGGAAACTTATTAAGCCTCTACGATTTTAGCATGAATGAATTTATTCCTAGGACTGAGGGAGGGGAAGGGGTGGCTCTACTGGGCAGATTTGGGTCCCTGGAAGTCAGGAATCGAAGGAATTGAAGGGAGAGAAAAGGACTCTGAAGATTAACTTCATCTGTTTCAGGATTTTGCCTAATTTCAGTCTTGTGCATTACATTTGGTGTGTAATAAACTAAGGACAATACAGATGTCATTACTGCCAGGAGCCTGAGAGACCCATGGGGCTGATAGGGAAGACAGACACATGTAGTTACTGCCCTAACTGCCAGACAGTTTCTTCTTCATCTCCTGGCATTCCCAGGGAGGGACAGTTGGAAATGTTTGAATTTTCATGAATGCCAATGTCCATAGTTAATAGGTTAGGCTGGACACTGTGAGTGAATGGGAGGAGGAGAGGGAATGGTTATAAAGAGAAGTGGCTTCAGAGAGAGAGGTCAATGTAGACAAGCGTGGAGACTAGAGGACTGAGCCACAACTTTACCTTTTGCAGTGACCCAATAAAGCAAGTAGAGACCTAGGAGTGCCTATGGGTCCTCAGAGTTGTAGGGCTTGCTATGGAATTCCTTCTCTTGTATGGGCATTATAATATGCATTATAGTGCATACATGGGAGTGCATTTGGATTTTGGTTGCCAGTGTCTGCATTCAGCACATGCCAGGATGGAGTGAGCAGTGATGAGAGGAGAAAGATCAGATTTTGCTTAATATGAGTTATCTGAATTTTAAGCAGCTTCTGGGCTTCTGTCTCAGAACAAGAATGTCTGGAGACTGGCCACTGGCCAACCTAACAATTAAAAGAGAACAATGCTGTTTATGTTTATTCATTTTTTTGAGTGACTTTAAAAGATGTTAGTTAAACCCTACAGCAATAAGAGGGAATGCTTTATTTTTCTCTCCAACTACAAATTCCGGAACCATATTCATTCTGACTTTTCAGGCAGACACATCAAAAGCAAATTCAAATGTATATGAGATGGAATGTGTGGCATTTTGATTCACATAAGCAAACATCCATTGAGCACCTACTATGTGCTTTACTGCATGGGTGAAGGTGCAAAGGCGTGTAGAGAACTGATGGGATATTGTGTGTAGAGAACAGAAAGCTGACTAATTAGCTGGAACATAGAATGCATGAAAGAGAGTGCTGTGTAATGATCCTGGAAAGGTAGGCTGGAGTCACGTTGCAAAGGGCTTTACATGCCAAAAAGTCGGGTCTGTGTTATATCCCAGAGATAATAGGAAGCTGCTGGAGCTCTTTAAGCAGGTGAAAAGACATAATCAGATCTGTGCTACAGGTATATTGATTTGGCAGAATGTGACCTTAAGAGACCTTGCCTGGGAGGAAACTGCCACTTCCCATGCTGGGGTCATGCATGGTGAGTGCTCACATTAAACTGGACCCACATGCTTTACCATGTTTTACTCACACCATCCACCTGCCGTTACTACCCTCCCTCCTTTCTAGAAACAGAAATCTTATCAACACTACCACTGATTTTGGAAAGGATATGCACAAATTAGTTGCCCTATAGCTGCACTCACTAAATCTGATGTCTCAGAGCAAAAATCCTGTCCCTAGCTACGACTTCCCTATGTGTATTGTGTTCCCCAATTATAATATAAAGTCCTTGGGGGCAAGAGCTATTTCTTTTTTGGCTTTCGTATCCCTAGTGTTCAGTAAAGTGCCTGGCACATAATAAATACTTATTCGTTCATTTATTTATTCATTTTGAACCCATGAGAGGTAATAAGCTCACTGAGTGGCTTATTGAGAAAAAAGGCTCAGTTCAGAGCCTTGTGGGACACTCCTGATTAGAAGGTGGTTTGGAGATTATGGCCCAGATTATGTCATGGATACTGAAAAGAAGTGGCCATGGAAGGAGGAAGCCTCAAGAAAGAGCAGTGTCATGAAAACTCAGAGAGAGAGAAGAAAATATAGAGGAGATGGAATTGTCATCATTGTCAAATGCTAGATAGAGGTCAACAAGGACGGAGGACTGAGGAAAGACCGTCATATTTGGCAATTAAGGATCATTGGTACCTCTAGAGAGAGTAGTTTCAGGTGAATGATGAGATTGGAAACCCAATTTCAAGGGCCTGAGAGAAAATGGAAGTAATGATTGTAGACAAAGTTTTCTTGGAATTTTGCTGTGAGTTGGAAGAGTGATATAAGACAAAGGCTTGAGGGGATAGTAGGATCAAATGAAAGTTGTTTTAAGGATAGAGAAGATCTGGGCACGTTTGTAAACAATAATAAAGGAATTAGTATCTAACCATTCTGGAAAGCAATTTGGAACTATGTTCAAAGGGCTATAAAACCATGTGTACCCTTTGACCCAGAAATAGCACTGCTAGGTCTGTATTCCAAAGAGAATGAATAAAAGGGAAAAGAATTTATATGTACAAAAATATTTTTGTGGTGGGAAAGAATTGGAAATTAAGGGAATGTCCATCAAGTAGGAAATGGCTGGACAAGTTGTAGTATACGATTTTGAGGGAACACTAGTGCTATAAGAAAAGATGAGCAGGATGGTTTCAGAAAAACCTGGGAAATCTTATATGAACAGATACAAAGTGGAGTGAGCAAAACTAGGAGAACATTGTATCATAATAATAGCAACATTGTAACAATGATCAACTGAGAAAGACTTAGCTACTCTGTTCAAGACAATGATACTAGACAATCTAAAGAGTTCATGTTGAAAACTACTCTCTGCCTTCAGAGAGAGAGAACTAATGAACTCTTAAGTACAAACTGAAGCATTTTTTTTCACTTCCTTTATGTTTCTTGCTTTTAATTCTTTTGGCAACATGGCTAATATGGAAAGATGTTTTGCATGACTCTACATGTATCACTGATATTATATTGCTTGCCTTCTTAATGAAGGATGGTCAGGAGGGAGAGAGAGAATTTGGAACTCAAAATTTTAAAAAAGAATGTTAAATAAAAATAAAAAAGAAGAAAAGGATTTAGAAGATAGGGAGAGATGAAAGATAAGTATGGAAGAAGGGAAGATTTAGGAGTACAAGGAGAGGGGGTGGCATCAGAAAGGAAAAGAGCCACCTCTTCATCAGGATCTAGAGTAAAGAAAGAGAGAACGGGGGATGGTGTCAAGGGATTTCAAGATGTAGAATAAGGGAGAAAAGGGAGATTTTTCATGGGGAGATTTTTGTGAATGGCCTCTATTTTCTCAGTTAAGTATGAGTCAAGAGCAGAGAGGAGGTGGTGTGGGAGGCTCAGAAAAAGAAGAGAAAGTTTGGAACAGCTGCTGTGGGGTGTGCTAAAGAGAGGCAGTTGCACATGTTCTATTTCCCCCAAAAAAACTGCAAGCTCATTAGTCAAAGCCAGAGTCAAAGGACTTTGCGATAGAAGGTATGTTAGAAACTAAAGAGCAACTTCTCATGCTACAGATGAGAAAACTGAGGTCTAGAGAGGTACACTAACTTGCCCAAGACCACCTGAGCCAGGATTTGAACCCAAGTCTTTTAACTCATTACCTAGTGCTCTTTCCACTATGTCTCGAGGACAAGGACTATATTATTTTTCATATTTGCATCCCTAATATCGTGTACACAGTAGGTACTTCATGCATATTTTCAATTGAATAGCATGAGATATCCAAGAGGCAGTTATTAAACACCTACTATGTATCAGGTATTGTTAGAGATACAAAGAAAGACGAAAACATGGTTCCTGTTATCAAGGGACTCATAATTCAATGGAGGAGACAACATGTAAATTCTGTGCAAACAAGCTATAATCAGTTATAGTCAAAATAAGGTAAACTGAGGCACAAAGTTCTGAGCATGAGCAATTTATCAATAAATTGTATCTGAGATTTTTCAGAAAAGCTAAGACCTCAAATGAGGGGGACAGTTCTCTTTTATATTTTGGGGGGAATATAGAACAAAGAATCGAACTTTGTATGCAGGGAACAAGTTATGATTAGAAAAGAGCTTGACATCAGCATTCACGACTAGCAACAATCCCTTCCTTTTCATATCATTTCAGAAATGTTCATTGTTTGAGTTCACCGCAAGGTTAGAGATAGAGGACCAGACTTCTTTTATCACAGACTAGACATCCTTGCAGCATACCTTGGTAATGTAAAGATACTAGATCAGGTACTACATTCTGGTGTCCACCCGCATCCTTGAAGGATAGCAGATTTCCTTGAGACGGGAAAAGAAGAATGATTAGTAGGAGAACTGGATTAGTTGGGGAGATTAGCATTAAAAGAATCAGCAGAGACTCCAGGCAAAATGTGGAATATTAACTGAGACTGGAAGGAAGTCAGGGGTCCAGGAGGCAGAGATGAGGAGGAAGAGCATTCCAGGCATGAGAGACAGCCAGAGAAAATGTCCAGATTGAGGAGAAAGAGTATCTTTTTCATGGAATAGCAAGAAGGCCAATTTCAAAGCACAGTGGGGAGAGGGGGCATGTATTTTATGATCTGTCGACACTTGCTGTTCCCTGAACATGACACCCCATTGCCCAAGTCTGTGCCTTTTCATTGGCTGTCCCCCATGCTTGAATTGCTCTCCTTCTTTTACTCTGTCTCATGGATTCCCTGGCCTCTTTCAAGATAGCTCAAGAAACCTTGTTGTTATTCAGTCATTTCAGTCATGTCTGGTTCTTTGTGACCCCATCTGAGGTTGTCTTGGCAAAGGCACTAGAGCAGTTTGCCATTTTCTTCTCTAGCTCATTTACATGTGAGGAAACTAAGACATACTGGGTTGCCCAGAGTTACCCAGCTAGTAAGTATCTGAGGCTTGATTTGAACTCAGATCTTCATGACTCCAGGGTTAGCACTCTCTCCACTGTGCCACCTAATTGGCCATCAAGAACCCTACCTTCTGTAAGAGGCATTTCCCAGGGTTCCCTCCGCCCCACCATTCCCCAGTGCTAATGCTTTATTTTTGAGATTATTTTCTGTCTTCTTGGTATGTATTGTATGAGCATAGTTGTTTACATATTGTTTCCCTCAATAGAATGTGAGCTCTCCAGGGCTCAGCACAATGCCTGGCACATAGTAAGAGAGTAATACATGCTTGTTGACTGATTGAAGGACAGCTTAGGTGCTGCCTCCTACATGAAGTCTTTCCCGATTCCCCTAGTTATTAGAACTTTCACTAATTAGACAATTAGAAATTGTTTTTATTGCCTTCTTCAGAGTATGTATTTGTGTGTATGTGTGTCCATGATCTGTCAGCCCTCATCATTCAAAGATCATTTTGTTTTACTTCCCCAGAACCTAACACTATTCCACATACATATCAGGCATTTAATAAATATTTGTTGAATGAAATGAATCGATTGGAGTTTCAGAAGATCCACTTTCTGCTCAATGGAATGGGAAAAATTCCTTGCAATTAGAGCTGTTGCAAAGTGGAAAGGACTGCCTCATAAGGGAAGCAAGTGAGCTCCCCATCATCAAAGGTATACAAGCAGAGATTAGACAATCATTAACTTGCCAAGCATAATTGCTTCATGTTTTAAATAGGAATTGGACCAGAAATTACGTGAATCTTGGGCTGATTGCAGTCCTCCTTGTCCAGAGCATTGGGCCTGACTCCTACAGAGCCCCATTCTGTACAGCTTGGTCTTTCCAGATAATTTAATTAAGAAAGTCCAAGGTTCCCCCATAATCTCAGATCCTCCTGGTGCTTGAGGTACAAAAAGTTGATACCTACACATTGGGTTCCATTTTATTGTGGTGGATTTTGGAACACAGAAGTCCAAAGTAAGGAGATAAATCATTTGGGCCATTATTTTTTAAAAAGAGTTTCATAAGTGGAGATTTAAATAAATCTAAATTTAGCATACTTGTAAAAAAGACTTGTGATGCTTTCATAACTAGGGTTTGTGCCTGTAGTTGCTGGGGCAGGGAGAGGGAAGGAAACAGGTTTTTGGAAACTGCCCCTTCTTGCTCCCCAAAGCTGCTTCATTCCTATAACAACTGAAGAAACAGCAAGTGAAGCTTACATAACCTTTTCAACTTTGCAAAATGCTTTGCATTTTATTTCATTTGATCTTAAAAACAGTTCTGTGAGACTATGTCATTTTCAATTGTCATTTTGGAGATAAGGAAAATGAGGCTACGACACATTAGGCAAGATGTTATATCCCCACAGCCTGAAGTGAGATTCAAACTCAAGACTTCCTGATTCTGTCTCCAAGTCTATCTGTTCTACCAGGCTGCCTCTCAAAGTGACTGACCCACAGAAACTATCTGCCATCACCTCCCTCTCCATCCCCCTATTCCCCCTCATGGCTAATGTTACACCACTTCTTATATTCATGACCCTATGCTGAGCACTCTGAAGGAGCTAAAACCTTGGCATGAGGGTGAGTCCATGACTGTGATTAGAGAGAGAGAGCACAGCATGGGCACTGTTCTTACTGGTCACTTTTCCCATCTTTGCATGCCAAACAAATACATCATTATTACAAATGGATTTCTTGTGAGTTTTCATCTCCACAAGGAGGCAGCACATTTTCTTATGGAATAAATATTGTGTTGGATTTCTTCTCCAGGGAACAGGCAGTAAGCTATTCTAAAAGGTGACCAGCCTGCTAGTGAAAGGAATATGGTATCTACCTTGTATGTAACAATAATAATGAATAATAACACCTTACAGTGGCATTCAACTTTTCAAGTATTTTTACATCCATTATTATGGCGTGGGCTAACGGCACAGGACCATCTCAGGCTGTGCTTATGTGGAGGTTTTCTTTAGGAAATAGTCTCCAATTCTACCTTTTACTTAAAAATTCTCTGTGGGATTAAAGATTGTTGTTTTTAGCCCTGTTAATGCTAAAATCTTAGAGATCATTGAGTCCAGTCTTCTTATTTTATAAGGGCGGAGAGAGTCTATGTCCTCGGATTTCTCAGGATTCTCCTTCAGCTCCTCTATTCCAAAATCCAGGGCACTTAACACCATGTCATATTGTCTTTCAAATGAAACACTGCTTCCACAGGGTTATTCAATTTAACCACCCCATCTATTTGAATAAGATGGAAAAAATATGGAAGGGAATGAGGAGATCTCTCTAGTCACTTTCTTGCCTCTTCCCAGCTATTGGACCATTTCTCCTAGCATATACCACCTGGGCCATGGAGCAGGATTCCAGAAGCCAACAGATGCAAAGATTGCCCACTTGGCCTCTGCCTCTCCTGTGGCCAGTCTGAGAAGCAATTGCTAAGATGGTCTGGGAAGGTCCTAATTTACAGCTGCTACCTCTGGCTGCTGTTAGGGCCCTAGCAAGTCAACCTCATTTCTATTTGTCATAATGCCTTGTACTCCAGTGCGAATGAGAGTTTCTGGAGAAGCTAGGTTCACTTCTAAGATCTCATCTCATTTTATGATCAGCTTGAATGCAAAGACATTCCTGACTTAAGAAATGATATGAATGAAGCTTAAATTAATTTTGGTTCCTTGGGGATTGAGGTGTTGCTCATTCTAGCACCATCCAATATCTTGAGTACCTCCAGGGCAAAACAATCTAAACAACGATTTTCCCCATGGTCCTCCAGGTCCTATTACTGACCATTCCAATGAGTTGTCTAATTTTTTTTTCAGTTGCAAGCAGATCACTATGCTCTAGGGACTATTAAAATTCATTCTACATGAATAGAGTTTCTTGTAATCATCACATGTGCCCATTTGTATTAGGGGAATTTAGGGAAGAAAGCCTGAAAAGTCTTCTCTCTGCTGTTGGAGCATGAAGGAGCTGGTAATTCAGTCCACTGCCCCTAACCAGAACAGAGCAAGAGGCAGGAGTGTATCTAGCCATCCAATCATCCATCCATCAGCTATTATTTATTGTTACTGATATGTGTCAGGCACTGTGCTAGGTTCTGAGGTTACAAGTACAAAAAAGTGAAACCATCCCTATTTGAAATAAGCTTACATTCTAATGGGAGAGATAACAAGAACATTGTTAATCCTAAAAAAGTTATGAAATTCTCAAAAGAAAGGTTAGGATTTATAGGTGGAAGAGATCTTTGATATCATCTAATCCAACTCCCCATTTTACAGATGAGGAAACTGAGGCTTACAGAGGTGAATAATTTGGCAACTCACAACTTACATGAGTGGTAAGTTGTACCAAAGCCAGGATTTGAGCTCTGATCTTCTGACAATCTCCAGGGTCCTTTCTATTCCCCCACAGTTTTAGGACACCTCACTGAAATGAGGACCATTTTTATGAATGACAATCGGATCAGGGAGATGAGGACACATACCTGTGTCAGAAAGTCAGTTGAGGAAACACCAGAGAGTCTAGAGTTTTTGAAAGTCAGTTGAGGAAATACCAGAGAGTCTAGAGTTTTCCTGTTTTAACTAACACCTGCAGTGGTAGGGAGAAGAAGAGGCTAGTGTTGGTTTTTGGATGAGTAGAAAGGATTTCTGTGACATTATGACTCTATATGCTTACCAAATCTGATCTGGGGATTCACTCATTCATTCACTCAACAAGATTTAATGAAGTACCCTCTGAGAAGACAAAAAAGACAAATAAACAGTCCTTAACCTCAAGGAGTTTATTTTCTGTTAGAGAGAAACAAAATGTACATAGGTAAATATAGAAAAAATAGGCATTAATTTAATATGAAAGGGAGTCTTCTGGAAGGCATAGCAATTGGAAAGAATGAGGAAAAGCCTTGTAATGTTAATGAGAGTTGCTTAATTAGGGGAGACTTATTATGAAACAGTTAAAGATCTTCTTTACCCATTAATAGGCCTCAGGTGGAGTCCAATAAAGGCAGCTTGATTAGGAGAGGCATATTTGGTAGGAAGGCTCACACCTTTTTTCAATTTCTAATGAGGGACTAGGTCACCAGGATCATGATGCCTTCTGTCTCTAAAAAGTGTAAAAATACTCTGAGATGAGGTTTTGCTTTCAGGGCTTACCCTTTGGAAGAAGGTTCATGTGCCATACAAGACTCTGGGTAACCATTAAGGAACCATTAAGGCTTTGAAAACCCAGATCCTGGTGCTTCTCTCTCTGGTAACTACATATGTATGTAATGGTCAGACAGGTGGATCTGTCTGTTGATCTGTGATATATGTATTGCTTATGGTCAGATAGTTGGAAGCCCTGTCTATTGGTCTTTATATCTCTGCTTATATTTTCTCTGATGGTGAATATGATTAAAAAAGATTGTTGACCCCTCAAAAGTTGCTTTCCTTTTAGAAAAGCAGATCAACTAGCTTGTTGTACTAGCAGGCCATCCTGGATGTGTCAGGGTGCTTGCTGTTATAGGCCTCATGACAGAGAGAGAGAGGGCCCTTGAACTGAATCTTAAAGAAAGTTAGAGCTTTTAAGAGGCAGAAATGAAAAAGTAATATATCCAGGTACAAGGGACAGCCTGGGCAAAGATACAGTGATGAAAGATGGAATGTCAGATATGAGGCACAGAAAGTAGCTGTTCCAACAGTAAATCAACAAGTATTTAAATGCTTACTAGGTGAGTTCAAATCTGACCTCAGATACTTACTAGCTGTGTGACCCTGGGCAAGTCACTTAACCCTCTTTCCCTTGGTTTCTTCATCTGTAAAATGAGCTGGAGAAAGAAATGGCAAAGCTTTCCAGTATCTTTGCCAAGAAAACCCCAGATGAGGTCATGAAGAGTCAGACATGGCAAAAAAAATGACCAAAACAAAACAAACAAGTACCAAGCACTACACTAGAGAAAGAGAACAAAGAAAGGCAGATTATAGTCTGTACCTTCAAGGAATAATGTGGTCTAATTGGTGAAATAACATGTAAATAATTAGCTACATTCAAGGTATATACAGACCACATGAAGATACTCTGAAAGGGAAAGAACTAGAAGCTGAGGACATTAGGAAAGACCTACATTGAGAAAGAGTCTTGAAGGAAGCCAGGGAAGCTAAGAGAAGAAAGGAGGGCATTCCAGGCAGGAGGAAGAGCCAGTGCAAATGTTTAATGACTGGAGATGAAATATTATGTTCAAAGATCTGCAGATATACTAATGTAGCTGAATCATAGAGTGCCTGGAAGGGAGTAATGTGTGAGAAGACTGGAAAGTTAGGTGCTTCAAAGAATTGTCACTAGGTTCCCTAGTCTCTAGCTGAATGGCTAGTCCAAAGTGTCTAATACAGTATCTGGCATAAATGTCATTGATTGATTTTCTGCCAACTAGTAATAGTAACAATAGCTCACATTTATATAATAAAATGCATTTATATTGCATATAAGCTATACAGTTATGTAAACTTTGAAATACATTCTAGCCCCTCATCCCATCCCCAAGCATCTCTCCTGTGAAGGACATAGCTCAGTTATTATCATGCCCATTTTAAAAATGAAGAAAGTAAAACTCAAGTAGCAGAGGGAGTTAGTAAGGATTGCAGGGCTAGCAATTTTAGGAGCTAAGCATATGGTGGAAAAGCTGCACTAGTAGACTCAAGGACTTGACGGACTTGCAACAAACCACCTCATACCGTGGTTCCCCCCACCTCTCCATCTTTCCAGTGCCTTGGGGACCCTGGTTCCTGGCTGCAGAGGTTTGCCCAGGCCATGACTGACAGTGTGGCTACAGTCTTTCAGGACCAAAAGCCTACTAGGGGATGAAACCTCATAGCAGCAGCATTAAAGAGCTCTGAACTCCTTGTGTTGGGGCAGTCAGCCCCATAACACTAGTATGGCAGCTCTCTGAACTGTTGGTGCTGGTCCAGAGAATTAAGCCACAGAAAGAGTAGGACAGGACGCCGGGACAGGTGTGTGTGTGTGTGTGTGTGTGTGTGTGCATGTGTGTGTGTGCATGTGTGTGTGTGTGTGTGTGTGTGTGTGTGTAGAGCTATGTAGCACTCCACTAAGCCTGAGAGAAAGAGCACATGTAGCTATGACCAGTTTTTCTTCCAAAAAGTCACTTGCCCAGACTGTTTTTTTTTAATGTCTTAATTATGTGTAAACAATTTTTAGCATTTCTTTTTTAATTTAGAATTTAGAATTCCGAATTCTCTTCTTCTCTCCCTCACCTCCACCCTTCTTGAGAAGGCAAACACTTTGATATAGGTTACATGTACAGTCATGCAAAACATTTCCATATTAGCCATCTTACAACAGAAAATACAGATTAAAAAAAAGGAAAAAAGAGTATGCTATGATCTGTATTCAGACTACATCAGTTCTTTCTCTGGCAGTGTATAGTATTTTTTATCATAGTTGTTCGGAATTGTCTTGGATTACGGAGAAGAGCTAAACCTTTCATAGTAGAACCTCATTCAATATTGCTGTTACCCATGCACAATGTGCTCTGTTTCTGCTTACTTCACTTTGCATCAATTCATGTCAATCTTCCCAGGGTTTTTCTGAAACCATCCTGCTTATCATTTCTTATAGCACAATAGCATTCCATTACAACCATATACCACAACTGGTTTAGCATTCCCAAATTGATGAATATCTTCTCAATTTCTAATTCTTTGCTACCACAAAAAGAAGTGCTGTAAATATTTTTTTACTTATAGACCCTTTTCCATTTTAAAAATCTCTTTGGTATATAGACCTAGCAATGGAATTGCTGAGTCAAAGGGTAAACACGTGTTCATAGTTTTTTGAGCATATTTACAAATTGTATTCCAGAATACTTGGATCAGTTCACAATTCTATCAACAATTCATTAGTGTTCCAATTTTTCCACATCCCCTCCAGTATTTGCCATTTTCCTTTCCTGTTATGTTAACCAGGTTAAGGTTTTAATTTAATTCAATAGTGATTTAGAGCATTTTTTCGTATGATTATGGATAGATCTCTTCTTCTGAAAATTGCCTCTTCATATCCTTTGACCACTTATCAACTGATATTATAAATTTGACTCAGTTCTCTATGTATTTGAGAAATGAGGCCTTTAACAGAAAAACTTGCTGAAAAATTTCCTCCCCAGTTTCCTGCTTTCCTTTTAATCTTAGTCACATTAGTTTTGTTTGTCCAAAACCTTTTTAATTTAATGTAATAGAAATTATCCATTTTACATCTCATAGTGCTCTCTATCTCTTATTCAGTCATAAATTCTTCTCTTATCCATAGATTTGACAGGTAAAACATGCTATGCTCTCCTAATTTGCTTATGTCCACATTTATGTCTAAATTATGTACTCATTTTGACTTTATCTTGGTATATGGTGGGAGATGTTGATTAACCCAGATTGTTGAACTGTGAATTGTCTAGCATGGAAGGAAGTTGAGATACTTTGATATCCAATTCCTAAGGAAACTATAACCAGAGGGGAGGAAGTCAGAAAGTGAGTGATAGGGGAAAATAAAGGGGGCAGGGGAAGACTGAAATTACTACAGATCTCAGGAAGAAGAAAGAATATAAACTGATCAATCAACAGGGAAAATATTAACAAAAAAGAAAATATGGCCTCATAATCTAGTAAAAGAATTCAGGTTTTTATGAATAATTCTCACAAAACAAAGGAAAATGATCCAAGTCTTGAGACAGAGGATTCTATGGAAAGTAAGGAAAACTTGCAACCACAACACACTCTTTCTTAGTAGTTCAAAAATAAAATGAGAATTATGAGAGTAGAATTTGTGGCTTTCACAGAAAAAATAATGGGCAGAATATAAAAATTGGAATTTCCAATGGAAAATTTTTACCAAAGAAATAAAAGAGAACATAGATGGGGAATGCAAATATACAGTAGTGAAGGACAATTCCAAAAAAGGGAAGCAAAAACCCAATAACATTAAAAGAAAATATGCTCACTATGGCAGGCTCAACATACTGATCTCAAAGATACGGTATGTATGGATGACCTAGAGATTATAGGTCTCCCAGAAGAACATGGCAGGACAAAAAACTTTAACACTATTATGGAGGAAATAATGAAAGATACCTGCACAGAACTTCTGAACGTGGAAAATGAAATACCAATTGAAAGAATTCACATATCATCTCCAGGAAAAAAAAAACCTATGGCTGCAAACTCCAGAACACATAATGGTTAACCTTAACAATTCAATTTAGAAACACATTCCTGCAAGAGATCATAAGGAAGACTTTCAAATACAAAGGAAAATTCTAATAACACAAGACTATTCTGCACCCACCAGAGAACTTAAGAGGAAATAGAGTACTGTGTTCTGAATAGCAATGGAACTCAAGACACAGCCCAGGGTGATCTACCATGCAAATGCAAGCTTAACCATATGTGATAAAAGATGGATGTTCAATAATAAAGGACTCTGCATTGAAACATTTTTAGAAAGAAAACCAGAATTGAAGAGATTGTTTCTTAAACACTCCAAACAATAGAAATGAAGGAAGACTGAATAAATGCATCAGCCAAGAACAGCAATAGTAATAAGCGGAGAGACCTGTAAGAGACCTCTTTCTACACGCACACAAGGAAAACACTCTATACAGTAACAGCAATATTGTTTTAAGAATGACTTTGAACAAATAAGTTATTTTGATTATTACAAATTCCCAAATTAACTATGAAGGACATATGAAGAAAGATGCTATCTACATCCAGAGAAAGAAATAGAAGTATGCATAGAATAATTATATATATATATGTATGTTATATATATATACATGCATATGTATACACACATATGTATGTATATACATATATATATGCATACCGATTTTTGTCTAATGGTAACCATTTCTAAGAGAGGGAGAAGGGGAAGGGAAGAAAAAAGGGAAATGCACATGATAATTTTGTTGTATATTTGAAAGCAATAGCAAGTTGTGCATAGTGAATTTGCAGTTTCAGGTGCAATCATCTCTTTTATTGTTCAATGTAATGGAAATGATGTTTTATTCCATAAATTAAAAATAAAATATAAAAATGTATACAAGGAGATGGGATGAAGGTGGAAGTCTGGTGGAGATAACTGTGAAGAGAGGCAGATATGGGATATTGACAGAACTTGGAGACACCCTGCCTGTTGGTGAATACATTTTTTTTTGTAGGATTACGTTGCAACACAGGAGAGTACATTAACAGAAGAGGGGAGCAGGAGGATAGAGAGGAATATGTGATGTGCCAGGGTCAACTCAAAGGAAATCCCATTCAAAATAACTACAAAATGCACAAAATATGGGGATCAACTTCCTAAAACAAACGAATCAAATGAAGTGATATGAGAAGACACACAGCTGTTATATATTTCACATGTTTTTGGACTTTTTCGGTATGTTGATCAATGGTGCTGATTTTTTTCTTTAAAAAATACTATTTGTAATATGTATTGGCTCCCTGGGAGAGAACATGTGAGGGATATTTGGGATTAACTATGATGATATAATTAACAAAAAATCAATAAAATTATTTTAAAAATATATATGTAAAATAAATGCAAGATAGATAGTGGAGTGAGATATCAATGCTGGAATAAATACATATCCTATATGTGTGCTAAATCTTATTGCCAGATAACTTTTAGGTCCTAATGTGTTATACCTCTCAGGTAAGAGAGACAGAGCCTTCCATTCCAGGCAGTGAGTAGGTTCACAGGCAGATCATTTTGGTGCTGGGGAAGGGAGAGGGAAGGGGGTTGGTTCCTTGCAATTGTCCTCAGATCATACCTTGTAGGACATCAAATTAGAATGCTTTAAAGATTACAAAGCATATTTCTTATCATAACCTAGTGATCTAAGTATAAATATTATATATTTTTGTAAATATTATCATCTGTTCTTTGTCTTTCTTTTTTGAACCATACTAGTGTATGATTTCATTGATACAGGGAACTCCCTTCTCAGACAAAGGAGATCACCCCCTACTTTGCTACCTACAACCTTAGAGAGATGCTTAGACTTAGTTAAATGATTTGCCCAGGCAGGTGGTGTCAGAGGCAGGACTTAAAACTAGGTCGATTAATTCTAATTTCAGTTTTTTCTAGGATACCATACTGCTTCTGGACAGCTAGCGGGCACAGTGCATACAACACTGGATCTGGAGCCAGGAAGATCTGAGTTGAAATCTGGATTCAAATGCTTACTAGTTGTGTGACCCTGGAGAAGTCACTTAACTGATATCTACCTCAGTTTCCTTATCTGTAAAATGGCCATAATAATAGCATCTACCTCCTAGGGTTTTTATGAGGAATAAGTGAAATGATGATGATGATGATGTATTATTGCTATTATTTGTTGTTATCACTTCTACTGTTACTACTACTACTACTACTACTACTACTACTACTACTACTACTACTACTGTTACTACTACTACTGTTACTACTACTACTACTACTGTTACTAAGGCTAAGATGGCTAAATGGCACAGTAGATAGAACACTGGACCTGGAGTCAGGAAGAATCATCTCCCTGAGTTCAAATCTGTGTAACCCTGGGCAAGTCATTAATCTTGTTTGCCTCTGTTTCCTAATCTATAAAATGAGCTGGAAAAGGAAATGGCAAACCACTTCAGTATATTTGCCAAGAAAACCCCCAAAGGGGTCATGAGATGTCAGACATGACCAAAACAACTGAACGACTAAAACTGATCCCATTCAGAAATCTATGAACTTAGGAAACTTGTCTTTATGACTTACCGATGTATCATCATCTGAAATCTGAGAAAGGTTATTATAGAAAACAGAGTGATGACCTGGGCCCAAGGAGTAGAATCCAACGTGGGTAAGAGATTAAGAGTAGCTATGGTTGTCTAGTAATGGGCTAAGAGACTATAGAATGTTCTTATGTTAGTGTTATTCTGAAATTCTATATTGATTTGATTCTATCTTTTCCTCCCTACTTCTCCCTTAATTGGATACTGAGTGATTTTTCTTGCTTCCTACTGCCTCTCTCTGTTAACACCTTCAGGTCAGTTATAAAGAGTAAGACACATTCCACCCAAGTAACCACTTTTGCTTCTGCTACTGCTACTGTGCTCAGCAGTGGCTTAGTGGATAGAGTATTGAAATCAGAAAGACTGAGGCAAATCTTGCCTCTAATACTCAGCTTTCTAACAAAGTTGTTGAGCTCCTCCCAGCACCCCCATTTTGGAGAAGACCCAAATGAAATGTTACTTGTAAAAATTCTCTGCATTCAGGAGACAGCATCGTGGGATGGAGACAAAGGAGGCTTGGGTTAAAATCCTTCCTGCCTGTAATCCTTACTAGCTATGTGACTATAGGCAAGTTTATTAACTCCTTTGAATCTCAATTTCTTCATCTACAAAGTGTAGATAAAAATAATTGTACTACTTAACTCTAGATTGTTGTTAGAAAGGCTCATTGGTTTTTTTTGTTTTGTTTTGAAAATTTTTATTTTCCATTCCAAATTCTCCCCCTCTCTATACTTTTGCCCCATTTAGTGAGAAGGCAAGAAATCTAATACATATATGCATATATATGTTCATGCAAAACACATTTTGATATTTGGCATGTTGCAAAAAAGTAAGAATAAAGAAACAAAGAATATATTTGAATATGTACTCAGAATTCATCAGTTCTCTCTCTGGAGGTGGCAAACATTTTTCATCATAAGTCTTTTGGATTTGTTATAGATCATTTTATTATCAGAGTTGCTAAGTCTTTCACAGTTGATTATTGTTACAATATTGTGGTTACTGTATATACTGTTCTCACGCTTTTTCTCACTTCATTTTGCATCAGTTCATATATCTTCCCAGGTTTTTTCTGAAAGCCTCTCCTTCATTTCTTATAGCACAATAGTATCCCATCACAATTGTGTATGATAACTCATTCACACATTTCCCAATTGATGGGCATCCTCCTAATTTTCAATTCTTTGCAACAAAAAAAGAGCTGCTATAAATATTTTTGCATATAAGGGTTCTTTTCCTCTTTCTTTGATATCCTTGAGTTATAGACCTAGTAGTGTTGTTGCTGGGTCAAAGGGTATACAGTCTATAGCCTTTTGGATGTGATTCCAAATTGTTCTCTAGAATGATTGGATTAGTTCACAATTCCACCAACAGTGCATTAGTATACCTGTGTTCCTACATCCTTTGCAGTTTCTATCATATTAGCCAATCTGGTGTATGTGTGAGGTAGTACCACAGAGTTGTTTTAATTTGCATTTCTCTAATTACCAGTGATTTAGAACATTTTTATATGACTGTTGATTACTTTGACTTCCGAAAACTGAGAAAAGCTCTTTGTAAACTCCAAAGCAATAGAGAAATGTAAATTGTTATATTATTGATTTCAGTGAGGTATGTTTTGAGGCGTGCTAAAAAGGAACTGCTCCAGCCAAAATTGTGTCATTCCATAGATTATGGGTGTGATATGATGTATTTAAACTCATAATAGGGATCAATTTAAGGAAAAATTATGGGCCATTGTCTTAACTAGTCCAACAGAGTGATCTTGTCCTTCTCTTAATCCTTTCCTTTTGGCAGAAGTGACAATAAACAATAAGATGACCAAAGAATAGGCAAGAGAAACAACAGAAAGACAGACAATGGACAGTCATTCACAAGATGTGGAATAAAGAGCCTGAAAAATAGAGACATTTTACATGAGATGTAAAGTGAGACATTTTATGCTGTTTCATACATTTCTGTAAAGTGGTGTATGTGTGTGTGTGTGTGTGTGCGTGTGTAAAATCAAAATATTGTAAAATGAATCATCTTTCAAATGGCAAAGGGGAGCTCATGGTTTAAAGGAATCCTGTGGTGAATCTTTTTATAAGGCTAACCGTAATAATAAAATGAATCATCACCCTTCCAATTTTATATTTTAAGAAATTAGATTTTTAACATTCAATTCAAAAAGTATTTTTAAGCATTTGGCATGCATTTAGCATGAATTTTTTTAGAGCAAGGCACGTATGTAAATGCCAAAGGATATAAAATCTTTCCTCCATGTATCTCAGGGGGTCCCACAAACTCTGACTACTAGGATACTTTAAGTTTTGACAGAGAAGCGTCCTATTAAGAATGCAACTGTTACTGATCTTGTGATACAGACATCATTACCCAGTCCTTCAGTCCATGAACTAAGACTTCAGGCAGCTTACAGCCCTGACTGATGCCCAAGACTTCCTCAAGGAGATGCACATCATAGAGCAACAGAAGGATGGATATGCAGGGAAAGAATTCCAAGAACCCCAGATTCTCTACAGCCAGGGACACCAGCAAAACGTCTTACCGATGTCTTTTGCTCTCCCTTCTTCCAAGACAACCACAGTAGAAGGGTCAGTTTAGAAACATGAGTTCGTAAGCCTGGATTTTCCCCTCTTTCATGTGTTGCCTGCAGACAGCCTTAGGGTGATGGCTTTGTTCCCTCTGGGCAATAGCTACTCCATCTTATTTTTATAATTCAGCTATAATTCTATAGTTCAGTATGGTAGCCTTGTAGAGTGAGTAGGGCATTACAGATATCCCAGTGACGCCAGGAGCCATGCATGAGGAGATAGAAGATGCGGAGGTAGATGTATGGGTAAATGACCCATAATATGTAACAATAAATTATATGTAATAATAATAATATGTTAATTCAGCAAGTAACTGAGTGTGGATTTTGTATCAACCACCCTGCTAAGAGCTAGGGGAGAGGCAGAGACATAAGAAGCAAAAAAATAAGGCATTTGAGAATTTGAAGGGGCCTTATAGAATAATAACTATGCCTTGCACTTATATATTGCTTTAGGGTTCATGATATTTGAACCTAGAAGGGACCATAGAGATAATTTAGTATGACCTTTTTATTTTGCAAATAAGGAAACTGAGACCCAGAAAGGTTGGATGGCTTGCATAAGGTTGTATAGATAGGAAATAACAGAGCCAAGATTTAAATCTAATTTCTGTAGTTCTATAGCCAGAGTTCTTTTCACCATACTGACAGGTTTTCAAAGTACTTTCACTTATTTAATCAAAATACTTTCACTTATTTAATCCATAAAGTGAATCTGTGAGAAAGAAAGGGAAGATGTTTTTATCCCCATTTTATAGAGGAGCAAACTGAGACTCTGAGGATTTAAAGTGTCTGGCCAGGGTCACACCACTATAGTAAAGTAGAAATAACATTTGACTTTGAAAAAGGATCTCTGGGTTCTCTTCCTAGCTCTGCCACTATGTGTACTGCATGATCTTCACAATGTCCCTTTGAGGGCATTGGGGCCTCAGTTTCCCTCACTGTAAAAGAAATGTGTTGCTCCTTTCAATTCTGACATGCTATGATTCTAATTTAGGAGCCAAGACTCCAGCCTGAGTCTTCTGACTCCTAATCCAGCGTTCTTTTTACTAGACAATGCTGCCTCTTGGCGACCATCTTTTAGGTCAATCCCTTTATCATAAAAGTTGGACAACTGATAACCATGGTAATTAAATGACTTATCGAAGGCCACACAGCTGACAAATGTCAGAGTCTAAACTAGAATCTAAGTCTCCTGGATCTAACTCTAGTGTTCTTTTCTTAGAAGACAGGGGCTTCAGCCTCAAGAAATGTGCAGAATATTTGGAGAGATGAACAAGACCTTAGTGCTTAGGCAGTAAATAGCAGAGGAGCTTAGGAAAAGGAAAGCTCAGTGAGCCGTCAATGAGCACAACTTTCTGGATGGTTTCAGAATGTCACCAGACCCATAAAAATACCCATTGGGCCCACACATGTGAGAGCTGACTTTGCTCCTGCAATTCACAAACCTCCCTAATGAGAACAGCTCACATTTTTATAGACTCTAAGGTTTGCAAAAACACTTTCCATATCTTGTCTGCTTTAATCCTCTCAACAACCCTGTGAGGCAACTACCACAGGTTTTGTTATCCCCACTTTCCAGATGAAGAAACTGAAACTAGGAGAGCTTAAGTAATTTACCTGTTAGGATCGTGAAACTGGTAAATGACTGAGGCCAGATTGGAAACCAAGTTTTCCTAAATTCAAGCCACCTGCTCCATTCACTGACTCATGCTGCCTCTCGTTACTATAATATCCTGCACCCAGTACATGAACAGGAGGGAACAAACATTTAAGAACTCAACCGTGTACCAGGCACTATGTTAGACACTTTATAGGTATTTTCTAATTTGATCCTCACAACAACCCAGGGAGGTAGGTGCATTTTACAGTTGAGGAAATGGAGGCAAAGGTTAAGTAACTTGCCCATGATCACACAGCTAGTAAGTAGCTGAGGCTGGATTTGAATTCAGGTCTTCCTGACTCCAGGTCCAATATTCCATCCACTGAATCCACTAGCTCCAAAAGAATGTTAGTCAAGGCAAAGGAAATGATCAAGTGTTTATTATGTGGTAGGCTTTGGGTTAAGTACTAGGGATACAAATAAAAGCAAAAAAGAAGGAGGAAAGAGAGGAAGAACAGAAAAGAGAGAGAGAAGGAAAGAAGGAAAGCAAAAAGGAAGAATAAAAGAAGGAAGGAAGGAAAGAAAAGAAAGAAAAAGAAAAAAGAAGGAGTCTCTGTACTCAAGAAGCTTATATTTCTAAAGAGGGAGGACAAGAAGACACATAAAAGAGGGCCAAGAAGGAGTTGGGGGAGGGAGAAGGTGCCTGCCTAGAGGCAAAATGGCAAAGTCTGTGAAGTCAGAGCACAGGGAGGGAAAGGAATAATGGCTGACCTGAGCCCATCCCCAAAATGGCGGCCCTGGGAGGAACTCAGCAAAGGGAGAAGAGGGCTGAGGCAATGGAGGTCTGCTCCAGAAGGAGAAGGCAGCTGAATCATGGTGGAGGAAATCCTGAGAGTCAGAAGAGTATCTGGGAAGGGGATGTTGGGATGCATCTATTTTCTCTTTTATATATTTGCCACCAAATGATCCTTAAGTCAACTCCAAAGCCTCACAGAAGCTACTGTAAATTAGCCAAGGTCAGTCCTCTTGGTCTGTGATCACTAGCCCAGGAGAGTTTCTGAGCTGATTTGTCTTTACTCCATTGGCAAACATCTTTTAAATATCTGTGGCACCCTAGCCACTGTGTAAAGTGTAATGGGGTAGAGGGGAAAGGGAATATAAACAGGAATGAAACAGTCACCACCTTTGTGGGATTTAAAATCTAGTCATGCAGAAGAGATATGTACATAAGTAATGATAATAATATTAATAACAATAATATATAAAAATAACTAGCTTCTATTTGGGGTGTCCCAAAAGTCTAAGTGCAGATTGAAGCTTTAAAAACATTAAGACTTGTGGGATACCCTATTTAGTGCCTTAAGGTTTATAAAGTGCCTTACAAATATTATCTCATTTTCATCCTCACAACAACACTGGGAGGTAGATGTTATTCCCATTTTGCAGATGAGGAAATAGAAGCAAACAGAAGTTAAGTGGGTCATACAACTACTAAGTGTGTGAGGCAGGTTTTGAACTGACTCTAAGTCCAGTGCTCTCTATCTGTAATGCCAGCTAGCTATCATATGAAAGCCAGAATATGATAAATGGGAGGAGCAAAAGAGGTGCTCTTTTAGACTAGATGGTAAAGACTTCTCCTAGCTAGACTGCAGGTAGGATCAGGGCACTTTACACAAGGTCACTTCAGCTGGGGCTTGAAGAAGCAGTAGAATTTGGATAGGCCCAGACTACAGGTAGGAATATTCTACACAGAAGGACCAAGCATAAGCAAAGGCAAGGAGGGAGGAAAACTTGGGGATAGTCTACCATGAAGAGAAGTGAGTGATGAAGCTGGCAAGATAGTTAGGGCCAGGAATTTGAGAGCCTTGAATGCCCATCTAAGAAGTTTGTACTTCACATTTTATTCAGTAGGTGACAGGGAACAACTGGAGATTTTTGAGAAGAGAAATGATGTAATCAGATTTGTGCTTTATAGAAAAATTAATTTGACAGCTGTGTGTAGGATGGATTGGAGTCAGGGAAAGCCTGGAGGTGGAAAAGTCAGTTAGAAAGCTATTGTAATAGTCCAGGGGAGTGGCAATGAGGGCATGAAAAGAAAGGATGGAATTGAGAATTTGTCATTATTTTCGGTTCTGGACTACTGTTAGTACTTATCTCTGTGAGTGGGAGGGGCTGAGAGGGGCCAGCCATGGGGGTGGGTCAGAGGTCATTAATTATCTGGTCCTATCTGAGGCCTCCTGGAATTTGTGATATCACAATAGGGAAATGCTGGTGCTTCTCATACATTGTGTTGGATAAAGTGCAATCCTAGCCATAGATCAGACTTCTCCATTTGTATTCTGAGCACGTCAGAATACAGTGGGCTTAATGGATAAAGCTATTACAAATGATCTAATTAATCCAGGAGACCACTATTTCATTACAGAGGCTTCTTGCTCCCCCAAGCTCATGCAGCTAAGAGTTATTGTCCTCAGCTCCTCCTAGTTCTGGCATTCACGTGGCTAATGTACTACCTGAGGATTCAAAGGCTTTTAATAAGACAATCCAAAACCATATTAATGTTTACTGCCTCTTGGTCCCTCAGGATCTCAAGAGCAGGAAGGATCAGAACTGAAAACTAATTGATGTTGATCCAAATCGTCTTTCTGTTCTGCCCCAGTTACACTTTTCTTTTTTTTTTTTAAATTCTGGGTATAATCCACACACTGAATAAAGACCTGTTGCTGGACAGCAACCTTCTTCTCTTTTCTGATGCAGTGCTGTATCCTAGGAGTATGATATTGTGACCCAAGTAATAGGTTGGAACTGGAGTCAGAAGTTACAAACCATAATCGAAGCTTCATCTCTTACAAATAAATACCCAATTGATTTCTTAGACACAGAATTTCCCTCATCATACCCTTCCTCAATCATTTTCAATGGTACCTTATTGCCTCTATTATAAAATAGAACATCCTAACTTTGGCTTTTAAACCTCTCCATGACTTAGATTCTATCTTTCCAGTTTTATTTTATATTTCTCCTTCTCACACGCTACTGTCCATTCAGGTAAACTGATCTGTCATTTCTCAGAAATGCCATGTTCTTTTTTGCATCTGTTCATTCTGCCATGGATAGAGCACCAGTCTTGGAGTCAGGAAGAGGGAAGTTCAAATCTGGCCTCAGACACTAGCTAGCTGTGTGACCCCTGGGCAAGTCACATAACTCTGCCTCAGTTTCCTCATCTGTAAAATTAGCTGGAGAAAGAAATGGCAAACCACTCCAGCATCTTTGACAAGATAACCCCAAATGAATTCATGCAAGGTTGAACAACAGCAACAAGAAAGGAAGTTCCTTAAGGGGAGACACTATTTTGCTTTGTCTTTGTGTCCTTGTTCATCATCATCGCCATCAATCATTTTTTGGAGGTGAGTGGAACTGATTGCCTTTTGTATCTGCATTTTCATTAGTAGGGGGAACTTCTCTCCACCAACAGAGATAAGCAAGACTCTCATACTTATTATAGCCAGAATTTTTATAGCACTTTTTACTATTATCCTCATTTTACCAATAAAGAAATTGAGGCACAAAATGGTTAAATAATTTCTTCAGGGTCACATGGCTAGTGGGTCTGACACAAGATACACCTTCAGGTCTTCCCAGCTCCAACCCCAGTGTTTTATTCATTGCATTACCTCATGGCATACATATTTCCAGCAGCATACATATCCTCTCAGTCGGTGCCTAGACTTTTGTTAAGTGACTTATTTGGAGTATAACTAGTAGTACGTGTCAAAGGTAGGATTTGAGCCCAAGTCTTCCAAAGCCCAAGCTGGGCTCTGTTTATCATGGTTCTTCTCATCTTATACATCATGGTTGGTGGATCATTGGACTAGTTGAGGGAGTTAATGTCTAAGATCCTTTACAACTCTCTATCCTACAAATTTGTGGTCTCGTGCTTAGAATGACTTACTCCCATTATTGGGGACCTGGGAAGATCATAAGATTGAGAACTAGTAGGGACATTAGAGATCATCTTGTCCAATCTACCTATTTTACAGATGAGAAAACTGAGACCTGGAGTGGTGAAATGCCCCTAGATCACACATTTAGTATATGGCAGAACTGTGGTTTGAAACAATGTCTCAATTCCAAGACCAATGTTCTTTCTCCTACAGATTTACAGGACATCTGTCCTGTTACAGATACCAGCAACCAATATATGTAGTTGTTTCATTTCTACAGAGTACCTTTTGTTAAGAGAAGTTGTAGTTTTACTTGAGACTATGTATGTGTTCATATATATTAATTAAACATCTATCATCTATCATAGAATATTTATTGCATATAATCAGTACTTAATATGTTTATTGAATTGAGCCTATTTTCTTTATTGATCTTGCAGGAGCCTAATACATAATATATTTATATGCTTATGGACTTTATTAATCTTAAATGCATTAATAAGTCCTTATATTTATAAAATATTTATATATTAAATAATATTTATTTTATGTATATATATAAATATATTTTTATAAAAATTTAATATGCATCTTTCCTTTAAAGGCGCAGACAGCTTGTATGTTTGGCATCCAAAGACTAACATTACAGAAACTATGTAATTTCTTCTTATATCTCATTGCTGTAATTCAGGTAGCTGTAACTGGGTAGACAATGGTGCCTGAGTTATAGTCTTGTGATCTGAAGTTAGATTTCAATTGGATGCCATCAACTGTGGCAAAAATTAGCATGTTTTTCCATGAAATTATGCTTAAAAACAGAACATTTTATAAAAGCAATAATATTATAAAACAATATTATTTTAAAAAAACTTTGGATTTTAGCTGGGATGGAATGGACTTTTACCCCTTCATATCATATAGAAACTGAGGCAGACAGAAGTTAAGTGACTTGTTCAGGGCCACATAGCTTGCTAGAAAGTGTCTGAGCCAGGATTTAGACCTAGGTTTTTCTGACTCCAAGACCATTACATCATGCTACCTCTCACACTACCGTATTTTCTACCCTAATTGCATGTTTTAAAATTCCAAGTATTCTCCTGGAAACTCTAACCTACAGCCTCAAAACCAAAGAAGGCCGGAGAATCCCCTTCCCACATTCTATAATTCAGTTGCACAGGATCATTTGCTGTTCAGAACACATGAAAGATTCTCCATCTCATGTCATCCTTTCTTGGCTCTATCTCTCCACCATTCTTGGAATTTACTCCCTCTTCATCTCTACCTCTTCCAAGTCCTGGCTTCCTTCTATATTGTCTTTCTTGATCTTTTACCCCACTCACCAGTTCCCTCTCTCCCATAATCACTTGTATTCATTTTGTCTACATATATATATATGTATGTATGTATGTATGTATGTATGTGCCAGGCCTAGAGGCCTGAGGGCTACCCGAGTCTTACCTTACGTATCGCAGGTCTTCGGCTGGCCAAACCGGATAAACGTATGAGAGAAGAGACTTTCCAGAGTCGAACAAGGGTTAGGCTTTATTCAGGGTCCTGGTTACATGTGCAGGGAGAACTCTTCCTTAGGAGAGAGAGAGAAATCTCCCAAGGAGGCAAAGATCTTACAGTAAGAGAATGAAAGCAGAAGTGGAAGTGGGGAGAGAGGGGGGAGGGAAGAGTGAAGAGAGGAAAAGGGGCCTTCTGTCCTGTAAGGGCCCCTCAGTGCTAAGAGCGCCTTCGGGCTTTCCTGACCCTACTTAAGCTCTCCTGCCGTATCGTTTGCACCTCAATACCGTGCCTGTTAGATAACAATAGGTGTGCCCAGATCCGTGCCAGTCTCGAGGGCGGGGATGCTCTCTCCCATCACGTTCTCACGGGAAGAGGCGGAAATACACGAGATCTCACTCCTCAATTCCCTGCTGTTTCCTGGGGGGCCTCATGAGAACTCTAAGGTTTAGAAGCTCTCACCTTTACCCACCCGAGACTGTCCACATGGAACTGAGCTTACACCCCCAACATGTATGTATGTATGTATGTATGTATGTATGTATATGGGTTATCTCCCCTATTGGAATGTAAGTTCCTTGAGGTCAGGGACCATTTTGGTGTTTGGCACTGTCCCTAGAATGTAGTAAATACTTACTAATTATTTATTAACTGACTGAATAAAAAATATTTTTCCTCTTACTGATTCAAATGAGTTTTTGGATGAAACTCAAGGGCCTAGGGAGGAATCCTAGCTCATCTCTATGTCTTCCCACTCTTTCCTGTTCAAAGAGAAAGGGTTTTAGGGAGATGGTGCCAGTGGTGAATCTGGCCCTCATCCCAAACACTTTGTGTTATTCTCAGCTGATAAGCATCAGTATGAAGACTGACGCTGTTAATTTGTAAATAGGAGATGCTGGGGGTTAGGCCCTGGCTTTTCAATAAGAGATGGCCCAAATCTATAGAAATATGCCATCTAGGAATCAGCAGAGGGGGAGAGAAGGATGGCAATACAGAGGAGGTCTCATTAAATGCAGCTATAGAAAATGTTATATGGGAGCCTCCAAATACGGGAAACTCCACCCTCCAATTTGTGACCCCACAAATTTTATTTCTCTGTATATTCCATATGTATGAGTCTAGTTAGCCTGCTTCTTTGACTTGGGAAGCTATACACTCAAGATTCACATTCCCCTTCTTGAGATACCCCATTGTATGTCAGTTAGGAGGCCTTCTGATAGTGCCTCAATTACAGACCTGCCCCTCCCTAACCCCCAATTCCAACTTGACAACAATAGTATGAAGGAGTCTTGATTTATTTCTACCCCTTGTCCACATATACATATATTCACATGCACATTCTTGAATAATGAAATCAGCTCTTTGCCTTCTTCATACTCCCCCCCCCTCCCGTATTTTTGGCATGGTTCTGACAGACTGGTACCATGAATCTGTCTTCTTGCTTTGATCAATGAAGGCTTTGAAGTATCAGGATTATCGGTTGTTAACTTCTTTTTAGGTCCTTTGGCTGTTGAGGAATTTATAGCTTCCTTATCCACATTTTCTTCCTTAGCTCAGTCCAAGCTCACCATACAAGAACAGTTGTAGTGAAAAATGAATGACTTTTTTTCTGGTTGTAACTAATCAATCACCAGGCTTTAATGAAGTATACACTATGTTCCAGGTGCTGTAGTAAACACTGGGGCTACAAAGACAAAAGAAAGAAGTCCCTGACGACATGGAGATGACCTCTTCACAGGGTACAGGTGGCTCTGGGGAGAAGAGTGGAAAACATAACTTGGCTTCTATTTCTGTATCCGCCATAAGTGTCACAAACTCTGGACAAGTTCAGGGCACCGATATAAGAATGCAGAACATGGTTCTTCCTCCAAAAGGTTTTCACTGGGGAGGGGGAGAGTGAGATATTACAAACAACATATCTCTCATTTGTCCCTTCTCTTCATTCATATGGCTTCTGACCTAGTTTGGGTTCTTACCACCTCTTGCTGAACTCTTCCAATCTAATTGATTTCCCTGCTTCTAGGTTCTCTAATTTTCAATCTAATTTTTCACACAAAATCACCTTCCTAAGGCACTGGTCTGACCATGTATCACTTTCAAAAATCTCTAGTAGCTCCCTATTTACCTCTAGGAAAAAAATGTGAATTTGAACATTCCCAATGATCTGACTTGAATATACATTTTCATGCTTCTTTTTCACACATCTCTTAAGGTCTCTAATTGTAGTCTACAACTTTACAACCTTTTAGTTGCTTCCCAAGGTTGGAAGAGACTTGGAGAACAGTTTCTTCCTTCTTCTAGGCAACATTAACTTTAAAACATCTTCTAAAATTGCTTCTTGATTATTTTTAAAAATTATTTATTTATTTTTAGTTTTCAACATTTCCACAAGATTTTGAGTCCCAAATTTTCTCCCCATCTCTCCCCTCCCTCCACCCCCAAATGGTATGCATTCAGATTACTCCTTCCTCCAGTCTGCCTTCCCTTTTGTCATCTTCCCCTCTTATCCCCTTCCCCTTTACTTTCTTGAAGGGCAAGATAGATTTCTATACCCTATTGCCTGTATATCTTGTTTCCCATTTGTAAGTAAAAACAGTTTTTAACATTTGTTTTTAAAACTTTGAGTTCCAACTTCTCTTCTTCTTCCCTCCTTACCCACCCTCACTGAGAAGGCAAGCAATTCAATATAGGTTATACATGTGTAGTTATGCAAAACACTTCCATAATAGTCACGTTGTGAAAGACTAATTGTATTTCCCTCCATCCTATCCTGTCCCCCAATTATTCTATTTTCCTCTTTGATTCTGTCCCTTTTCCATAGTGTTTGCTTCTGTCTACCCACTCTCCCAATCTCCCTTCCCTTCTATTATCCCCCCTCATATCCCTTT